>NC_056623.2:2542500-3142500 GCF_002870075.4 Lactuca sativa | reverse complement strand
TTCAAGTGTTGTAAGACTCATTTTTTATGCTTTAAATTTTGTTTTTGTTTAGAGCTTTAATCCCAAAACCAAAATATTGGGGTGGGTACAGACTTAAACCTGAGTTTTTTGAGTTTTGGCAAGGACAGACATCCAGGTTGCATGATAGGTAATACTCATCGAAACCTTTAAACCAAGTATAACATTAAATCTGATATTCACTTTATTATTTGTCAATATTCATGACTGAAGCTCTATACTTACTTAACTTGTGAAAGTAATTAAAAAATAAATATATAATAAAAGGTACGTCTGTAATTCTTATTAATAAGTTTTGTATTTTTTAATTCTGGATATGACGGAAGTGTCAACCTCTTAAGTTAATATAATTAGAAACCATTCAGCTATAGATTTAAATTCCTTTCTGAAGTTGATCAATATAAAGACAAAGAAAAGTAGTAGTTCTATGGCTTGGTATAAGGGGTAAAATGGTCAAAGTAAACAGAAAAAAAAAATAATAATAATCAAAGTTTACACCCATAGCCATAGCCATAGCCATATTCATGTATTTTTGTTTTGGTTTCAGGTTATGTTATTTTCCTGAAGAAAGTGGATGGAAAATCAGACGTTTGGCTCCCTGACTATCATTCCCTTCATCATCATTATAAAATACCAAAGTAGGCCCGCCTTTCTTCTTCCTCATTATGAGAAATAGACTTATATATATATATATATATATATATATATATATATATATATATATATATATATATATATATATATATATATATATATATATATATATATTTAAAAAAAAAAAAAATACAAAGATAATAATTCACCTAGAAATTGGATTCAGATTTAAGTGGAACTTAGGGTAAACAACATTAATAATGAGCAAACCTGAACACTCGTGTTTGTTGCTGCTTTAAAGAGTAGGATCTTTTTTTTATTAATTTATATTGTGTGATAGAATAAAGGGTTTGCTTTATTTCCTATCAAGTCAAGTAGGCAAGGAGAAGATAGGCCAAGATTTGGAGTTTTATGTTATGGATGACCCGATTTCTTTATATAATATGTAATGTGCATGTAGATTGTAGAAGAAACATGAGTCATGAGTCATGAGTCATGAGTGGGGGAGGCTGTAGGGTCCACCCATGAGGAAAACATCCTTCCTGTATATCTATCTCTCCACCCCTTTTTTTTTTTTTTATAACTTCTTTCACCACTTGAACATGAGTTTATGTCCCCTTACTTTTGTTTGATTGGGAGACAACACACACTCACACTCATTCAACATCAAGGGTTGGGGATGACTATGAATATTCAATCACTTCTTACTTCTTACATTACACCTCTCATACTCTATAACTCAATATTCATCCACAATTATCCATTAATATCATTACAACATCTTATTTCGCCTTGTCTTTCTCATCTTGCAAGAATTACCAATATGCAAACACCATAGCTCTTTAACACTTGCTTATATTCATCAATTTTTTTTTCAGATTCTAATGATACCTTTGAAGAAATTGAAGGTATTTATTGGTCTCTTGGAACCCAATTAATATGAGGTCAGGGTTGTAATCATATCTGACATGTCTGTTTGTTTGTTTTTATCCAAATTCGGAATGACTGATGGTAAAATTTGGTTCATTCTATGCAACAAATTGTTTATTATTACTCATGTATCTTAAAATGATTTTCGTTACAAAATAATATAAAGGTGTTAGAATAAATTGTACAAAGAAAGATCCCTAGAAGGTGGTAGCGGGATACGATCTCTATGGTTCAACTACTTTTGGATGAGCTGTCATTTAAAA
Organism: Lactuca sativa; assembly: GCF_002870075.4. NCBI lineage: Eukaryota > Viridiplantae > Streptophyta > Magnoliopsida > Asterales > Asteraceae > Lactuca > Lactuca sativa. Next base: position 3,140,695 of record NC_056623.2, on the reverse strand, counting down.
TAGTTTTGTGATTTAAATAAATTTAAACTAATTGTATACCTTTTGGATGATGTACTATTTAAATTATGTTTCTCATTTTATTATCACCATTTCATGTACTACGTATTTATTATTTTAGCACTACTTTGCTTTAGCTTTTGTTGTAAGAACTTGAAGTTTCATCTCCCACATCAAAATTTATGAAATCTAGTCATCGATTACGCAAAAGTGCTTTCTCTTTCCTGCCACAGTGAAAATCATTTTTCCACTATGGACTAATGTTCGTCAGGTTACTTCTTATTTGAGTGGTCTTGCTACTTTTAAACCAACTTATTAATAAATTTCTCCTTATCTAAGCGATCTCACTCTTAAAGCCACTGATGTGATATATATTATGAAATAAAAAGTAGGCTTTAAAGTAGAAAAGTTGGAACAATGGGCAAAAATATCGGCACCCTACTTAAAACCTTAAAAAAAAATATAAGGCTTAAATACAAGATGTCAAGATCTATTTAGCATTTATAAAAGGGTTTTTCTAATATGTGCCCTAAGGGCACATATAAGGGCACATATAAAAGATAGTAATTATGGTAAAAAAATTATTGGAACTAGGATTCGTGTTAATTAGCAAACTGTTTCTTTTATAAAAAAAAAATCTAAAAATAGTCATCTTCTAAAAGTGGCATAGGTTAAAGAGATAGCGTTCCCTTGTGGGGTCAAGGGGTGGGGCCCCAAAACGTAAATACTTTGTTAGAGCATTGGATGTGGGTAACTGGATGTAACACCAAATTGGTGTCATCTCATCCATAACACCACCATAATACCACGAGGGAAATGGTGTTCCACATGTTATATCATGTTAAGAGGTAGAGAGAGAAAATAAAGAAAATTATTTGATTGGTTGATGAAGGAGATATCCAATCATCTTTCTTGTTTTATCTTGTCCTCGTGACCACAAGATGCAACATAAGGAGCAAAAACGAGTAGGGGGGGGGGGGGTATTCCCCCCGTCACGACGCCGTTGAGGGTGCCACATCACTCGGTTACTTCTCGTTTTTGGCCCATACCGCATCCTCTTAGACTACGAGTATAGTATGAAAACATGTCTACAAATAACAGGTCAATTTAAAGGAACAAAATTTTGACAACGGTGAGAGGGAGTACTCACAGTGTAAGGTGTGGTTAGTGGCTTAGTGCCACCTGGCAACGTACACCTGCAACAACTCCATATCGTCAGACCCATTTGGTGTGGTGAAGGTCGTCATGGGATAAGGATTCATCGACGTCTCTTTCTTTCTTTTCCTTTTGATTACTAGCTGTATTGTCTAACTTATCTATATTTGTTAAATTGTATTTCGAATCACAAAAAACGATTAAAGTTTAAGAGGATCCAAGAAGCAGCTCAAGAGGATGTGGAACGAATATTTGATGAAGTTGATAGATATTCATACTCCTGATAACGGTTATATGATGTCACAAAGTTGCAAAACAAAATTTTGGCGGTCATCAAAATAATAGACATTGGTACGCCATAATACAAGGCAAACGGAAGGGAAATACATGACCGTGATATCCATTACAACCTTTGCGCTGATGTGGTGGAACATATTCACAAAGCTAACATAGAAATTGTCATTAAGGATGGTATGATGATTTGTTCGAAGATACAAATAAAGATAAAAAAAAGTTATTGTTATGTTTGGTTTCGTTTTTTTTTTTAAATATATATATATATATATATATATATATATATATATATATATTCGTTGATTTTGTATTTATTAAAAAATTATTAATTTTAATAATTTATTAAATTATAATAGTTTAATTATATTTAAAAAGAAAACAAAGCGAGAGCAGTAAGAAGTGAAGTTTTAGAGAATAAAAAAAACGAGAGAAGATAACATAGGAAAAATGAAAGGTGATGAAAGAATTAAAATACAAACTCTTGAATTTGTTTGTCATTTCCTCATTCTAGCCATTTTATGGATGCTATACGTATATACACACTAAAGATTTTTCGTATTTTTGCCGCTCAAAAGTATCATCTTGTGGATCATAATATCCAATCATATGATCAAATTATCATATGACATCTAGAAAGTATTATATCAATTAGTTTTTTTTCCTCCCCAATTTCTAAAATACTAATATTTATTCGGTCATTGACAATACTTTTTCCACTATGGACCTAATTTTTGTCAAGCAAAGGTCATTGAAAATAATTTATTTAAGTGATCTTACTATTAAGAAAGTTAATAAATTTGCCCTTATCTAAGATTCTAAGTGATCTCACTATTAAAGACAATGATATTGATATATCATGAAAAACAGGCTTTAAGTGGGAAAGTTGGAGCAACGCGCAAAAATATTCAAACCCTAGGTAAAAGTAAAACCTTCGAAAAATAAGGGTTAATATTATATTAACTTTTGATAAATAGTAGTAAGAAAATAAGAAGTGTGTATCATATTCAATGATTAAAAGAAACATATATCATATTGTATTATTTATTATAATAATAAAAATACACCATTTTTGGCCATCTTTACAAGTCTTTGTTATGATCTTATTTATGTCTAAACCTTGCTCTTTTAGGTTCGTCATCTTGTCCACTAACTGAGGCTGACTTCTTACCTATACCATTGACTTCTTTTGGTATTTCTTACAAATATGATTAGACTATAAGATTAAGGTATAATGGATATCTGTTCATTTTGTGGACAAATCACACATCTAGAAATTGGGTCACATTCATCACGTCCACATTTTAACACTTTATTGTGGAATAATTTGCTTATTTGCCACCTTTTTCACAAGTCACTTGTTTCATAGCCATTCGTTAAAAGAAAAGACCACCCCAAAAGGTGTAAAATCAACTTGTTTTAATTCTAATCCAAATCCAACAATTGGTTGTAAAAAAGGTATGAGATCCGGTTATAGAATATATTGCCTTCATTGAACTAATTAAGTCAAGATAAAATCTTATCATTTACAAATATAGATGCTTTGTGACAAAATGTCACATAAAACACATGATCTCTCTCTATATATACGTATGCATAAATAGTCTTTCATTGAGGATATCTATTATATTGTCGTTACTATAACAAAAGATTTTCTTTTGACAATTGACACTAACCTAAAGAGATTGTTAGTGTGAAGATCATTACATTATTCATACTTTCATTTGTCAAAAGTTAGGTTTGTGATTTTTGTATCTATTATCAAGTTTTGGTATCTGCAGTTTTCTCAAGATCATAAAGATGCCAAAACATAAAATGGTCAAGTTTTGTAACCTATCTTCTCAATTTGACAAAAATAGTCTTCATCTTTTAGTTTACATGTTTATGTCCCTTTCGTTTATACATTTAAGCTTAGTTGATTAACCTACCTAACAGAACACGTAAAGGTATTTATGTCGTATTTTAATAGGTCGATTGTTGTCAACTTCTAAATTACCAGTTGCTCTCTGTGATAGGAGTCAAGTGGTTGATGAGAAATTTTATACAAAAGGTCTAGGATTTAAACCCCGACACACCTAAAATATGCTAGTGTTATACGATTAACCTCCTACTTGACTCTTCAAATGATACAATTTATATTTTTCTAAATTATCAAATGAAGTAAAAAATAATAGCTTAGGTTCGTACCATATTAAATTCAACATGTAAAAATGAGATCTAAATTTCTTTATAGTATGTTGTATTTGTTTAATTCAAAATCTAAAAAAAAAAATTATTCATAAAATGCCAAAAAATGTCGGTCACAAAGCGTAACTCCATATTTCTTTAAGTTATCTAATAGACATAAAAACAAACAAACAGTATTAATAAATAACATTTATCTATTGTTTCTAAATTTCTTAATGCCTCGCTTTCTTGTATCTATTGCTAGCACCTAGTTAATTTATTTTTTTATCTATACGTTTTATTGCTGTTCAAAAAATAAAAACATTTATTCTTGCCCAATCAAATCCACATTCCGCTAAGGTTTACAAACTAATTTAATCTTATCAATAATAACAATTATCTTCTAATGAAAATTTGACAATCGTAAAAAAAAACAAAATACTAATAAAATTGTAAATTTTTATGATTTGACTCCAAACATTACGATGTGATCCAATTAAATGAAACCATGAATATACTAATTGTAACGAAATCAAAATTTAAAAGTGAATTTGTTAATTTTACTATATGGTATGGATATTTTATTATGTATCTCAACTTAATTTAATTTTAACTCGAAGAGACAAACATGGGTCACTAGCCAATCACTTGTTTTGTTGTTTTCTACTTTACCATCTCATGTATGGATTCTATGTGAATCATCCACCTACTAGTTGAGTAATTTATTATATACTTTAGTCTTTATATAAACTAAAATAATACAATTTAATTATATTAAATACTTAGAGATTACAATAAGATGTCTTCTATTTATTTCTCTAAAATGGAAATATAAAATTCTAATAAAAATAATGCTATCAGAATTTTTTTTGTTAAATTATTGCAAAATTTAATTGAATGCAGACAACTTGTGTAATTTATTGTTTGTAAAGCACTCTTCATTAGTTCATTGTATAATTTATTATTTTCTTACTAATAACTTAACTATTTATAATCAATCATGTTATATAATATATATAATGATAAGTGACTGAGATAGTTGTTTGAGAAATATTTTAAATTTATAAGGTTACAGTTATATTTGAAAGACTAATTAAAAAGTTGGTTTTTATTGATAAACTAGTTGTTAGTGGATAAATTACTTAATTAATAGTATTTGATAAAAAAAAAAAAAAAGATAAACTAGATTGCAAATGTGAAAGGTCATAAATAAACATTTAGATATAAAGATAAAAATTAGCATTACATATAATTAAGCGCATATTTAAAATATTTTTGAAATAGTTTTGTAAACTTTTTAAAAAGTTATTTCAATATAGTTTATCAAAAGACAAAATTACAAAAATGGTTCCTATGGTTTGCCAAAAGTAACAAAGTCAGTATTTGTTAATTTTTTTTTATGCAAATGATTCTTGTGGTTTGCAAAACTTGCACGGATGACCATTTTTCCTAACTCTGCTAGCCGTTAGGGAGGAAGAAGTCATTCCCTCCTAACCTACTGAACCAACTGTCACATCAGTTTTTCTCTTTCATTTTTCTTCATCTTTCCTAACCCATAACACACAGAAACCCTATCTTTTTCAACTCATTCAATTAAAAAAAATACAAAACAATCAAGGTAAAATCTTAATTAGCAATACAGTTATCGTTGGTACCACTCCCTTTTCAGCGGGTTGTTTAATTGATTTTACTAAATCATTTCATCCCTTCTCTCTACTTTATCTCTCACTCTCTCTTATTTTCTTTTGTACAGTGTGTTTTAAAACTTATAACTTAGTTGTTTTGTATTTTTTTTCAATCGAGTGAGTTGAATTGTGTGACATCCCCAAAATCACGGCCAGAAAAGACCGATTTTGTTTATGCTTTATAAAAATCAGAGTACTTCATTTTATAAAAATGTTGAGGAATTTGTTCCCAGAAAAACACAATAAATACGTTATTAAAACATTTTCGATGAAACGTATTTATTTCATTTTAAAACGTTTGGGATGTCATTGTTAATACAGAAACATAAGCATAAACAGAACTTACAATTATTTACACTAGTGATCTACATCTCTTTAAATCTCTCAGTGTAATGTCACTTCATATCGTCACCTGTGATGTAAATAAACTGAGTGGGTCAGGTTGGGAAACCTGGTGAGTACATAGGGTTTTCAACCCACAATAATATAGTTATTATGTTTAAACAATCAAACAATCAACCCAATTACCCATCCCCGTTATCTTCTTTTAGTCTTCCCTAAAGATATTATCTCAAGGGTCATCTCTTATATCATATTTACTTTTCATCTCCTTACATCGTATTTCCTTATATGATTGTTCTTACGAACTTTACCTAAGGATCATCGCCTACATTGCATAGACAATATTAATCCGGGGATTACTCCCTTAATATGTGTCTAGCAAGAGTTAGGGTATCATCGCATGATTACGCAGCCACAACATCGCTTGGACTTGTAAATCATGATAAGGGTTGGTCTATCATCGCATGAATACGTAGCCACAACATCGCCTGGACTCGTACTTCATAATAAGGGTTAGACTATCATCGCATGAATACGTAGTTACAACATCGCCTGAACTCGTAATTCATCACCTACAGGTTGCTAGCCTGCTGGTGTTTCCACGGGGTTGTCTATAATAGTCCGTGATCCCGTTGGCTAAAAATCGACCGATCTAAAATTCAGATTTCGGGCTGTGCACTGCTATGCTAAATCTTAGAAAAATCATAACTTCCTCATACGAAGTCAGATTTGGGCGTTCTTTTTATCGATTTTCTTAGTTAAACATATTCTACGACTTTCGTTTAGATCGCTAAGGCTAAATCTCGCTCTATCGTAAATTCACTATTTACGCTTCCCGGTATCGTGCCGGTTCCGTCGCGAAACTTCAACGGGTCATAACTTCTTCGTTATAACTCGGTTTTCGGCGTTCTTTATATGTACGAAAACCTTGTAACATACTATACAACTTGGTTAAGATTATTTATTCTAAATAATCTTTTGTCGAAAAGTCGTTTTCGACCCCTATTGCCTCTAAATTGACTAGCCCGGATTTGCGGGCGTTACAAATTGGTCGAGAAAGATAGAAATTTCGTGTGTTGTGGGTTGGAAAAGATGAAGAAAAAGAAGAGACAAAAATTGATGTGACAGGTCGGTGGGTTGGGAGGGAATGACTCTCTCCTCCCTTAAGGACTGAATTTATAAAGGCATTTTCGTCGTTTCAAGTAAAAATAGACTGAATTCCGATCATTTGGTAAACCACAAGGACCATTTTTGTAATTTGTCATAAAATAATATAAATGTTAGAAAAAGAGGAGATGATGACCTGATACCTCCTCTCTTTCTCTCTAATCAGCCAAAGCTCTAACCAACTATGCTAGATCCAAATTTATTTTATATCTCTTTCTCTCTAATCAGCCAAAGCTCTAACCAACTATGCTAGATCCAAATTTATTTTATATCTCTTTCTCTCTAATCAGCCAAAGCTCTAGCCAACTATACGAGATCCAAATTTATTTTATATTTCTGAAAACTAATTAATATTATCTAAAATCGTAAATACATTAACAATAAAAAATTAAAAAAACATATATTTACAAAAAATATATTTTTAGCGTATTGTAAATTTTTTTACAAACATTTTTTTTACGTATTTGTTTTACGCAAAATATACTTTTTATGTATTTAATTATATTGATATTATCCTAAAACATGTTTTTACGCTTTCATATAAAAATAAGTTTTTTTTTATTTCACATAGAAAAAATGTTTTTTTTTTCTACGTATTTATTTCATGTAGAATATGTTTTTTATATATTTAAAAAATACGTTTTAGTATAAAAATGTTATTACATTGCTATGATCTTAAAACATATTTTTATGTTTTCATATAAAAATAAGGTTTTTTTCTTTCATAGAGCACTTGATCTCGGATTGACACAACATCTCGGATTGACAAAAGGGCACTTCGTGTACTAACAATCTGACTTCGATATCCATGTATATATGTATGATTTTTAATTCAAATAAGATTTATTTTCCACTAAATCGAATTTTTAGGATATAAATCAATCAATTATGTGAAATATATTATATATTCATTGGCAGTTGAATTTCTTGATAATTAGCTATTATTTATTTTAGGGATTTGTTAAGAGCTTCATGGGACAGTAAAAATAGAGGGGCAAAAGAGGAAAAAGAGTTATATGCTAAGATGATTGAAGTTTTGAAAGTAGGTATAGATGATGTCGACTTTAGTTTTGCTGCAAGTATGCCAAAAAGATTTAGGTAATTCTACATTAACTTCATTCATGTGATTCTAATCCTTTCCTTTTAGTTAATACCATAGTACTTACATTTTCTTACCAATAATAGTAATATATGACAACTAAGATACAATGTCCTTAGACCATCCGTTATACCCACCACTAACCACTATAGTGGTGGGTGCCACCTCATCACCACATTCAATCACTAAACCTATGGGATACCCACCACTATATGCTTCTTATTTTTTTATTTTTAAATTAAAAAAAATATATTTTTTAATTAATTAAAATGTAGAGAGAGGTAGAGAGAGATAGAGAGACATGGAGAGAGAAAAAAATTGATTGGATGTTGTTGTCCGTTCTCTCCACCACATTTGACCACAAATTTTTCCACCACTAGCCACCACTAAGAGTATGGGATGGTGTTCATATTTTTTGTTCGTGGCCATATAGACCACGAACATGTTTGTTATGAGTATACCAGAAGGCCTTAGGAGAAGGGAATCGTCTTATGAGTAAGTTTAGTGGGTTCTCCATTCAAACGGGTTAGTGAACCTGTTGTTTAATTCTTTGATTTAATGCAACTTTTTGACTGCCTCTTTGCCTTCCTCTTGACCGACGCAAAAGAATTTTTTTCTATATTTTGTTTTGCATGTAACACGTGAATATGTATTTTTCTTTTTGTTTTTTGTTTTGTATAATTTTGTATATATCAATTCTATATAATTTTTTTTGAACTTCACAAAATCATTTATAAATTTATTTTATATTTTTTTAGTTTAAATAAATAAAAAATAATGATGTGGCAAGTGAATTGGAAAGATAGAGTTTTTATATGTTGTGGGTTGAGAAAAATAAAAAAAAAAAAAAATTATATGACAATGTGTTGAGTGAGTTGGAAGGGAATGACTCCCTCCTCCTTAATAGCACTTTATTTTTTTAGGAGGACTCTAAATTCAAGGAAAATAAAATGATCATGTGATGTATAATAAAGATGATTTGCTCTTTGTTACTAAAGTTACTAAATTACGTTTTTTAGACTCACTAGTAGTGTCGATTTGGAATTGGCTTTCTTTGTAATATGAATTGGATTGCGTTTTGGATAGTTGAGTAAGTGGATTTACAAAAAGAAAAAATAAATAAATAAATAATAATGCTTCTTTGATTACAATAATCACGGTCGTTTCAAACATATTTTAGGCCCAGGACGAGAGCAAAAAATGGGCTCTTAAAATACATAAATTTCATCAAGTTTTTTAAAATAACTGAATAATTGTAAGAAAATTATTTGTACTATCTACTAAATATAAAAATTTCCATAAAAAATTTGGGCCATTTTAAAAGATGGGCCCTGAACGGTCGCCCCAGTCGCCCACCTTCTGAGACGGGCCTGACAATAATGTAGTACTGCATTTTCTATTTCAACTAAGAATGGATGCTAAAAAATACACAAGCTAAAGAAATGAAGCTAAATAACAACACTTTCCAAAAATACCTTTGGACATAAAATTTGATTATCTTAAAAGAAAAGTAAAACTACAATCCTACGTAAAACACAAAAATAAAAAATAAAAAATCCGACTCAAGGTGAAACCCGAATTTTCTTCTAATCTAATCTAAAAAAAGAACTATAATAGTGGGATATTAAATTAAACTGATTGGTGAATTTAATATATGTGGTTATTTTCTTAAATCATAAGCATTAATGGACTTTCCCCATACGCCTAACGTACACGTGGCCCACCGTCTTTAATTATCAATTCTAGCGAGGCATATGACTTTAATCTTTTGGTAATGTATTATTTATATTTAAATTTTTTCTATTTTTGTATGTTCGACAGGTAACATTGAGAGTGGTGTGAGCTCATCCAAAACATTTTTTGTCCAAAATTTTTTATTATATAATCAATATGATAAATATTAAGAAGATTCATAAAAATATCAGGTTTATAAATAGGGATAATGACTTGAAAGGGTAACGAACTTTCGACTTTTGTCACATTTAGTCACTAAACTTTTTTTCGTTATCTATTTGCCATTGAACTATTGAAACTGTTCACATTTTACCCATAAGGGTAAAATGTGAACAGTTTCAATAGTTCAATGGCAAATAGATAACGAAAAAAAGTTTAGTGACTAAATACGAACAAAATCGAAAGTTCGTTTCCCTCTAAAAAGTTCAATGACTAAATGTGAACAAACTTTCTCTTGTATTACGTTTTAGCAAATTATTTATTTTTGTTAAGTTGTAGCAACATTTGTTGATGAAGAAATCTATGAAATAAAAAAAAAAACAAAACAAAACCCTGAAAATATATTTAAAAAAAACACAAAAAACCAAAACCGAAATAAAAAACCAATGGTTTGACATTTCCAAAATAAAAAATCAAAATTTCCAATCTGATTTTGGTTTTACAAAAAAATGAACCATTCTCACTGATGTGAATTATGACTATTGGTTTGGCATGCAAAATTTGTGACATCCTATGAATATGTAGTTACAACATCGTCTGAACTCGTAATTCATAGTAAAGGGTTAGAGTATCATCGCATGAATACGTAGTTACAACATTGCCTGAACTCATAATTCATCACCTACAGGTTATGGGCCTGCTGGTGTTTCCACTAGGTTGTTTAAAATAGTCCGTGGTCGCCATTTATACTCTGGTAGATGACCACATCGCCACATTGCCGGTTAAGGTTATGGTATCTCCTTTCATCCTACATCACATATTCATCATCATCTATTTACCTAATTATCATCACCTTTCTATCATCACCTATCTCTCATCATTTTATTTCATCACACACCAACTATTTCATCTACCCATGTTTCATCCGCAACATATTTGTAGATATAAAATAAATATACCATTTAAATCTTTTAAAACATGTATAAAATCGTTCATCCAGCATAGACAACAAGTATTCAAATAATATGCACACATAACACGTAATTTATATAAAATACTTCATATCTACGTGTAAGATGAAAATAACTATATATACCATAAAAATCCCATAAATGCTTCCTAACTTCGAACCCCAAGGTTTACTCTACTAAAGCTTCATATTCTCGACTCTCTGGACCTAGAAGGGTCCAGATCTATCACACCAAAAAGCTCAAGATAGGTCTTCCTCTCACTCTAAACACTCAAGCTCGCTAGGGTTCTCACTTATGGGAAAGGTAGTCGCAATTGAAGGCCATAAGTGCCTTTAAATATGGCTCGGACCCAAAGATTTAGGGTTTCTGCCAACAGCGCGGACTCGTCGAGTCGCCTCACCGACTCGTCGAGTCCATTCATTAATCTGAGTCATCAGTCGCGACCTTACTCGACGAGTTGAGGCGTCAACTCGTCGAGTCTCTCTTCTTAAATCAAAAGAAAAATAATTAAATTATGATACCTGGAAATCCGGATGTTACATTTTGTTTTTTTATTTCATAGATTTCTTCATCAACAAATGTTGCTACAATTAAACAAAAATAAATAATTTGCTAAAACATAATACAATAGGAAGTTTGTTCACATTTAGACATTGAACTTTTTAGAGGGAAACGAACTTTCGATTTTGTTCACATTTAGTCACTAAACTTTTTTTCGTTATCTATTTGCCACTAAACTATTGAAAGTGTTCACATTTTACCCTTATGACCGGTAACAGCCGGTCATAAGGGTAAAATATGAACAGTTTCAATAGTTCAATGGCAAATAGATAACGAAAAAAAGTTTAGTGACTAAATGTGACAAAAGTCAAAAGTTCGTTACCCTTTCAAGTCATTATCCCTTATAAATATATAACTATAAACTATGGTTACAAAACTAATTAAATTTTTATAATAAAAATTCATAATTATTAATCAGTTATTTTAAATAAATTATTAATTAAGAGATATACTAAAATTTTAAAGTTATTATAACTTCAAATTTAACGTATAATTACAAGATAGAAATGTTTTTATAAAAATCTATTATTTAAAACCGTAACATCATTAAATGTGATCGTGATTTGTCTAATATCTCTGTCATGTGGCATAATATTAATGAAGGTTGTATAAGACTGACACATGACAAAAAGAGATTGAAGTTATTCGTATATTAATATAGAAAGATTTGATCGTATTTTACAAAATATAAAAATTATAATACTTTCGAAAATTTACAGGTTCGAACTAATAATAAAGTTGTAAAAAATGTTTTTTATTAATGGCAAACTTTTATAAAGAAAAAAAAACTAACGAGACGCTAGAAAATTTTACAAATTCATATTAAAGTGTAATGCCCGCAAATCCGGGCTAGTCAAATTAGAGGCAATAGGGGTCGAAAACGACTTTTCGACAAAAGATTATTTAGAATAAATAATCTTGACCAAGTTGTAGTATATGTCACGAGGTTTCCATACATATAAAGAACGCCGAAATCCGAGTTATAACGAAGAAGTTATGGCCCGTCGAAGTTTTACGGCAAAACCGGCACGACACCGGGAAGCATAAATAGTGAATTTACGATAGAGCGAGATTTAGCTTTAGCAATCTAAACAAAAGTTATAGAATATGTTAAACTAAGAGCGTCGATAAAAAGAACGCCCAAATCTGACTTCGTATGAGGAAGTTATGATTTTTCTAAGATTCAGCTTAGCAGTGCACGGCCCGAAACTCGAATTTTAGTTCGAGCGGTTTTTGGCTTACGCGAACTAAATGAGAGTTGAAGATATCATTAATAGGAACTCAACGGTAAAAAGATGGATGAAAACGGAGTTCGTATGAAGGAGTTACGAATTCTTCGCGGTCATTTAACAGTCTAAACGCCTCCTACTGTTAAATTTGAGATCGGTCGAGAATTAGCCGACGGAGTCTAAATGAAAGTTGTAGATCTTGATTTTACCTACGCGTGGATATAAAGAACGTCGAAAACGGAGCTCGTATGCGAAAGTTATGATTTTTCTAAGTTTGAGGGCTGATACGCGATAGGGGGTGACGTGGAACCACCAGAATTGGACACGTGGCACCACCAGAAGGCCCCCACATGGACCAACTCGACGAGTCATGACTCAGACTCGGCGAGTCCACCAGTCAGGCCTCCTATAAATAGAGGTGCCGGGCATTCACTTCTCTTCACACCTCTCCAACATTCTTTCTCTCTCTAGTTTCTCTCTCTAGCCTCCCAAACCTTCCCTAAAGCCTAGGTAAACCCCCTAGCACCCGAAGGAAGCCCCGAGGCTCCCGGAGTCTCGAGAAAAAGGGTCTTTCGGCTCGGAAACGCTGCTCCAGCGAAGCCCGGTTTTGCGAAAAACCCGCTGTAAGTGAGCTGTACCTACCCTATCTTTAGTATAGCTTATGTTTTAATATAGTAACATTATTAGGAACTTATAATGAGTATTTGGACTATTATTATGAGTTATATTGAGTGTTATTTAACGCTTATATAATAATAATAATAGCTAGACTATTAGTTTGTCGCGGTTATCGTTAGACTAAACCCTAGTAGTATTGGTACTAGGTTTTCTCGAAGGAAATTGTTTTGAGAGTATCGAAGCGCTGTTCGAGTGTTGAGTCACCACCTACTCAGGTGAGTGCATGGTCCCTTTCATCTTACACATAGATATGAAGTATTTTAATATAAATTACGTGCTATGTGTGCATATTGTTTGAATACTTGTTATCTATGCTGGATGAATGATTTATACATGTTTTAAATGATTTAAACTGTATATTTATTTTATATCTACGAATATGTTGGGATAAAACATGGGTAGATGAGATAGTTGGTGAGTGATGAAATAAAATAATGAGAGATAGGTGATGATAGGAAGGTGATGATAATTAGGTGAGGATAGATAGGCGATTATGAATCGGTGATGTAGGATACTACAACCTTGTCCGACAATTTGGGGATGTAGTCATCTACTAGACTATAGATGGCGACCACAGACTATTATAGACAACCCCGTGGAAACACCAGCAGGCTAGCAACCTGTAGGTGATGAATTACGAGTTCAGGTGATGTTGTAACTACGTATTCATGCGATGATAGTCTAACCCTTATTATGAAGTACGAGTCCAGGCGATGTTGTGGCTACGTATTCATGCGATGATAGTCTAACCCTTATTATGAAGTACGAGTCCAGGCGATGTTGTGGCTACGTATTCATGCGATGATAGACTAACCCTTATCATGATTTACAAGTCCAGGTGATGTTGTGGCTGCGTAATCATGCGATGATACCTTAACTCTTGCTAGACACATATTTAGGGAGTAATCCCCAGATTAGTATTGTCTATGCAATGTGGGCGATGATCCTTAGGTAAAGTTCGTAGGAACACTCAAATAAGGAAATATGATGTAAGGAGATGAGAAGTAAATATGATATAGGAGATGACCCTTGAGATAATATCCTTAGGGAAGACTAAAAGAAGATAATGGGGATGGGTAATTGGGTGGATTGTTTGATTGTTTAAACATAATAACTATATTATTGTGGGTTGAAAACCCTATGTACTCACCAGGTTTCCCAACCTGACCCACTCAGTTTATTTACATCACAGGTGACGATATGAAGTGACATTACACTGAGAGATTTAAAGAGATGTAGAACACTAGTGTAAATAATTGTAAGTTCTGTTTATGCTTATGTTTCTGTATTAACAATGACATCCCAAACGTTTTAAAATGAAATAAATACGTTTCTTCGAAAATGTTTTAATAACGTATTTATTGTGTTTTTCTGGGAACAAATTCCGCAACATTTTTATAAAATGAAGTACTCTGATTTTTATAAAGCATAAACAAAACCGGTCTTTTCTGGCCGTGATTTTGGGGATGTCACAGTTGGTATCAGAGCATTAGTTTAAGCGAACTAGGAATATGGATTTATTTCTAGACTTAAACTTAGAATGCTAAGCGATGATTGTGAGGTGTGAGCACTAGCTTATTTTAGGAATGATGCCTAAATTGCTTTTATGTGCTAAATGATTTGTTATGCTATAGTTTGATCGGATCTATGGTCTGTTGCCGACCGGATCTGGAAACCTTATGTGTTTAGGATTCTAAATGTACGACTACGATATTAGAACTAGCATGTAAACGTTTCTGAGTGATAAGGATGATTTAAACGTCAATCCTAAGTAAAGGTCTAGATTCACCTCATTAGGTGTATAGATCAAGATGGTAAGAACCCGTAGCGGAAACGTAAATGCAAATGGGAACATAAACCAACCCCCAGTGATTCAGCAAATACCGGTGATGGAAGCCACTGCTAAGCCAGTCACAATGGCCGGAGTGCAAGCGATGATCCAAGCGATGTTGGATCGTCAAATGGAGGAAACCAGGCGTTTGCTCCAGCAAAATCGAGAGGAAGCGACCATTCAGATCGAACGGCCCGAGTTGAACGAGGGGCAGACTGAGGAGGGAAACTACAGTGGGACTGTTGGTCAAGCCAACCCACCAATGGTTAAGCAAAACCACCAGGATGGAGGAAATGATGGACGTGGATGCAAATACAAGGACTTCATGGCGTCCAAACCACCGAGTCTATCTGGAAGCCCGACGCCGGTGGAAGTCATAAACTGGATCTCCGAGATGGAGACGATGTTTGAGAGCTGTGAGTGTAGCAACAGGCAAAAGACCGCTCTCGCGGTTCCTCTGTTGAAATCTGGAGTACTAAGCTGGTGGAAGCTACTAGCTGATTCGATGCCCAAAGGAGAAGCGAGCAAGATGTCATGGGAGGATTTTCTGGTGCAGCTAAAAATGCAGTACTGCTCTGAACAGGATCTTCTGGAGTGTCTGAACTAAAATCAAGGGATTAAAGGATTTCGGAAATAGAAAAAGTTTTCTAAAAGATTAAGTAAAGATTTTTAAGAAAGAACAAAGTGTGTGATGTGCGCGACCGGCCGAGCTCAAGTAAGTATTCCCCAAAGTACCCATATAATGTTATACTATGTTTATCAGTTTCAGTAGAACAGTATGCTAGAATAGGACTAAGGTATCTAGGAGGATGCCTTACATGCCTGCTTTATGTGTTCCAGCCTTATGTGAATTGCATGCTAGAAATTGAGTAGACAGCAGTAGAATAGTCTGTTTAGGTTATGCCTGATAGTATGAGTTCAACATTGAATGCTAGTGCAGTTTCTCGTTATGCGAATAGATTTTCTTGAGTAGTTCCTGTATCCAAATGCTGGTTGCTTTGTGCTTTGTGGGACTCCAAGTGATGGGAGTTAGCCATTAGGTGAGTACGTCACATCACATGGGATCAGGGTTGGATAATCTCAGAGTGTTGGATTTGACCCGACTGCACAGCTCTCGTTTGAGTCCAACCGTTGTAGGGACGAGTCTTTTACTCGAAGGATTATCTGAGCCTCGTCACATGTGATGGTATTCAGGTGATGGCTAATTGGCATTACAAGGAGGCCTTCAGCAGCTGAGGATTGGTTTAAGTGGAGTCAGAGATGTTCCTAGAGCAAGCCTAGGATAAAGATAGCAGAGGTTAGCAGTGGTAAAAAGGGATCTGGTGGAGTCAAGGCATTCCTTGAAGAAGGTACATATAGATGTGGAAGGTAGTATGGGCCCGTACTACTGAAAGCAGAGGATCCGTACCCGAATTAAGGAAGGCTGAGGCAAGACCAGGGAACTTGTAATAGATGTGATCCCTTTAAGAGGTATCAGTATCACTAATGGTTGTCTGTGTGTATTGCAGAATGGTGGTACTACGATCGAGGCCAACAGTTGGCAGTTCAGGAGAGGGATCTGGTTCCGAGCTAGGGGATGAGAGGCTACGCGAGTTCATCGCGTCAGAGATCACCAGGAGTATCCTTGAGTCGACTCCCATTGTCTTCGGGTCGATCAAGGAAGGGATAGTTGAGTTGATGGAGGATCGCCTTAGGGCATTCAGGAGCGACATGGCATTGAAATAAACATTTCACCCAAAGTCCATTAACTTCCATTTTAAGCTTCCATCTCCATTTCACCAAAAGAGCTACATTTAAGGAACGAAAGCACCCAATTCCCATGCCTCCTAAATTTTCCAGCTTCTCCAAAGTATCCCACACCACCCAATTTTTTTGGTATTTCCAACCCCTCCCCAAAAGGATCCTTCTTTAAATTCCTTCCAAAATACCCTCAACACTTTTGGCGCTTTAAAAAGAGAGAATTAATAGAGAGGAAGGACTAAGATCAGATCTAACAAGAGTTACATGTCCCCCAAAATAAACATTCTTGGCCTTCCACAATGAGAGATTAGCATTGAAATTATCTACAATAGGCTTCCAATATTGTAACACCCAAAGTTTGGAAAGCCAAGAAAAGAAAGAAAACCCCAATTTTAAGGGGAGACTCGGCGAGTCCAAGGAGGGACTCGGCGAGTCCGAGCGGGATCCGGGTTGAGGTGTAAGCGACCGACTTGGCGAGTCGGCCAAGGTGACTCGGCGAGTCTGGTCTGAGCAAGGAAAACCCTAAATCCGGGACTTGGAGCTTATTTAAACGTCTCATTCTCTCCCTTAGGGTTCCTTTACTGCCTCTCTAGCTCATAACACTAAACCCTAGCCGCCATAATCGTTTTGGAGCAAGATCTACCCTTAGTGAAGCTTTTGGAGCTTGAGAGAGAAGATAGTCATTGTGGAGCAAGAAGGGGGCCTTGGATCCAGAGTTGGTGGAACATTTCTGAGCATTTAAAGGTAATAAATCATTACCTTCCCTCTTTTGTTTAATAGATCAACCTTGGCTATGTGATTTGGGGATTTTATGCCATGCTTAAGAACTATTTCGAGTTAGAAGCCTAGATCTGAAGTTGCTACTTCAGATCTGAGTGTATCTTGGCCTAGAAAGTCATAAAGCATCTGTTCTTGGGTTGATAGTGAAGCCTCTTTGTCTTAAAACCTAGTTTGGATTGTTTTAAGCCTAGATCTCTTAATCTACACGTAAAGTTTGCCACTTTACGCGGGGGATAGGCCTTAGAAGTATGGATCTATGAGTTGGAAGCCCTGTTTGGCTCGAAAAGCCACTGCATGGATTAAGGACTGAATAGACTCGGCGAGTCCTTCGAGTGGACTCGGCGAATAGCTTGATGATGAGGAGGAACTCGACGAGTGGGATGAACAGCTCGTCGAGTCGGATGAAGTTAGGCATGAACTCGGCGAGTTGGTAGAACAACTCGACAAAGTTGGTTGAAGATTTCTTTGGGCTCGGCGAGTCTATTCTTGGACTCGGCGAGTCAGGTCGCGAAACCTCAAACCCTTCGAGCTGAAACTCGAATCAGTGAGTCGGGTGGAGACTCAGCGAGTTGGACAGGTCAGGACTCGGGAATAGTTGACTCGGCGAGTCATGGACTGACTCGGCGAGTCGAGTCGCGAATAGAAAGACCCTGAGCATATGAACTCGGCGAGTTAGTAGGTGGACTCGGCGAGTAGGGTTGACCTGGAAGGTTGACTTTGACCAGGATTTTGACCTTGACCAAAGTTGACCTAGTTGACCTTTGGAGGTCAGTTGGACTAAGTGTTATATTGTCATTGGTAGTTCGAAGAGCTAGTGGAGCAGCAGCTCGAAGTCAGAGGTCAGGTAGCAGTCAAAAGGATTAGCAGCAACAGTTCAGCAGTCTCAGGTGAGTTTCCTTCTAGTAGGAACGGGTCTAAGGCAACAATGCCGGCCCGTTCAGTAGCCGTAGTTTCTGGACTTCGATCCAATGCAGTAGTTAGTATGTTTGACGCCTCCGTGGCTCAGACAAGATTTATGTGTTTATGCTAATTGATATGTTATGCTATGCTGTGTTCATTCAGTCAGCTTCGGACTTCGGTCCGATGTAAGGGACAAGGTCCCAGTCAGTCAGCTTCAGACTTCGGTCCGATGTAGGGTACAAGGTCCCAGTCAGTCAGCTTCGGACTTCGGTCCGATGTAGGGGACAAGGTCCCAGTCAGTTAGCTTCGGACTTCGGTCCGATGTAGGGGACAAGGTCCCAGTCAGTCAGCTTCGGACTTCGGTTCGATGGAGGGGCAAGGCCCCAGTTAGCCCGGACTTCGGTCCGATGCAGTGGGCAGGGCCCAGTATGTGCTTTATATGTTATTGCATGGTTTGTGGTAGATTGGGGGAGCTCACTAAGCTTCGTGCTTACGGTTTTCAGTTTTTGTTTCAGGTACTCAGTTTTTCAAAGGAGGAGCTCGGGAAGATTGCAGTGCACACACCATAGTCAGTTAACTTGGGAATGTTTGAATCTGATAATGATAATATGTTTTGAATTAATACTCTAAAATTTTGTTATGACTTATGATACAGTTTTTATAAATATGATTTATTAATGTTTTTAAAGAAATTTTTAGTCGTGATTTTTGGGTCGTTACAAGTTGGTATCAGAGCCTTGGTTTGAGGGATTCGGGCGCACTCCCGAGTCTGTCTGAACTCAAACTAAGGAAGTGGTATAGAGTTTCAAAAGAAAAACCATGGTTACAAAAGGATTTTGAGAAAAGAAAACAATTTTAGAAAAGTATAAAGAAAAGAGTTTTAGAAAAAGCAAAAAGAGTTTTGAAAAGAGAAAAGGGTGTGGTGCATGCAATCAGCCGAGCTCAAGTAAGTACTCCCAATTTACCCATACAAGTTATGTTATGATTATCAGTATCAGTATCAGTATCGGTTTCAGTTTCAGTTCCAGTTTCAGTTTCAGCTTCAGTAGAACAGCATGCTAGAATCGGACTAACGATCTAGGATGATGCCTTATGTGCCTGCTTTATGTGTTTCAGCTTGATAAGAATTTCATGCTAGTAATGAGTAGACAGTAGTAGGATAGCCTATGTAGGTTATGCCTGATAGTATGAGCTTAACATTGTATGCTAGTGCAGTTTCTTGTTATGAGAATAGTTTTGCCTGAGTATGTTTCCCTTATCCGAATGCTGCTTGCTTTGTGCTTTGTGGGATTCTGAGTGATGGGAGTTAGCCATTAGGTGAATACGTCACATCACATGTGATCAGGATTGAATAATCTCAGAGTGCTGGATTTAGCCCTATTGCGCAGCTCTTGTTTGAGTCCAACCGTTGTAGGGACGAGACTTTTACTCGAAGGATTATCCGAGCCTCATTGCATGTGATGGTATTCAGGTGGTGGCTAATTGGAATTACAAGGAGGCCTTCTGCAGCTGAGGACTGTTTGGGTAGAGTCAGAGGTTCCCTAGGGCAAGCCTAGGATGAGAGTAGCAGAGATCAGTAGAAGAGTAAAGGGGACTTGGTGGAGTTGAGGTGACTCTTGAGGAAAGTACGGATAGATGTGGAAGGTAGTATGGGCCCGTACTACTGAAAGCAGAGGATCCGTACTCGATTCAAGAGGGGCCAAGGCAAAAACCAGGGAACTAGTAGAGTGTGTGAGAGATTCCGCAGCAGTAGTGTGTAAATTGATCAGGAATTGTTATGTTTTCAGCATGGTGACATTGCGCGAGCTACCAGTTAGCAGTTCAGGCGTCGAGGAGGGATCTGGCTCGGGCTTTAGAGTCGGGCAGCTTGATGATCAGATGAGGGATTTCATTTCCGCAGAGATCATGTGCAACATCATTGATCAGAATCCAGTGATTTTTGGTTCGGTTAGAGAGGCCATTGTGGAGCTCATGGACAGTCATCTTGAGGCCTTTAAGGCCGGGATGGTTTCAGGGTAGATTGGGGCTCGTCTTGGTCCCGATACTTATGGAGATCAGGGATCCACTAGGAAAGGAGATCCCATTTCTAGTTTTTACCATCAGGGGATAGGAGTGAGTAGGGCACCCTGTCTCCAAGAGAGACCTTTGCATGATAGGATAGTTGAGGAGATTACGCGAGCCATTCGCGAGGATCTGCCCGACATGGTTGTGAGGATCACTGATAGATTGATCCCAAGGCTCCAGGATCAGACAACTGTTGTTCAGTCGATGGGCGTTGCCGATGGGGTAACGCAGGAGCGAGAGTCGGGCAGGGAGTCAGAAAGGAAGAGGAAAATGGATGAGACTCAGGTAGCCACAGGTTCGGGTAAGAGGCTCAAGGGTTCGGATTTGAGGACGAGGAACTACCAGAACCGCAGTCGATGCGGGAAGTGCGGAAGGACGCACATGGGTGTGTGCAGGCGTGGAAGTGGTGGTGATGCTGGATGTTTCAAGTGCGGCCAGATCGGTCACTTTAGCAGAGACTGTATTGTTACCATCGCCCAGGGACTTGATCCGATATGTTTCCATTGCAGTCAGAAGGGCCACAAGAAGGCCCACTGTCCGAGTGTGTATACAGCAGGGCAGGTGCCAGCTCCTGCCCTTGGGACTTCAAGTACCGCCAGCGGTTGTCGAGGCCGGGAAAGGGCGCCTACGGCTCGGAGCCGAGTTTTCCGGTAGAGTTCAGCAGGGATTCGAGCAGCACTGAGTTATGGAGGTATGTAACTTTTGCTTTTCTGTCAACTATTATTTGTGATATTATTGTTATGTTGCTGCATTGTTATCAAAAAGCTTAAGTGTTGGGGTATTATACTACCTGCTTGTGACTGAGTTTTATGCCATCTGCATACCTTGGAATTAGAATTGGTGAATTGGAGGTCGTCCCCTCTAGATCAGGTTACTTCGGATGCAGTAACTGTAGCATGTATGTGTAAGATGCAGTAGTGCCTTACTACTTGCGAAAGACGTTAGTCGGGTAATGATCAATTATATTTTCAGTAGTGATAACCCAAAGTTTTTAGTGGAGTAGCTAGCAGTCAGTAAGGAAGTGGGTTGGGGATGTTAACCCCAAACGCAGGTTCTCGGGATGTAGACCCTAAAGCAAATACAGTCAAGGATTGAAGGGTGCTCAGTCAGATAGCAAGAAGGGTATGGATCTGGTAAGAGTTAGTTGGAGCGCTGGCAAGGGTAAACGTCGGTGGATAGCATATCGCCCTTTTAATGGAAGGAAGGTTGGAAATCCTTTCGACCAGTGAGCAGTAAGGAACTAGCCGAATCCAAGTGGGGGAGAACCCTCCGAGTATACAAGGATAAGAGCCACGTAGACCAAGAATGAGTGTGCGGCCTCTGAGAAGAAATGATAGTAACACAGTGACTGATGGATTCAGAAGTTCAGAATTGGGAGTTCGAGGACCTTCCCAGCAGTTAGTTCATGTAATCGAGATGGTTAGAAGCTGGTTGAGAATCCAGGATTGGAGGACCACCTGTAGGGGATCAAGTGAGTCGGAATGAGGATCCTGAGAACGGTTAGCAAGAGATATTTTCGTATTAGTAGCCAGTGACAAAGTCAGCATGCAGGATTGTGTAGATTCAGGAGTTGGGAGTTTGGAAACTTGCCAACAATAGCTTCTTGTATCCGGATTAGTAGACGGTTGGTTTGGGAACCAAGCCGAAGAGTTCCTCGACGAAGCGCTAAGTATATCAAGGATATAAGATGTCAAGGATGATGCAGTATTCAAAGACTAAGGGCTGGTTTTGAGAAATCAGGATGAGGAATCATAGCAGGACTAGGGATAGTCAGGATGTCCTCAGGATAGTAGTAGAGTGTTGTAAGTCTGCGGGGGTAGCCATAGCATTCACTAGCAGTCAGGTAGTAGTAGAGTGTTGTAAGTCTGCGGGGGTAGCCGTAGCATTCACTAGCAGTCAGATAGTAGTAGTAGTGTTGTAAGTCTGCGGGGGTAGCCGTAGCATTCACTAGCAGTCAGGTAGTAGTAGAGTGTTGTAAGTCTGCCGGGGTAGCCGTAGCATTCACTAGCAGTCAGATAGTAGTAGAGTGTTGTAAGTCTGCGGGGGTAGCCGTAGCATTCACTAGCAGTCAGATAGTAGTAGTAGTGTTGTAAGTCTGCGGGGGTAGCCGTAGCATTCACTAGCAGTCAGATAGTAGTAGTAGTGTTGTAAGTCTGCGGGGGTAGCTGTAGCATTCACTAGCAGTCAGATAGTAGTAGTAGTAGTGTTGTAAGTCTGCCAGGGTAGCCGTAGCATTCACTAGCAGTCAGGTAGCAGTAGTGGTGTTGTAAGTCTGCGGGGGTAGCCGTAGCATTCACTAGCAGCCAGATAGTATTAGAGAGTTGTAAGTCCGCGAGCGTAGCCGCAGCCTTTATCAGATTGGTAGGTAGCATGAGCGCGTTGTTGGACGCGGGAAAGCAGTAGTACCCACCAGTTCGGGTGCAGTAGTGAGGATATGGGAATCCACGGGTCAGATTTCGGATTTCCAAGTATTTCAGTTATGGTTAAGTCGGCAATTTGTCAGTTGATCGTCACCTCAGTTAAGAGATCAGAGTAGTAGTGGACCATTGGGGTTCGGGTATGTTAAGGTCTACCGTCAGTCTGGGAGCCATCATATTGTTAGTCGTGGAATTGATGATGTCAGGATGTGACGTAAGGACCCGATCGGTGGATCGGGAGGTTGTTAAAGTTGCAGTGTCAGGATAACTGGTGGAAACTAGTTCCAGAGGAAGATTTCGTTTATAAGTTGTGGGAAGCAGCCATTCAGCCAGTTCAGTAATTCAGCTAGTTCAGTGATTCAGTCAGTTCAGTGGTTCAGCCAGTTCAGTGATTCAGTCAGTTTCGTGTTTCAGTCAGTTCAGTGTTTCAGTCAGTTCAGTGTGTTTCAGCCAGTTCAGTGTTTAGGGTAGTTTAGTGTTTCAAGCAGTTTAGTATTGCAGGCAGCTCAGCGTTTCAGATAGTTCCAATATGAGTAGCAGAGTCGTTAGAACAATTATAAATAGTCGAGGAATCTTGCGGAGTCGCTGGAAGCGACTAGGAGATTGTGATGGAGACCGGTAGGAGTCCGGTAACTCAGATATTGACATAATAGTTGGACCAGGGAGGTCTCAGTGCATCCGGTAGGCGGATGAGGGGTAACAGAATTCTCAGTCGGAGGAAGTAACGTTAAGAAAATTATAGAAAAGAGAAGGATTCAGTATGTACCAATAGTAGTGACCAACACTGTAAGTGGCAGGAGTGATGGGCAAAATGGGGTGTTAGATTTCCCAGGCAGAGAGTTGGAGGCAGTTCGCAGGACAGTTGGTTATAGCAAACTTCGAGGACGAAGTTTAGTTTAAGTGGGGGAGAGTTGTAACACCCAAAGTTTGGAAAGCCAAGAAAAGAAAGAAAACCCCAATTTTAAGGGGAGACTCGGCGAGTCCAAGGAGGGACTCGGCGAGTCCGAGCGGGATCCGGGTTGAGGTGTAAGCGACCGACTCGGCGAGTCGGCCAAGGTGACTCGGCGAGTCTGGTCTGAGCAAGGAAAACCCTAAATCTGGGACTTGGAGCTTATTTAAACGTCTCATTCTCTCCCTTAGGGTTCCTTTACTGCCTCTCTAGCTCATAACACTAAACCCTAGCCGCCATAATCGTTTTGGAGCAAGATCTACCCTTAGTGAAGCTTTTGGAGCTTGAGAGAGAAGATAGTCATTGTGGAGCAAGAAGGGGGCCTTGGATCCAGAGTTGGTGGAACATTTCTGAGCATTTAAAGGTAATAAATCGTTACCTTCCCTCTTTTATTTAATAGATCAACCTTGGCTATGTGATTTGGGGATTTTATGCCATGCTTAAGAACTATTTCGAGTTAGAAGCCTAGATCTGAAGTTGTTACTTCAGATCTGAGTGTATCTTGGCCTAGAAAGTCATAAAACATCTGTTCTTGGGTTGATAGTGAAGCCTCTTTGTCTTAAACCCTAGTTTGGATTGTTTTAAGCCTAGATCTCTTAATCTACACGTAAATTTTGCCACTTTACGCGGGGGATAGGCCTTAGAAGTATGGATCTATGAGTTGGAAGCCCTGTTTGGCTCGAAAAGCCACTGCATGGATTAAGGACTGAATAGTCTCGGCGAGTCCTTCGAGTGGACTCGGCGAATAGCTTGAAGATGAGGAGGAACTCGACGAGTGGGATGAACAGCTCGTCGAGTCGGATGAAGTTAGGCATGAACTCGGCGAGTTGGTAGAACAACTCGACAAAGTTGGTTGAAGATTTCTTTGGGCTCGACGAGTCTATTCTTGGACTCGGCGAGTCAGGTCGCGAAACCTCAAACCCTTCAAGCTGAAACTCGAATCAGTGAGTCGGGTGGAGACTCAGCGAGTTGGACAGGTCAGGACTCGGGAATAGTTGACTCGGCGAGTCATGGACTGACTCGGCGAGTCGAGTCGCGAATAGAAAGACCCTGAGCATATGAACCCGGCGAGTTAGTAGGTGGACTCGGCGAGTAGGGTTGACCTGGAAGGTTGACTTTGACCAGGATTTTGACCTTGACCAAAGTTGACCTAGTTGACCTTTGGAGGTCAGTTGGACTAAGTGTTATATTGTCATTGGTAGTTCGAAGAGCTAGTGGATCAGCAGCTCGAAGTCAGAGGTCAGGTAGCAGTCAAAAGGATTAGCAGCAACAGTTCAGCAGTCTCAGGTGAGTTTCCTTCTAGTAGGAACGGGTCTAAGGCCACAATGCCGGCCCGTTCAGTAGCCGTAGTTTCTAGACTTCGATCCAATGCAGTAGTTAGTATGTTTGACGCCTCCGTGGCTCACACAGGATTTATGTGTTTATGCTAATTGATATGTTATGCTATGCTGTGTTCAGTCAGTCAGCTTCGGACTTCGGTCCGATGTAGGGGACAAGGTCCCAGTCAGTCAGCTTCGGACTTCGGTCCGATGTAGGGGACAAGGTCCCAGTCAGTCAGCTTCGGACTTCGGTCCGATGTAGGGGACAAGGTCCCAGTCAGTCAGCTTCGGACTTCGGTTCGATGGAGGGGGCAAGGCCCCAGTTAGCCCGGACTTCGGTCCGATGCAGTGGGTAGGGCCCAGTATGTGCTTTATATGTTATTGCATGGTTTGTGGTAGATTGGGGGAGCTCACTAAGCTTCGTGCTTACGGTTTTCAGTTTTTGTTTCAGGTACTCAGTTTTTCAAAGGAGGAGCTCGGGAAGATTGCAGTGCACACACCATAGTCAGTTAACCTGGAAATGTTTGACTCTGATAATGATAATATGTTTTGAATTAATACTCGAAAATTTTGTTATGACTTATGATACAGTTTTTATAAATATGATTTAGTAATGTTAGTAAAGAAATTTTTAGTCGTGATTTTTGGGTCGTTACAAATATTGTGAAAGCTTCATATTTTCACCAATCGGGAGCCCAAGACAAGAGAACTAGAATTTAGCGAGTGCACAGCATAAACTACTGATGAGCCTAATAATTTCACTTTCTTCAACACGAAATCCATACACTTTACATTTATGAAGGTTAACTTTTAACCCGTAAGCAAGAAAGAAACACCTCAAGATTCTATTAGGATTAACAAAATTCAATTCAGATAATTCCCCTATAAACATTACATCATCCACATACATAAGATGAGATAAATATGAACCATTTTTGGGAAGAGAAATACCTCGAAAAATATGATGATCACAAGCTTCTTTTATAGCAATATTAAGGCCCTTCATGGCAATAATGAAGAGAAATGGTGAAACCGGATCCCCATGCCTAACCCATCTCTTTAAATCAAACTCTATAGTAGTAGAACCATTCACCAAGATAGAAGCTCTCCCAAATGAAATACAAACTTTATCCACCATCTCCATTTAACACTAAAATCCATTTGATCCATAACTGACTCCAAAACCCTCAATGAAGAGATCCAAATGTTTGCCGAAGTTAACCTTGAAAATCACTACTTTTTTTAGCTTTCTTTACCCAAGTATATAATTCATTTATCATCAACGACCCATCAAGAATGTTCCTACCTTCAATATATGATGTTTTCTCAAGGCCCACAAAATTTCCAACAACCTTTTTTAGATGCAATGCCAGAAGCTTGGACAAAACCTTATAGATGTTTCCAATAAGATTCAGCGGTCTATAATCCTTGAGAAATAAAGGATCTCTCACCTTCGGAATCAGAGGGATGAAAGAAGCAGTACACACACACGTTCTCAAATAATGTATATATTCGCAAAAAGTGCATACATGCACCCTTTGTATATGGATTTTTTATTTTTTTATTTTTTTTGCAAATAGTATTAAATATAACTGACTGAATGCCTTAATTGATTTTTTTTAAAGGTTCGCAAGAATCTTTAGGTTCATAAGTATCTCGCTATATATATATATATATATATATATATATATATATATATATATATATATATATATATATATATATATATATATAGAGAGAGAGAGAGAGAGAGAGAGAGTTAAGATCAAATAAGAAGGAAAAATTTAATAGGAAGGTAAGAAGTTTTATTTATACATATTATTTTAGTGAAAAAACAAAATGAATCACTAAATGATTCATAAGTAAGATGATTCACAAGAAAAAAAAAAAAACATATTCATGATTCATTTTTATGTAAATTAAGAAAAAATTCACTTTTATGACAATTTTAGTGAATATCATTGTATAAATGAATCATCGAGATGTTTTTTGGGGATTTTTTTGTGAATCATGTTATTTTTTATTTATCTAGTGATTCATTTGTTCTGTTCGCCAAAAAAATATGTTGAAAAAAAAATTCTTACCTTCCTACAAAAAAAATTATTATCGGATATATATATATATATATATATATATATATATATATATATATATATATATATATATATATGTATATATATATTGTATTTTCTATGCATGTTTACACTAGTTATGTCAATGGAAGCATTTAATAATACACCTAAGTGTACACGCAACCTACGATTCTAAGTTTTACTATTATACAACATACTTTTAAAATTGGTATATTAAGCTATAAGAAGAAGATACAAATACATACCTTAGAAAAAACTGATTTGTCTTTCTTAATGCTTGATTCATTGATATTTTGTTGCTTTTTGGAAGACTAGTGCCAAAAAATAGAGTACCTCTAATGTTTCGCATCCAAAAGCCAAGAACCCTAGAAACTAAGGTGAAAGGATAGAGACAGAGGGGAGGAATGAATTCTTCAGCCTACCAAGAGCTTCGATTCCCGTGTTGTTTGAGGTGATTGTATTTACTACACCTAAGGTTCAATAGGAAGAAGAGATTGATGAAGTCAAATAGGACTTGTATGAGGAAGTGGAAATAATTGAAGGGGACATGGGTGGAGAATTGAAGGAGCCAACTATGGTCAATATGGAGGTAGACAAGGAAGTTCCTAAGGAGGATGACAAGAAGGTAATCAAGGAAAAGAAGCAAGGTAAAGGGGTAAAGCACAAATATGAAGACAGTTGCAATTAAAAAAGAAGGAGAATTTGAAGAAGGATTACAAGTGAAGGGTTCAAGCTTACAAGTGAAAATGGAAGGAGAAAAAGGAGAAAAGGGAGATTCCACTTCCAACCGCGACAACGTACAGGAGGAAGGAGTCCGGATCACGACTCCTCAAAAAGAAGTGCTTCTCGGGAGGCAACCCGATTTTTAGAGTTTGCATTTTATTTTCCTTTTGATTTCTTTTCATTTTTAGTATAATTTTGGTTTTAGTTTTTATTTTTAGTCTAACCAATTGATCAGGTGTTTTCTTTAGTCTTCTGATTTTATTTTGTAGTTTTAGAAAGGAAATACGTGAAGCAGTGAGGAGCTTAATGGAAGACGAAGTCGTGCAATTTTGAAGATCATAATCGAAGACCGTGTTCTTGGATAAGTGTGGGGTTCCCACATGATGATGAAAAAAAGAGCATTTGAAGAATATTTACTGAAATAATAGACCGGGAATGGTCCTAAACATTACGAAGAGTCGATGCATTACTTCGATCTTACAAGACGATCTGAGAAGGCACCACGACATGGACATCATCATCACGTCGTGGCAATTTATTTTATTACGACGGCAATTGACTGCACCACAACGTGGCATCAGTTAACCACATCGTGGCGATCTTATTATGCTTGTACATTTACGACTTCCAGCTTTACACCACATCGTGTCGGTGCTTTCCCACGACGTGGCAGCGTTTCAACACACTTTTTTTTTAATATTGGTTCTTGGATTTATTCCGATACATCACATTTGCATTCCTAAGAAGAAGGTCCAAAAGTACTGTTTCCATCCTAAATATGAGAAGTCCAATCTTTCCATACACTTTCAGAATTCGAACTCGTCATTACTACCCAATGGGGGTCTGTTCCAATCCTTCCTTTTTAATTTATGTTCTTTCATTGTTTTAGTATGCAATAGGGACATTGCATCAAATAAGTGTGGGGTAGGGGTTGAACATAGGAAAACAAGCATTCGAATTAAAAAAATGTTGAAAATGACTAGGATTTTAAAAAAATTATTAGAAAGATTTGAAACAATAATCTAAAATTGAACCTACTTAAATTGTTTTTTTTTTATGTTGAAATCTAGGTTGCTAGTGTTGTGTGGGAAGATCCAATGCGAGTTTCAATGTTTATTTGAGCCAATAGATGTTATAGTGTATTTGTGGCGTTCCTATCCTAGTGAAATCATTGAACAAAAACACGACCTTGCTTAGTTTGAGGGTCGTAATATGTTTAGCATCGTGTAGCATAAATGTATCCAGAAGAGCTTATGTAGTCATTGCACCTTAGACTAATACATCTAACGAATAAAGTTTGAAGTTAAGTTCCCTTGCATAAGCATATGTTTTATAGGATTTTTAGTGTAACAACTAGGATTTTTAGTGTAACAACCCGATATTTCAGGACAATGTAATGAATTAAAGTCAGATATTGTAACCTACTTTTGATAACAAAAATAGCGTCAAAAATGAAATGTTCAAAAATCTCAATTCGAATGTACTAAGTGGTAGATATCGTAACAAGGTTTTCAAAAATATAGAGAACACTAAAATCCAAGTTATAACGAAGAAGTTATGACCAATCGAAGATCCGCAACAAAACCGGTAAAGCACTGTTAAGCATAAAACGCGAATTTTCAATAAATTACTTTTTAGCCTTAGGTATCTAAATGAAAGTCGTATATATCATTAAACCATAAAAGTACATAAAAAGAATGTCCAAATTAGACTTCGTATGAGGAAGTTATGATTTTTTTAATTTTCGGATACAACAGTAGACAACTAAAAACTCGAAATAGAGATTGAGCGACTTTTAGCCGACACAACCTAAACGAGAATCGAAGATATTGACAATAGTAGTGCAATGGTAAAAAGACAGATGAAAACGGACCTCAGATGAAGAAGTTATGGATTTTTAACGGACTTTTCCAGTTCTAGCCTGTTAAAAATATATTATTAAAAATAAAGTCAAAATTAGCTGACGGAGTCTAAACGAAAGTTGTAGAGCATAATATCACCTACGCGTGGATATAAAGAACTTCAAAATCAAAATTCGTATGCGAGAGATATGAATTTCTGAAGTTCGGGACACGAAACCCTACACTGTCAGAAAACTCACGACATGAGCCAGAAGCTCACGACGTGAGCCACTGACTGATGTGTGCCAGAGACGGTCCATCAGATGTCGAGTCTACGGAAGGGATAATATCAAAATCACGACGTGTTCCACTCCATGTTCACGACGTGTGCCACTCCATGCTCACGACGTGAATCCCAAAAATGCACCCTATAAATAGAAACCGAAGGTGTCGGGTTTAAGCTGCTCAATTCTACTCTCCTTTCTACTTTTACTCTGTGTTAAGCATCCCGAGACTAGCCTGACGCCCCGATTACGTGTCCAAGCCCTGACGAAAGCCCGAAGTCTCGAAGTTCCTAAGAAACTTGCTTCTTTCCAGTCAAAGTGTTGCCCGAGTTAAACATCGTCTCATCAAACCGTCACTCTTATCAAGTGAGTTCATACCCCTATCACTACACTTTCAAATGTTTTTAAACACTTTTAAAGGAAGGGGATACAAGTAAACAGACGGTTAAACTCGTGTGGAAACATCAATCTTTTGCTATACTTTTCATATTGTTGTTATAACTATCATACGAAAATGTTTGCATGCAAAACATCTTACAACACCACTTTACCCTCTGGGGATGAAATGTGTTTATTAATAATAACATGCTTTATTTATATGTTTGCATAACATATCATGACAATGGTAACCATTTCAACTATAACATTACGTATAGATAAGAAAATACATATCATTATTATGCATTTATCAACACTGTAAAAAGGGTAACCATTTCGGACAAAAACATATACATTTCAAAATACGTGACTTAATTGAGAATATGTGAGTCATTCGTCTTCATCGTACCTATCGAGGTATACAAGAAAGCCCTATTTTATAACCAGAGTCTCCGTCCGGAGAACGTGATAAGTGTGTATAGATATATACGGGACTGATGATCCCGCACCCTGGCTGCTAGCTACAGCCGGACCGACAGGTTAAGGGTGACAAGTGTCATAAGATTTCGACCCGTGAATAACGTCGCTACAGGCAAATCCATCATAGAAAAATCACAAGATAGACAATTATTATGGTATTATGTTTTTATGGGAAAAGTAATATTATAGTTATTTTTACGTGAAAATACAAGCTTCCTATAGTTTTGTTCACTAATAAAACTATACATCATCATTTTAAGTATGACATATTTACTTACAAGTTACAGTCTTGGGCATTTAGGATTGCTTCTCAACTTTAGAAGAATATATGATTTTCCTGGTTCATTACATCCATTTCATACAAACAACGATTCATAACTCATTTTATAAGAAAATATCGGATTTTCTAGAAAACAAACATGAACTTTCGAATGGCATACATTTACACAAATAACTACTTATGAACTCACCAACTTAATTGTTGACACTTTTTATTTAAAATAACTTGTATTCTTTGGGAATTGCTAAACATCATGTTTTTTTTGAAAGAGAGCTAAACATCATGTTAGCAACTACTTTTGGGGACTAATGCTCTAGCGTTAGTAACATCTTTTGGAACATCATATTGTATTTGAATTTTGAAACATGTAATACAACAATCATGTAAACTTTTCAAATATATATTATGGTGGTGTGTACTTTCTTTATTATTCAATTGTTATGCTATTGTACATGATGTCCTCCGCCCCCAAATGTTTCCGCCGTTCAGGTTTGGGGGTGTGATATTTAATTTTGAAAAAAAATGAGAAAAAGAAAAAGAGAGAGAGAGAGAGAGAGAGAGAGAGAGAGAGAGAAAGTTGAAAAGAAAAAAAGTTGCCAAAGTTTGAGTGAATAAGAGTCTACAAAGGTATGAAGATCAAGAAATATGAAGAAAAGTTTAGAAATCGAAAACTCAAGAATAAGACAATTTGTCAAGTAAATTTTATTGTAAATTTTCTTTCTAGGTTATTTTTCCATATGTATGTTTGGGGGCTTGACCAAAAATACCTTGAGATTCAAATTTTTTTTTATGGGGATAGATTTGAAGGGATGAATAAAATGAGCGTTGTTCAAAAGAAGTGAGCAAGTGTTTATGAAGATTGTGAGTATTTAGGATTGGGGAGGTTCTTAAGATAATTTAGACACAAATACATGCATTGCCGTCTTGGAGTAATGGAGAGGCACAAAATGGTTTGCCTTGTGCAATGTTGATAGCTAAAGTCTTGATATGATGATAATGAAATCAGTTTTTCTTGGGGGCAAGCAAAAGTCAAGTGTGGAGTATTTTGATGTGTGCATAGTTAACTACATATTTAATGCATATTTCTAATAATTTTAGCTACAATTATGCTTAATATGGAACAAAAGATACTTAATATGTTTAAATAATGTTTTGTAGCAGCGAAGACTTGTTTGGGACAAAAAGGAAGCATACGAGGAGCTGGAAGCAGGAAACGAGAGCTAAAACAAAAGAAGAAAAGAAGATGACTAAAGACCACGTCATGGTGAGATAACCACGACGTGGTGATTGGAATATATGCGACCCATATGCTGACTTGGCAGAGGCGAGATAAATATGAAGACCACATCGTGGTGGTGGTCAACCGCGACGTGGTGGCCATATTTCCACAATTATAAAATCATGAACATTAGGTCGAATTCAGATGCATGCATTCGGTTTTCAGAGGTTAATTGTGACTAATAACCCTTAGAAAACTAGAAGAAGATTGAAATTCAAGTGAAGCTCAAGATTGAAGAAGATTTAGAAGGAATACAACATTGATCTAGTTAGTTTGATTATTAAACTTATGGCTAGCTTATTTTACTTAGATTTAATGTGTTTTTCTGCTACAATAAGTAGTTAAACACCTTTTACTTCTGTTTGGTGAAGATGAACCTGAGCCATATGAGTTGATTTTAATTATTGGATGATTATATTTGATTTTACTTGTGTTTGATACATATAAACCCTAGCATATTTTAGTTCTAATTTATATTGATTATAAATAAGATTTTATGTGTTAATTGATGATATTAATCGCATGAATCTATCTCCTAATTGCTTATGATCATTCGATAATTAGAGCTAGGATTTATCATATCTTAGTTTAAGTAATTAAAACTAGTAACTTCAATTGTGTTAGAGAGCATAATTAGTATTAATTTGTGTTTGGTTGCTTGAATTGATCATATGAGAGTAACACATATCATTCATAATCTAATTGTGCTAATATCAATTTAGTATTTAACTTGTGCATGATCATTGCCTTGTCATTCATAAAGTGGTAAGCCTAGATATTTGATCATAATAGTTAGGTAATAGGTAATCAATATAATATATCCGATAGAAATCAACCATAGGATAAAGTGAAATCGGATCTAGGCAGAAATATTCTTTTAATTCTTGAAGTTACTTTGTTTTTGCTGCTTGCTTACTTGTTAGATGATATTAAGTTATTCTGATCTTGAAAAATCAGTAAAAAAAACCCAAATCATAGTTTGTTTATTAGTTTAATTAGAAATAGTTAATTTAATTAATTGAATTTTGTTCTCTATGATCGACACCAAACTTATCTAAGCTATACTATAATTTGATTAGGTACATTGTCTATAAGTGCATAGTTAGTTAGAGTTTGTTAGGTTATAAATTTAAAACTAATAGGTACTTTGTGCACATCACATACTGATCCTAAAATACTAATTTGAAGGTACATATCCTA
The DNA here is from genome assembly GCF_002870075.4 of Lactuca sativa. Lineage (NCBI taxonomy): Eukaryota > Viridiplantae > Streptophyta > Magnoliopsida > Asterales > Asteraceae > Lactuca > Lactuca sativa. The sequence goes on along the minus strand of NC_056623.2, from coordinate 3,106,903 downwards.
AGGATCATCATCATCAACGGATAGACAATATTGCTTGGGGGATTCCTTTAGCAATATGTTCCAATAAGGCAACCATGGGGGATAGAGTACATCAATGAACATATATTTCACTAACTCCTGCAGGTTGCAAGCATGCATGCGTTGTAACGCCCGTAGATCAGGGCTTGTCAATTTAGATACGATAAGCGTCAAAAATGACTTTCTGATAGCAGAGTGTTTAGAATAAATAATTTTAACCAAGTTGCAGTATATGTCACAAGGTTTCCGTACATATAAAGAACGCCGAAATCTAAGTTATAACGAAGAAGTTATGACCTGTCGAAGTTTTGCGACAGAATCGACACGACACAGCGTGACGTAAATAGTGAATTTACATTAAACCGAGAGCGTGCATAAAAAGAACGTCCAAATCTGACTTCGTATGAGGAAGTTATGATTTTTCTAAGTTTCGACTTAGCGGTATACAGCCCAAATCTCGAAATTGAGATCGAGTGATATTTGGCCGAAACAATCTAAACGAGAATTAAAGATGTCGTCGATAGTAGTCCAATGGTGAAAAGACAGACGAAAACGGACGTCAGATGAAGAAGTTATGAATTTCTAACAGAGTTTTCCTATCACGGCCTAGTAAAAATAATATAATAAAAAATAAATTCAAAATTAGACGATGGATTCTAAACGAAAATGTAGAGCATAGTCTCACCTACGCGTCGATATAAAGAACGTCAAAAACGGAGCTCGTATGAGTAAGATATGAATTTATGAAGTTTTTAAATAATCAAAATATATTTATAAAAATTATAAATTCTGATAATATCCGAAGCCATGACACGTCCGATCCTATCCACCCGGTACGCCCAGCTTACCAAGAGTACGCCCAGCGTACTCCGGTCTCGTGTGGTCCGAGAGACGGCCACGTAGCCCCACCAAGACTTCGCCACCTGGCAGCCCCATCCGAACTACGCCCCGCGTAGATCTTCGTACGCCCAGCGTACGCATGAAAGAGGCTTTACACCCCGCGTACATGGAAGTTGCGCCCAACATAACCCAATGACCAGCACCCTATAAATAGAAGACGAGGGTTGCCGATCTTGTTTGCAAATTTTCACTTCTCTCCCCTTTTTCTTACTTCTTCTTGGCAGTTTATACCCCCAAAGTCCCGGTATCAATCCTGACACCCGAAGCAAGTCCCGAAGCCCCGAAGATCCCGAGAAATATAGTTTTCGAGCCGAAACTCCGCCCACGTGAAGCCTGGTTTTGGAGAAAACATCCCGGTTTCAGCGAAGAATATTATTTTAATAGACGAGGTGTTGTCCGATCACGTCTTATCAAGTGAGTGTATAGTCCCTTTCATAAACACGATTTTAATACAAGTATTGATTGAATGTATTATAACTATGTTATGAGTGAATGTGTAGTTACTTTCTTCTAACACATAAATATGAAGTATTTGCTATGAAAAACGTGTTATGTGTTTATATATTGTTGTTTATTCGAGATGAGTGTGATAAAAGATAAGTTGGATAATGAGATAAAAGGGTGATATAAATCTTAAGGTGAGGGTGACAGGTGAAAAATGAGTGAAACCTTTACCCAAACGATGGTCCCCGTCATTCAGCGGAGTAGGGATAACAACCACGAACTATTCTAGACTTTCCCGTGGAACACTAGCAGGCTCGCAACTTGTAGGTGTTGTGAACTTGATGTTCACCGGTCTACTCTAAAAACCCATTGACACGTATTGCAAGAGGGGTCTAGAAAACGATACTGTCAATAAACGAGATAAACTTGTTATTAATCTGGGAGTATGGATTAAGACATAGTTAATTGTCCTTAGTGCGGGAGTATGGATTGGGCACAGTTTTAGATCCGGGTGTATGGATTAGATCAGGAGATTAGTTTTAGATCCGGGAGTATGGATCAGATCAAGAGGTTAGTTTTATATCTGAGAGTAGGGATCAGTCAAAGAGTTGTTTTGTATGGTGAAATTGTATAAGTTTGTGAGTTCTAATATATATATATATATATATATATATATATATATATATATATATATATATATATACTTGTATGATATAACATTGTGGGTTGAAAACCCTATATGCTAACCAGGCTTCTAAGCCTGACCCACTCAGTTTTATTTGTATTACAGATAATGACACAAGAGTATAGGTCGGATGACTTGATGAGAGATTTTGGATTATAGACCAGTAGTTTTAAATAACTGTTGTAAGGTCTGTATTGTATTGTTTATGCTTTTGGTCTGTATCGGAACATGACATCCCGAGATTTTGTTATTTAATGAAAATACATTTCTTCAAGAAAAGTTTTGATAGATTCTTATCATATTTTGTTTTGGGAACAAATTCCGCAACTGTTTTCTTTAAAAAGATTACTCGGATTTTAAAAACGAAGCATAAACAAATCGGTTTTTTCTGGCCGTGAAATTGGAGGTGTCACATGCATTCCATTAGATTGTCTAGAATGGTTTGTGGTAGTCACCTATACTCTGCTAGATAACTGGTTCATCAAAAGTCAAGTCCTCTCATCATCATCTCATCATTTTCATCGCTCCTTACTACCCAATATATTTTATATAAATATATAAGAAAATACATATATGATTAATCAAGAAAATCATATAATACATCTAACACATATATCAGGTAATTCAAATAATAGGGACATATAACATTTAATCACCTAGATACTTTATATATATATATATATATATATATATATATATATATATATGTGTGTGTGTGTGTGTGTGTATGTGTGTGTGTGTAAGATGAAAGTAACTATGCACTCATTTGTTAAAGTGGATGACTGGAAAGTTGGGCAGCGCTTCGCTTTAACACTTGGTCTTTCCTTTGATGTGAGCTTGATTCAATTATCACTAAGTCTTAGTTTAATATTTCTTATGATTAATTATTAGTCTAGATTCCGCAAGAATCCTAATGTATATGGAGAATCTTATCAAATAAGGACCAGCCAAGTAGGAAAGTTGGGAGGCATGACCATTTCGGCGTATAGCCTTTTTGAAATTCAACAACCAAGCCAACATGACCATTCTAGGCACCTCTCCCCTAAGTAGATCAATTACTATAACGACATGGAATTAGTGATAAATCTTATATATAGACTCACAACAATGACTATTAATATAAATATAAACTACACTAAAATAGGGTTGAGTGTAATTTAACTTACAAAGATGTCCTAGACAAAACTCTGGAAGTTGCACTGGCGGAACTCCATCCAACTAGCTACTAGATGTCAGACACTCAGGGACCTCAGGGCTTCTCCAAAATACCCTAAATCTAAGGAAATTCGAAAAATATAAAGAGATTTGAGAGGTTTTGATTTGGATATGTATAGTGAAGGAATGAACTCTTGGAAGCTACTTATAGCCAGTTATAGGCATGCGTTGCACACAGACAAGGTGCGTAGCGCACCCTGTCTTGGTTGGCAAGGGTGCCTCTCAGAAAATGGATATGTGGTTTCTGGTGGGTGGAGTCACGTCGCTGATGGGGTAGGTACGATTTAAAACTTCAAAAAATCATAACTCAGCCATATGAACTCCGTTTTTGATGTTCTTTATATCAACGTGTATGTATTTTCTAGTACTACAACTTTCATTTAAACCCATTTAACAATATATGAAGATTACATTGTTAACAACCGTGTAAAATTCATAACTTTTACATATGGGCTTCGTTTTCGACTGTCTTTATATCGTTGGGCTCATATTAACCACATCTTTAATTCTTGTTTAGATTGTTTCAGCTAACAATCATCCAATCTAAAATTTGATTCTGTGACAACATTGTTGCACTGAAACTTCGCTAAATCATAACTTCCTCATACAAAGTCAGATTTGGATGTCCATTATATGCACGCTCTCAGTTTTACGATTACTACGACTTTCGTTTAGATTACTTAGGCTCATAAGCAACCTATCTAAAATTCACTTTTTACGACGCACATTGTCATATGGGTCGAACGTGGAACTTCAAACGATCATAATTTCATCGTTATATGTCGGATTGGAGCATTCGTTATATCTCTGGAATCCTCATCGCGACTACTACATCTTTCATCAAGGATATTCGACCTATTTATTATTCTATTTTAGACGCGAATTTTATTCTTATTTTATTATATCGCTATAAGCATGTATATTACATATAATTACAAATAAATCACATAATACTCAAATATTTTTCTTTGGTTATTTCTTAAAGGTTTCAATTTTTTACCATTACAATTACATCATCTTATTAATGTCGAGTGAGAAAACACGAGCGTTACAAATTATCCATTTGTTTCTTTCAAGATATCATTGTGGATTGAGTTATGGATTATGAATCAACCTAACAGCCTATCACTTGTTTCTCAATCTTCCAATTTATGATGATCAAATCGGACTACTAATCAAGCACATAAATCAAGTCCGGGCTAGGTCTAACACAGGTATATCATCATCAAATCACCAAGGAGCCCACGATATCACATTTTCCGTTATAGTGAAAGGAAACAAATAAACTTTGTCTATACAACTTTTTTCTACAAGCTAGATAGTGTTAGACAAAGACTAAGACACAACTAACTTATATCCAAAGAATTCAAATGTCTCTCCGTTTTAAGAATAAAAGATATTATCTTCTTAGATTTGCTCGTGATTGAATCCATATCTGAGCGTGGGTTTCTCCAATACTTATATATCTATTAAACACTCATGAACATTAGTCGCAATTTCCATGTTATGTCTAATATCTATAGGAAATCTACTAAAACTTCACGACAACCTTAATTCAGTTCTTACTCCAAAGAGTATGACTGATTGTGGAGTACGAGTAAATTCATACTCGGGAAGTAGGGATCTAAACATGCAAAAATGAAACACAATATAAATTAATTGTAAATGGTAACATGCTTAAATATAAATAAATCTCCATTATTTAATCACCATAACAATTACAAAATTTATTCTTTGTTGTGAATGTTTCAAACACTCAACTAACTATTAAAATTTACATCATCTCTCAAACATATTCTCCTAGCATGCTTACTATGCTTTTCTTTGTTCCAAGTAATAAAGAGCCGCTACAGATGTTTTGTGATAATGAAGCTACTCTTTATTACTTGGAACAACTCCAAGGTCTCCTAGGAAGTTCTTTATCCAAATAGCTTCCTTGGAAGCTTCACTTGCAACAATGTACTTAGACTCGTTGGTAGTGTATGCCACCGTCTTTTGTTTGGAACTTTTCCAAGTCATTGCACCACAATTCAAAACAAATACGCATCCAGACTATGACTTAGAATCATCTATATCTTTCTGGAAACTGGCATCATTATACCCATTCACTACAACCTCATATTCGTCACCATACACAAGCAACATGTCCTTTGTATTTCTCAAATACTTAAGAATGTTCTTGATAGCCATCTAATGATTTGGTCCTATATTTTCATGAAATCGACTCACCATGCTCAAAGAATGTGCCACATCAGGATGAGTACTAGTCATTATGTAATGATTGATCCTATAGCTGAATCATACGGTACTCGACTCATCCTATCCATTTCATCATCATAACTGGGACATTAAGTGTTACTTAATTTGGCACTATGATGCACAGGGATAGTTCCTTTCTTGGAATTTTTCATATTTAATTTTTTCAATAGCTTATCCATATAAGTACCCTGACCAAGTCTAATTAAACACTTTGATCTGTCACGATAAATCCTTATACCAAGTATGTATGTCGTTTCTCCCAAGTCTTTCATTGTGAAACACTTCCGAGCCAAGCGTTTACACTATCCATCTCACGAATGTTGTTTCCAGTGAGTAGTATGTCATCTACATACAATACTAGGAAGACCATGCCACTCCCACTAACTCTGACATATACATAGGACTCATTTGGACTTCTAGTAAAGCCAAACACTTTGACTTTCTCATGGAAGAACATATTATAGCCACGCGATGCTTGCTTAAGTCCATAGATGGACCTCTCAATCTTACACACCCTATTTGGATACTTGACATGTTCAAACCCTTCAAGTTGCCTCATGTACACATCCTTAAAAAGCTTCCCATTAAGGAAGGATGTTTTAACATCCATTTTCCATATTTCATAATCATGAAAAGTAGTTATCATAAGTAATATCATAATAGACTTTATCTTGGTTATTGGTGAGAACGTTTCCTCATAATCAGTTCCTTGAATTTGAGTGTAACCTTTTTCTACCAATCTAGTCTTGAATGTGTGTACATTCTCATCCATGTTGGCCTTTTTCTTAAAGATCCATTTACATTTTACTGTCTTAAGACTAGGTGTAGGATCAACCAAATTCATATATATATATATATATATATATATATATATATATATATATATATATATATATATATATATATATATATATATATATATGTCATTTCCAAAATGAAAAAGGGTACTTTTTACAACGTGTTGGTAGCGAGACTGTTCAGAATTTTGGTTGTATGGAATACTTGAGTACCAAAAAAAAGAGTTTCCTAAGCTTGGGATAAAAAATCAAATCTAGTTTTTTATTGAGAATATGCATATACTTACCCAAAAGAAACATTTGTGGAGATTGAGACAATATATCTTACTCATTAATTAGATATTTTTGTTCATCTAAGGACTTTGTAAATATGTCAGAGTGTTGTTCATCAGTAGATTCAAATCTTAAGGTCATCTTCTTTTTTGTACATTATCTCATATGAAATTGTTCGATCTCTATTGGATTGAGTTGTGAGTATTTGACTTGCATTTTTATTATCATAGAAGATAAAAGTTTTGGTCTGCCTTATCTCATAGTCCATAAGTTGATTGTGAAGCCATAACATCTAGGCATATTTCATATTTGCCACGTAATCCGCGTTTTAACATGTAATATATGTTTGATTTTTGCTTTAACAACTTATCAACATGTTGGTATGGCAGCCTTCGTATATGTTTTTTCTGTCTAATGTACATCCTATACAAAAACTAAGGGATAATGACTTAAAACGATAATATAATTTTTGATTTGTACACATTTGTTCACTAAGTTTTTTTCATCCACATTTGCCCTTTTAACTTGTTTAAATGTACATATTCAGTACTTATGACCGACTACTCCAGATAAACAGGAAAAAATGACTTGATAAGGTAATATATTTCTCAATTAATACACATTTAGTCGTTATTATTATTATTATTATTATTATTATTATTATTATTATTATTATTATTATTATTATTATTGTTTACATATTTTGTTCTTAATATTTTTTTGTTTCAAAATAAGTTGTTGTTTGTGTACACATTCAGTACTTATGACCGACTTCTTTAGGTTTTCTCACGACATCCTACATGAGACAATTATTAATGAGGTGTTCGAGGTTGTTGATGTTTATGGTCACCGTGACCTCAGCTGCTTGGTTGCTTAGGTCTTGTGTTTCGCTTAGGTCTTGTGTTATGAACGTCATAATTTCTTCATACAATCTCATATTTAATGGTCTTTATATCCACATGTTCGTATTTGAGTCTACTACAACTTTCGTTTAGACTACTCCCATTAAAAAATAATATATGTCTACTTACGATCTTTATATATACTTGCGTTCTTTATGAATGTATGTATGAACGTTTTCTTATAAAATCATAAGTAAAAATATACTACTTGTTAACAGGAGTAATCTAAACCAAAATTATAGTAGACTCAAATACAAACGTGTGATATAGATCGTTAAAATCTGAGATCGTATAAAGAAGTTACGATGTTCAGAACACAAGACTTAAGCATCAAGCAATCGAGGACGCGGTGGCTATAAACATGAACAACCCTGAACCCCTCATTAATGATTGTCTCATGTAGGCTTTCGTGAGAAAAACCTAAGGAAAACGTTCATAAGTACTGAATTTGTAAAAGAACAACAAGGACTATTTTGCAACATATATATATATATATATATATAATATATATATATATATATATATATATATATATATATATATAGAGAGAGAGAGAGAGAGAGTAAATTACTGAAATCGTCCTTATGGTTTGGTAAAAATTGCATGTTTGGTCCCTAACGTTTTTTTTTTGCACTCGGATCATCCATGTGGTTTGATTTTGTTGCGTTTTTCGTCCTTACATACATAAAGTTAGGGACCAAACGTGCAATTTTGACCAAACCATAGGGACGAAAAACGCAACAAAATCAAACCACAGTGACGATCCGAGTGCAAAAAAAACATTAGGGGACCAAACATACAATTTTTAACCATAGGGACGATTTCAGTAATTTAATATATATATATATATATATATATATATATATATATATATATATATATATATATATATATATATATATATTAAGGACTAAATGTATAAAAAAAATATTAATGATTAAATATATACAAAGTGATAAATATATTATCTTATTAATTTATTTTTTTAAACTTACCTGGAGTAGTAGTTCATAAAGACTCAATTAGTAGGTCGTAAGGACTCAATGTGTACTATTAAACTAGTTGAAGAAACAAATATAGATGAAAAAAACCCAATAACAAAATATATACAAATCAATAAATATATTATTATTTAAGTCAGTATTGCAAAAAAAAAAAATAATAAAGAACCTTGGTGTACCGATTTCGTTAAAATAGAAGAATTTTGCTACCTATGTGACTATTATATCATAACTATGAAACAGTGATCATTTAATGATAAGATACTTTATATTTAGTTATTGTTGTGATTATCCCACTATATTTTGATATAAAGTACCAAGATAAATTAATAAAAATAGCTTTCGATCAAAACCAAATCCCTAATCAAAAGACACTTTTGCCCTCTCCTCTGCCCTTCCTTCACCAAACTGTGTGTTTTTAGGGATTGGGTAGGGGTAATGTGTCAACCAATGTCCAAGTGTCGGAAGGAGAGACCATGGTCCACTCTCATATTAAAAATGGTAAAAAAAAGCATAGAGAAAAGGAAAAGGCAGAGTTCTAATTCTCACCATTCATTTAAAGTAATTTCGCATACTCATTTCCCACTTTGATGGTACTAAGCCCATTGCCATAACAACAAACAAGATAGGATATGATGTAATAAAGTCATGACCAAAAGATCTCTCTCCTAATTATTGCTACTTGTGTTTTGATTCGGTGTGGTGATGCTTTTATAACTTGTATTAGTAGTACTAAAGATTGTACGTTAATGTTTAGGTAATTCTGTTATGGAGTCTCCTTTGAAAGGAATGTGTAGACTGTTATTAAAATGGAAATTTGTGAAGTCATAGTGGCATGGCTCTAATAATATGCTGACACGCGGAATTTTAAAAAGAACTTTGATGTTAATAATTAGTAGAACAATAAATTTTTGTATAATACTTTATAATGTTAGAGTTTAGACTATTCATTGATGTAAAAACGCTTTTGTGTAGTTTTACATCATTTTTATATGCTTTTGTGCTGAAGTAGTTGTACACCATTTTTTTATACAAAATATGATCTTTAGCATAAAAAATGTTGCTGAGTTGGAAATATGCCTAAATGCATTATAAAAACTTTTTGTTTTAATGAATGTCTCTAGGTACAATTGGATATGTCAATAGTGTTACAATAATTTGTATCTATGAAGATAAAAATTATAAGTATTATGTATTTTAATATTTTTTTAATAGAAACTACAATAAGTGAGTCTAGTAGTTCAAATAATAGGTCACAAATGATCCTTATGTAATTTGTAGCACGGTTTGAATGTTCTAGGTGGATTTAAAAGTATTTTTTATTTATATTTATGGGTAATTAATAAGTATGTTAGGTTGTTATTTCTTTCTTGTTACACTTTACAGGTGTTCAGACTCAAGAAATAGGTAGAAAATCAAGTTTAGGAACAAGAAGTCCTCGCAACATCGTTTTATCGTAAAATCATTCAACCAATAAGTTGGAGAACTTTGGATTGAAGTTATTGGGCCAACAAAGATATCATGTTACATTAGTTAAATATAAATTGGACAACTCTGGATTGAAGATAGAGGTATCGCCACATTAGTTAAATATAAGTTGGACAACTCTGGATTGAAGTCACCGGCCAATAAGGAGATCATGTTCAGGATGAGAGAACAAAGGACACACCAACATTCGACAATGTCTTTGTAAGTTTGCAAATTAGTATTTTACATTAACTATGAAAGTGTTATGTTCCTCTACTATTGCTCCATACGATGGTATCTCGATGGTGATACCATGAAGGATTTAGAAGCTAAACATCCATACAAGTTATCCATATTTATGTTTAACATCATATTTTTTTAGTCTTTCCTTGTAGTGGAGATTGATACTGTCATTGATTACAATGAATTGTTTCCTAAAAGAATTTCATATAGGAAAGACGACTTGAAAGCACAATATAATTTGGACGTCTATATGGAGAAGGGTCTATTGTAGCCATAGACATGCAAATTTTATTAGCAGGTAAGTCATGAAAAAGAGATGGTAGATACGTTACTCTCAATGACATATTCATTATGAAAACTATCAGTAACGTGTCTCCAAAAATGTTATGTTGCTTGCGATTTTTCAGTCTTCGAGTCCTCCAATAAAGTGACCCACGAATGGGCCAATGCAATCTTTACCATTGTCCATGCTTCAACGAGTTGGTTGTTTTTTTTTGGTTGTGATGGTTCGGTTATGGGTTGGGTTTTATGAACATCTCTGTGTAAGAGTTGGATTTTGAATGTACTTGATTTCCGATTCAGACAGGGGTTGGGTTTTCGAAACATATTTAGGAAAAGTTGAGAAGTTAGTGAATGGGGGTGGATTTCAAATAACATAAAATGATTGCAGACCTTGAAATTGAAATTGGTTAGGTAGATAAATAAATGCGTCTAATTGTATTGGTAAAGTGGTGTCGAAGGATCGGAATAAAAAACATTCATAGTAAATTATGTTTGAACTATTAACATGTGACAGGTTCCGATCATATTTTAGAGTGATGTTATTATAGAGAAATGTTTGAATTAATTTGAGTGAAAAAATGATTGAATGGCACTACAATGTTATAAGGTTGATTGAATTAGAAAGTTTAAAATTTTAGTATTTATAGGACATTTAAAAAAAAAAAAAAACGGTTGTGTGGCAGTAAGAGGGGAGAGAAGAGAGAGTGAGAATCAATGTACTGAAATTTCACCATGGTAACAGTAAGTACGGAAAGAAAATACCAACCAGGGTAGTGTTTCAAACATTCACGATATAGCATATTATCCCAGGGCACAATACAGTTGGTATATACCCGTTGGCCATATAATTTAATAAAATCGGCAAAATTTTATAGAATATTGATGTATTAGGTATTAATCCGTATTATAAATATATACATATATATATTATGTTTATAGTTAAAAATAAAAATAACTGGCTTTATTTTAAATAAATAAGGACTATTATAGGTCTTGAAAAGGCATAGCCCTTTAGAAGTTTGGCAGCTCCATAAAGCAAATTCAAGTGGTGGTGACATCTGAAAAGACTGTTTTGACCCCACAATCTTTATTTAAATAAAATATAACTATCAGTGTGCACAAAGTACAAGTGGAGAATGCAAAAGAATAGAAATATGGGTTAGGTGTGTGAAGGGACCACCAATGTTTGTACTTTTATTTTTTCTTTTATCAATGTTTGTACTTGTACAATTCTTTCCACACATCATCCAATGGTCTGCCTTCACCATCAATATCACTTCTTATTTTATTTTCTCATTGTATCATCGTACAGGGTATTTTGCTCAGTCTTAATAAAGTAATTTTTATTTAGTTTATGATTTAAATTAATATCAAAACTTTGTTTTGAACTTTTGATATTAATTTGGTTTGAGTAACGTTTATGATTTTATTTGAGCGAAATATTATCTAAGGTGTAACATGTGTGTATATATATATATATATATATATATATATATATATATATATATATATATATATATATATATATATATATATATATATATATATATAGGGTTAGGTTATTTTGTTTTCACTATCTATTGTGTGCCCGTATGACTGATTCTGGACCAATCATTTTAGTTATTTTAAGAAAATAATTAATGAATATTACATATTGAAGATATAATAAGTATTAATTACATCTTCAGCATTTAATATGCATTAATTACTTTCTTAAAATAACTAAAATGATTGGTCCAGAATCAATCATACGGGCACACAATAGATAGTGAAAACATTTGAACCTAACTCTCTCTCTCTCTCTCTCTCTATATATATATATATATATATATATATATATATATATATATATATATATATATATATATATATATATATATATATATATATTTGTGATTACTTAAGTTACAATCTTTAACATCATACAAACAAAAAACGAAAGTAATCGGGATATATTAAATTTTAGGATTCTGATTATGAGATTACAATCATAAGCTCTATCATACATTTTATAATTGTTATATCATCTACGATTTTTCGTCATTTATGTTCGAAAACTTATGTACAATCTAAAAAAATTGTTTTTTCATGTTGAAAAAAATCTTGTTCATTCAACTCCAAAAAAGGTATTAGATATCAAAATGAAGCCTAACAGAGCATCACAATTTTTTTCCTGTATTCTCGATATAGATAGAGCATTACGACAAGCAAGATAAGTTCATTTGTGATCTTGTACTTTTAAGTGTACATTGTAACAATAATATTATTTCTTTTCTTTTTCGTTTAAAATGTATTATTTTTATTTGTTGTCCTTTGTATCTATAAAAACCATGGTTAAGAAATTAAGTTGATTTCACCAACATCTTAATGCATATCAAGTTATAGAAACACAATCTTACAAACAAATTTCGATGACTTTAATTGTGGTAGGATTGGATTCCAATCCCAATATAATTTTGTGGGAGCTCATATATACACATAATAGTAACAATTTATGTTGTGTATTAAATAATAATTAAATAATTAATAATATAATGGTACTTAGAATAATAGAAAATATATGCCAATTTAGCAATCTACAACAACTTGTACTTTATGCAATTAAGACTGGTACTTTGGTCGATATTTGGTAATTTTCCCTTCTAAGAAAAAGATCCACCTTTCTTTCTTTCCTACGAAGTACACCAACAGAAAGATACGACATTCAAGAACCAAGTCAAACAAAATGAGCCTTAACAACTTGTACTTGATGCATCAAAAGTTATACATTTCTCAAGATTTGGCCATTTCTTTTATTAGGACAAAAAAGCAGCCAACCCAATCCAGATTTTTCCAACCGATCTCAAGTTGAAGTGATTTTTTTACCAAAAGATATCTGAAAACATAGTATTCCAATAAAGAAGATATGAATGTATCATTAAGAGGACATCATATACCTTCCGCAGGTATGAATCTAAAAAAAAAAACCTAACATCTGAATACAACATGAAGAACAGGATTCAGATTTTAAAGGTCTCTGCTACCAAATTAAAGAATACTATCATCAATTCATTATCATCTCTACCCCTCTGCTTCAAGAAACTTCACAAACTTTTAATATCTAACCACTTTTTAGGATCAAACAAACAAATCAAGATGGCTTTTTTTTTACTTCCATACCCACCTCAAAGATCCAATCTTTTATGGCAAGATCAAACTCATGTTTTTAAGCCAAAAGACAGCCGGGTTGTGAACGGATCATTAGGTGACCCACGAATCTTGAAACGGGTATAACTGAAAAAGTATATAAAATTCAAAGGATGTTGACAAACTGTGGGGCATCGGGTCGTGGGCCATCAAGAGAGCGATACATATAAAGTGTATCGACGAAATCGCCCCTCACCCTGTCTTCTTCCTCATCTGTATCCTCATCCCTACGAAAAACTTCCACCACTAATTTGGGCAAGATTCTAGCAATCTCCATGCACCCTTGGCGGGTGACCCTACATGATGACAGCCAAACAAACCTCATATTGTAAAAATGGTGCAAACCCGATTGTAAACCCGAGTCACCAAATGGGCTATCTCTGATCTCCAGTTTTTGCAAATTTGTGCATCCTTCAAGAACATATTTCAACCCAGTATCACTGTCCCCATTAAAAGCCACAGACAATGTTCTCACAAGTTTACCATACTGCCCGATGTAGCTAAATGCCCGGTCGGTCAGCAGCCCGGAAACAGCTAGACGGGTCAGCTTCTTACAGTTCTTGACAATGGCTCCAAAACCCTCGTCCATGGGCTCACCCGTGACCCGATCCGGTCTGTATCTCCCTATTATACACAGACGAAACACCACGAGATCCGGGCAGTTTTTGGACATGGCTACAACCGCTGCATTTGTCATCTGTTGACAGAAGTAGAGGATGGATTCTAGTTTTGAACATCCGATGGAAATAGCAAGGAGACCTACTTCTGAGACTGGACCTTCGACGTTTTCTGAAGCGTCTATGGGGAAAACCCGAAGCTCACGAAGATCTTTACATGTGTCTGCCACCGCCTGAAGTCCTTCATCACAGATGGAATCAAGCGCCTGGAAGAAATACATGGAAAAAGAGTTTGAGATTTTTCAGAATTTTGGATCGAGAAAGTTTGGAAAACTTACCCAGAAAACCTGTAGTTTATGACAGTGGCGGATGGCTGGGCGGAGCTGGTGGGGTTCGATGCTAGCGTAGCTGAGATTTAAAGAGGTGAGATTAGCATAGAGCGGTAAGAGCGCCGGGAGATGTTCAGGTGCGATTTCACGGAAGCCGGAGAGACAAACTATCGATCTGCAAGCAGCAAAAGCGGAAGTGTAATCGGGTTCTTGTTGTTGACCGATGACACCCAGCGTACTGAAGGAGCCAGTGCCTAAATGGGTTAACTGCGGTGACCGGAGGATTAACCGGTAAAGCTGCCCTATCGAAACGTAACGGTTCAATCTAAGCTTCTTTAACAATGGTGATCTTGCTACTAGTCTCTCTAAGGCCTCGAAATTAAATGGGGTTTCGACGCAATCGAAACTCAATGACTCCAAATGGGTCGTACCCTCTGGTGGAAAGAAAGAAATCCAATCCACTTCATCGTCGGAAACGTCGTCTTCAACCAGCTCAAGAACACGAAGATTTCTGATTTCAAAATGAAGTATAAGATAATATCATTTAATTAATCAATCTTCATTACATTTCAAGCGAAATCAACTGAATTGTTCATGAAATTAACTCCGAAATCGGTATCAATTACAGATCGAGGTATGAGTTAGTGATGTAAACAGATCTAAGTAGTGAGAAGAATGAAATTTGAAACCCTAGATTTACCTGCACTCGCTGGCGATAATTGCGAGTCCGCTCGTTCCGAAACCTTCACAGCAAACTAAAACAAGCTCCTTGAAATTCGGAAAGGAGTGAGCAATCATGGCGAGATCATCATCGGTGATGGACATGCGTTTCAGGTAGATCTTCTCCAGCGAACGATAAGCAGTAGCCATGGCAGACACCCAAGGGCTAAAGTGCGCACCCCAATCAGCCGGCAATAAGCTAAAATCAGCAAACCGGGGTTTTCCCTTCAAAGAAACCGACCGGATTCTCTTGAATCGGTTGGTCACCCGCCGTGGAGCCACAGAGTAACAGTTTCCGATGAACAGATCCGATCTGGTGTACGCTTCCGCGCGGTACCATGATTTGCAGACGAGCGAAACGGCGTTACGGTCACGCCGTGATTTCAAGAAAATTAAAACGTTTTCAAGTACGTTTTCAAGAACCTGATCTGGGTACGGCGTGAAAAACTCCCCGGGTTCAGGTCCGGCGCCGGTAACGGAGTTTCTCAACTTACCACCACCGCAACCACCGTCATCTTCAGACATTTCCGACGACACCCACTTCGATCTAGCTTGATGAGATTATAAAAAGATTGAATCTTATTCTTCAGATCAGAGAGAGAATCAAAGATTATACTAAATTTAGGAGGAAAGACGCTTGAAACTAATAATTTAGGTGGTTTTTTCTTCTCGCTCTCTTTCTACAAAAGTGTGCATAGGGATTCTCCATGCCCTCTTGTTCTATATCACTGGCTCTTTATTCATCTGCGAAATCTAATTGGCTAGACACACACACACAGACCTCTATTATTTGGGGGTTTTGTCTTTTATATTGTACTGCTGCTACCCACTAGTACATTGGTACATAACATAATGGTTACCCTAATTTCTTATAACCAGACGGATGGGATGTTAATTTTATATTCGATGTACAGTGTCACGCTCTTTAATATAAGATTCAGGTTTCATGCTTATGTTTATCTTTTTACTAGGTCATATCAATCAATGATTTTTAATTTAGTAAAAGCCTTTGTGCGACTCGAATGTGTATGGAACCCCATGGGCATAATATCATATTCAATATCATGCTCATAAAAGAAAACTTTGCGTTGGTCAAACTGGTTTGTTACAACTTATCCCATTCAACAAACTCATCATAAATCCCTCATCGATTTTCTGGAAGAAAAAAAAATGTTTCTTGAAATTTGATTAACGGGTTTAAGTACGTTTTAAATTTAACTTTTATTTTTGTTAGTTTACTTTATACCGTATTCTTTTTCAATTTCATCTAATTTTATGACCAAGCCACATGTATATATGCATGTGTTGCGTAGAAACAAATTTATGTGAGTAGAATGATGTTGTATGCAAGGTAAATAATTTTTGTTTTTTTCTTACCTTTTATGTATTTTATTTTTGAAGGTTTGTTTCATCGTTTGGTGGTGGAAACTAAATGATTTCATGTTGAATTTTAAGATGTCTAAATGATTTAGAGACAATTTTGGTTGGTAAGATTGTTGAAGCCATGGATATGTTGAATGAACAAAAAAGATCATTTTAACCTTCTAAAAAAACATAAATCAATATTCATAATCCACCAACAAATAACAAAACTTCAATTATTATGATACAAAAATGAATACATATAACAGTTTCACATACTAATTCGCAATTTCACATACCAAATAAGGATATAAATAAACAATTTCACATGCTAATTCATAATTTCATATACCAAATATGGATACAAATGAATTTTTTCACACATAAATATGGATATAAATGAACAATTTCACAATTCCACATACCAATTCATACCTAATCGGTTCAAGATGCAAGTGATCCTTTTTATGTCAAATCTTTCTCTCAAAATTATCAAACACTCTAATACTCTATTGGGGAAGACGACAATGTCACAAGCACGTTTTGTCTATATCATTAGACGAATCAATATGAAAAACATTATTTCCTAAATTGTCTACAATCATCACCGTTTCATACACGTCATCTCAAGGTAAAGCTTCAAAATAAAACACATCATTTTGATAAGAAGAAACAGAACCATTCTTATCATTAAAATAATATCTAAAACCTTGTTAAAATAAAGCATGAAATGAAATGATGTTTCGTGTCATCTCTGACGAGTAACAACAATTTATTAAATCTAAACCTAACCCACTACTAAGAACTAAACTATAAACTCCAATCTTGGTGACAGGTGAATATCGTCTATTCCCCATGATCAAGTTCATCATTATATGCTCCACATCCTCACTTCTTCTTAGCCCCTGCAAATCAGAACAAATGTGAAACTCACATCTTGTATCAAGGACCCAAGAATGATAATATGATGAGTTATTAGATAAGATATTGTAAATACCTGCCGATGTTGGCTTCACCTTGCCATCCTTGATAACTTGCAAGTATTTTGGGCAACTTCGTTTCCAATGCCCCTTGTCATTGCAATACATCAAGTGGCCTCTTTGGGGTCAGAGACAGGGGGAGCATCAAAACTAGATTTTCCTTTGGGTCTTGTACTTGACGACCCATCTTGGGACTTTCCCTTTCAGTTTTTCTTGGGAGGACCTTTCATCTTCTTCCATTTCCCTTGCCATATGGCCAGAACAGGTGCACTTGTAGGAGATGAGGCAATACCCTTTCTCTTCATTCCTGCCTCAGTTGTTTGAAGGTGGTTGTGCAATTATGATAAAGTAGTTTCATTGTTATTGTTCAAATGATGGGTCAAAATGAACTAATCATAACAACTTGTCAGAGATTTCAACACTATGTCGATCACCAGCTCTTCGTCCAAGTTCACATTGAGCTTGATTAGCCTATCCATGTATCCTTGCATTCTCGAAATGCGGTTGGTCACAAACTCTCCATCCTTCATCTTGTTAGCAATGAGGGACTTTACCACCTCGTGCTTTTCTTAATGAGCTCGTTTATGGTATTTCTCCAAAAGTCCTTGTTCATCTCGTACCGGCAGTAATCCTCATAGTGCCTTTACAATTCTGGAGCCATTGTCGGCACCATGATGCACACAACTTTTTTGGCATCATTATAGTGTTTTCTGTAGGCGACCATTTCTCCAGGAGTGACCTTCGTTTCGTCGATCTCATCTAAAGGTTTTTCAAGGACGTATTTCTTGTCCTCGAAGAGAAGAGTCATTTTGATGTTGCGTATCCAATCATTGTAGTTAGTATCATCCAATTGCACCTTTGAGTAGATGTTCAACAGAAAGAAGTTGTTGTTCTAAGAGGGGGAACTAGAAGCATCAGTTGGAGTAGACATCTGAAAGAGTAGAAAATATAGTTTTAGTTATGTAACCCTCGGTTGTGAATCGTTTCATTATTCGAGGTTGTGGCCCGATCATTGGTTATCCTAAGGCTTAGGGCCATGGGAGAGAAGGGATTTGGCCGTTTTTGGATGTGGGTTTTATAGACTAAGTGGTCCAAGTGCTCAAATGTGTTTTGGAGCCCAAGGGTATAATCGTAATTTGGCAGCTCGGTCCTTTATGAATTTTGGGTTTTTGTTCAAGAAGTTTTAAGGCAATAGAGAGTTAATAGAAGTGTAGGGATTCTCGTAAGTGTTTTGGGAAGCAACTATGTAGCAGCATACTGCTTCAGGCAGTTCAGTGTTCGGGCATTTTCTACGTTTGAGCAGTGTTAGTATTTGCGTTTCAGGTTGTAAATACGTACGAAATAGCTGGTTGATTGGGAAGTGGCAAGTCACTCACATCGAGGTTATTTGAGCCTTAGCCGAGTATAAGTGACCTACAAAGGTAATTAGGCTTGTGGTCCCGATTTTCAATGGGAACCTCAAGCTATCAAAAGTTGAGTAGCTAGTTGAGGGATAAACATGCTAGATTCAACGATAATGATTTAGTATGAGTGGTCTTTCAGGGATTCAGACCATCTCGAGACAGCAGATTTCGGACAGAGTACATGTGGTCTTGTTGCAAGGAATTCGTCACCTGCGGATTTTAGGGCTTTATGAAGATTGGTCATGGCTACCCTGGGAAGGCTAGGGCGTGCCCAGGTTGGTGACCATGCTACTAGAGTGGTTAGGCAAGTAAGGAATGGTAAGGAATGATTTCGAGGATGAAATCTAATTTAAGTGGGGGAGAGTTGTAACACCCTGTTTATTTATTAGATAAATAAATAAATTAATGAACAAGTGGTAGCCCTAAAATAAATAATTATATATCAAAGGATGGTCTCGAGGAGCTAACTGTCACAAGTTTAGAAGTTGGTGGTTAAAAGTGTAAAATCCGGATTTAATTTATAAGTATTATGGGAGGCAGGGACTAAATGGTAATTATTGGGACTTCATTGAAGAGATTTTGGAGGATAAGGGGTTGTTTGGTAAGTTTTATACCTAGGTTGCAATTGATTTTTAATGTTGGGGTTTAAAAGGTAAATGTGGGATTTATTTTGAGATGATTTCTGGATGAAGGGGCTAGATTCGGCATTATGGGAGCAAGTTTGGGGATCGGGGTATATAATCTGTCACCCCTCCCGCTTTAAACCTTATCCCTAAATGAACCTTCCAGTCGTCACCCCCCTTATGTCTCCCACCGGCCGCCACCTCCTTCTTCACTTCCGGTAGCCGCCCCCATCATAGAATCCCTCCTCAGTCGCCGATGGCATCACCGATTCCGGCAAGCATGCCGTTTCCCAGCTGTCATTTCCTTCATTGTCCCGGTCAGGTAAGACCGACAAGCTCGTTGTTCCAGCAGACGCCGCTACCGCTGTTTATGCCAGAAACCACTAAGGAACTGTCGTGTTATCTAGTTGCCGATGAGGACGAAGTGTCCACTACCCAGTCGTTGAGATCGAGAATGATTTTGTGGTTGGGTCGCTCCCTCTCATGTCCGACGGAGGCGAGCCTTGAACCTTAGTGGGGTCGTAGGAAGGCTAGTCGAGCACGTCCCGTAATCGCCACCGTCTTCCCTCTCTCGTCCCTATTCTCCTGCTGTGGCGTTGTCTCCGAGGATGGTGTGGTTACCACCGCCGCTAACTGCTACTGTTGCCGCTGGAAATAGCCTTTGGTCGTCGTTTCAATTTGTTTCAGCCGCCGTTGTGTCGTCGTTCTCCACCGCTGTTAACGTGAGGGTGTGTGCTTTGCGTGTGTGTGTTAGTTTTAGCCGGATGTTGGTGATTAGTATGTGTTGTGTGTGTTTCATCTAGTCGGAAAACCAAGAAAAGACCACCACCACCGTGAGGTGGTGGCTGCCACCGTGTACCACCACTGACCACCACAAGGGTGGTTGCGGGTGTGTGTTGTTTTAGTATAGTGTGTGTGTTATTTCGTGAGTTCATTGTAATTATAAAAATTAGAATAACGAAATGGAACTCAAACCACCACCGTAGGGTGGTGGCTGCCGCCTCCTACCGCCGTGTCGGGTGGCGGTGTGCTTAGTTGTGTTGTGAATTATTTGGGATGTTTGGACAAGGGACTAAAACCCTAATGGGCCTTGTAAGCCCTAATGGGCCCAGTAAAGCCCTAATTGACATTAAAGCCCAAAGATTTGTCTAATGGGCTTAGTGAACTCTAATGGATCTAATGACTTAGATATTGGGCCTAATGTACTAACGTGGGTTGGAAACCTTTATTAGGGTTTGGAAAACCCTAATGCAATGAAACCCTAATTTTGAGAATTAATTGGGACACACACACGGGAATTATTAATAACTTGAAATATTAAATAATAAGCATTGACAAGATTAATCTAAGCGATATTGGACTTAATGGATTAAGTCCTTAGAGGATTAAGTCCTTATTAGGTTAAGTAGGAAACCTAACCCTAATTGTCATTTTATGTGAAACCCTAATCTCATTTGAGTTTATTATTGGGCCTCTTTATTGGGCCTTGATGATCGGGTTATTAATGGGTCATCCAAAGTCAAGCAAATGGACTAAAATAAATTAATGGGCTTTGTGGTAAGGCCCATATGAGGAGTTGGGCCTAATTTGGAAAATTGGGTCATAGATGGGCCATAGTTTAGGACTTCATGATTATGAGTTATTGGGCCATTAGAATACCAAATGTTGGACTGGACTTTTTGGTTGGGCCTTTAAATAAGACCATGTATAGGCCTGGACCCAATTTAGAAAATTAGGCCATGTGTTGGGCTTTGATTCCTAATTGACTTTGGGCCTATGGATTGGCCCTTGGGCTTGAATAAGCCAAGCTAGGGGTAATGTGGTAATTACCCAAAGAATGTACTTATGGTTATGTAGTGGAACCCAATTATTAATTGGGTGATGTTTGATGTTAACAGTTCGGGAATCTATCAGCCAGCAGCTGGGATTGAGTCTGCAGGACTTCAGCAATATGGGATTGTGTCTACGGGACTTCAGCAGTGTGAGGTGAGTTACCTTCCAGTAGCGGTGGGTCTACGGCCACAATGCCAGCCCACCAGTAGGAGTTGTATGTTAGATGATTGTCTTTGTGATATCATCTAGGTTTGCTACTACCTGATATGTTATATGCTGGCATGATATGTTATATGTGATAGTAGTAGAGTTCGATTGTTAGGACCGAAGGGTAGGTCAGACACCCCAGATATGTCTGACAGTATGTGATGATATGTTTATATGCTGGCATGATATGCTATATGTGATAGTGGTAGTACGAGGGGAATAGTCCCCAAGTTCGGTTGTTAGGGCTGAAGGGTAGTTCGAACACCCCAGATATGTCTGATAGTATGTTTATGTTATGATATATTTGATAGTAGCAGTAGGGGGTGGAATAGTCCCCAAGGGTCGGTTGTTAGGACCGACGGGTAGGTCAGCACCCCAGAATGGCTTGACATGGGTACGTCAGCACCCCAAAATGGCTTGACACGGGTAGGTCGGCACCTCAGAATGGTCGTACCGGGTAGGTCGGCACCCCAGAATGATCGTATCGGTTAGGACGGGCACCCCAGAATTGCCCGGAAGTATGTATGCTATGTGATTGTATGGTATGTGGTATGATGGGGGAACCCACTAAGCTTTATGCTTACAGTTTTCAGTTTTGGTTTCAGGAACTTCGTTTTTGAAGGAAAGGAGCCGGTTTGATCGCAGCGCATCACATTATGTTTTCTGCACATGAAATCTTTGGGATTACACTCTGATATGGTTTTATGATAATATGTTTTGATTACTGACACTTTGGTTTGACACGAGATATTATTATGAATGTTTTTACACTGATGGTTTTATGTAATAACTTATTTAAAAATGAAATTTTTTGCCTTGAAAATTGGGATGTTACAGTTTTGATGGTGGATACTTGTAGAGAAATCATATTCTTTGATTTTTGCTATCTTCATAAACACTCCAAAACCAAGTGGGTTCAAAGGCTTTAAAGGTTGTCATTTTAAATTCTCTTTGGTTGTGTTTTTTTTTATTTCATTCCAACATCTATAAATAGATCCATGATTGTTTGGTTTTTGTTATCAACTAAAAATAAACTTGTTATTTTTAAAGTCTTCCGTTGCCGTTTTTTTTTTGAAAAACAATTTTATATTTTGTATCAAAACTCATTAGTTGTATCAGAGTCATCTTGTATATGTTAAAATGACTTTTTTATGTATGAATTTCTTTTGGTTAAGAAAAATTCATATTTGTTTTCTTTGGCAACTTCTTGGTTAAAATTGTTTATTTTTATATATAATCATTTTTCATGCATTTTGGTTATATAAAAGTTGTCTTAGAAAAACAAAAAGTTGTTTGTTATAATATTTGATATGTTGTTGTGTATACACAAGCCATTTGGACCTTTGTGTTGTGTTTGGTTGATATTTATTTATTCATAAGATGTAATAGATAAATATGTAAATTTTTATTTGTTGATTTGTTGTAATAAATTAGTTAGACTAGTTGTATTTCTTTTTAAATGTGACAAGATGATAAAATGACGTCCTTGAAGATGACTTAATCATTTAAGATCATAATCCCAACCATAAGCTTCTGCTTTTGTTTTTGGGCTTAATTATAGTCTTGATGGTTTAAATGTTGCAACTTTCACAACAC
The DNA here is from genome assembly GCF_002870075.4 of Lactuca sativa. Classification (NCBI taxonomy): domain Eukaryota; kingdom Viridiplantae; phylum Streptophyta; class Magnoliopsida; order Asterales; family Asteraceae; genus Lactuca; species Lactuca sativa. The sequence continues at coordinate 3,083,561 of NC_056623.2, read as the reverse complement.
GAAGATTTGAAGTCCTTTTGCAAGCAAGAATTGACTTGACAAGTAGGAGTTTGAAGACATTTTGAAGTGTCAATTAAGTCCTTTAGGAAAGACTTAATAATTCTTTTGATGGCTTACAAAAATTATTAGCGGACATGACTTGGTTTATACACATTATAATGCATGCATGTGATATATATTTTTATGTTATTGTACATTATGTTTTGTGTATGAAAATGAGTTCACATGTCAAACAACATTTTAACATAAGACAATATCACTTGGAGTTTGAATAAAAAATATTTAAAAGATAACATGAGAGGTTTATAAATGAATATTTATAAAAACATTTTACCAGTTATTGGTTAAAAATCGACTTTTTGTTAAAAAATAGTTTTATTGTAAAACTTATAAATAACCAACTTTAAAATATTTGAAATGGTTTAAAAAGTGTTTAAACATTATATAAACTCCATGTCATTATAATAAATAAGAGTTTTATTAAAATGACTAAAATCGGTGTATAACGTTATAAAAGCAAATAATAAAATTAGTGATTTTTTTTTTGCTTCAAAACTTAATATATGATATTAATGTTTTAAACATAACGCGACATGTTAATATTATGTATTATGCATGCTAAATAAGATTTAAAACATAAGTATAATCATCCAAGTTTTGGTTTATCAAAATATAACTTTTATCATAAAATGCATAAAATCGAGTTTATAAAATAAAATGAAATTATTTTACAAATTCATGAAGTCATAAGATTTTGATTGTTAAAATTGAGATTTAAAATAGTGATTTTATAACTCATCCTAAACTTCGAGTCTTAAATATAAAATGAAATTTTATTAAGAGTATTACCGGTTCTTAAAACTGATCTACGACTAAACTTTAAAATACCGGATTTTACTTTATAATTGATCGCGGCTAATGGAAAATAAAATGAACTTTTATTTGGCACCTAAAGAACCTCATAACAAGTGATATGGATTTTACAAAATGGTACATGAATTGTAGGATGCATGCAATATTCACGAGACCATGTTTTTATAAACTATAAGTGTTAAAACATATATAAAACATTTTCTAAAAATACAAATCATTGCCATCCTTTTGAAGAACATTTGTTTTCATTTTTATGGTCTTAGTGTCACAGGGTGGCTACCTGGTCATTAGGATTGGATTATGATGTTCAGGGTATTTTTGTAGTTTTTGTTTTCTAAAGGGTCACTGTGTCACCGGTTAGTTACAATACTACAAGTTGTTTCAAGTAGGATGACTTGATCGGAATCTTGTGTGATAAAGGTCACCTAATCGTGAGAGGTCTGAGGCATAGATGAGATAAACATGGCAAGTTAAACAATAGTTGTTTAGGATCCCATAATCTGGGAGTTACATATTGTGTGCAATTGGTAATCGCTACCTATCGAGTTTGATTAAGTTATGGGATAAAGGTCACCTAACCATTTACTTGTTTCGTAACTTGGATCCTAGACTTTAATAAATTAATGTTTTAGGAAACAATAAAAGGTATTAATTTTTAAAGACTAAATATTGAAAATACTAAATGAAACTTTTTTAAATTCTATTAATAACTGTTAATACTCTTACGCCCTGCAAAATCCCTCTTTTGATGAATTTCAAGAGACAGTAACATTTGATGATTATAATTTCTATAATCGGTATAATATCCTAAGGTTCTACCTTAAGGATAAATAGAAATTATATATACTAAAATATTTCATACATGAATAACCTGTGCAAGCCAGTCTGTCTGATCATAATACTTTGATGGAAGTATTATTGTGATGATGTTGATGTGTCTCACATCATACTAGAGTAATTAACATTGACTTGTAGAAAGTCTTGGATAATTATGAAACATATCAGATGTTTCATCAAGTAAAGCAAATATTCAATCAGAACACTAGAAATTGCTTCAAATCTGTTCAAGACTTGAATAAAGGAAGTCTAAGAGGTTGTGTACTCAAATAGACTTATAGTTCAGTTAAGGGAGATACAACATAAACCCATAAATCAAGAAAGGACCAAATTATTAGTGTAGTGGAGGAAACTGGACACTAAAAGAGGAATTGCTCCTCTAATCTCATCGAGCTAAAGAAGTCTGACTTGGACAAGACTTCATATATCTATATGATAGAACTCTTTATTTTTCCATGATTCACTTGAGTATGTTATACTTCAGGTGACACTAATAATTGATATTATGTGCTGATGATTGGAAGAAAGAATCAACTGATTACAAACAGATGATATTTTGTGATGAAGATATAACAAGTGTTGTTATAGTTTTTATTTAAACCATAGATGTTTCGTACCTATTCTTATAGGGACATGTAACAGTTCTAATTTATGAATAAATCTAGATTTACTTATCATTTAATGAATGTTCACATTCATGTTTTGAAACGATGTATTATGTGTTAAAGAATATTTTCTCATAATGTCATTTATGAAGTAAATCTATAATCTTTCATTAAATTGATAGTTCTGATCATAACACCTAAATAATCAAATGGTATTTTGATTGAACATTATTTGTTTCATTATCATCATAACTATATAAATATGAAACACATATACCAACTTCAAAATGATGAAATTTTTGAAGGCAAATGAGCTTGATTCATTTGATATATGTGAATCCTATTTATATGGGAAGATGATTCACACGTGTCTTTATCTATTTGTGACATCCCCAATTTCACGGCCAGAAAAGACCGATTTGTTTATGCTTTGTTTTATAAAATCAGAGTAATCTTTTGATTAAAAGAGTTGCGGAATTTGTTCCCAAAATAAAATATGATAAGAATTTATCAAAAGCATTTGTTAAAGAAAATGTATTTTCCTTAAATAATAAAACCTCGATATGTCATGTTCTGATACAGACCAAAAGCATAAACAATATAAAATAGACCTTACAACAGTTATTTATGACTACTGATCTATATTACAAAATCTCTCGTCAATTCCACCAACTTATACTCTTGTGTCATTACCTGTAATGCAAAGAAACTGAGTGGGTCAAGCTTGGGAGCCTGGTGAGCGTATAGGGTTTTCAACCCACAATAATATAATTATTATATTTAATCATCAAACAATCAACCCAATTACCCATCCCCATTATCTTTGTTTAATCTTCCCAAAAGATATTATCCTAAGGGTCATCTCCTATATCATGTTTACCTCTCATCTCCTTACATCTTATTTCCTTATATGTTTGTTCCTAAGAACTTTTCCTAAGGATCATCGCCTGTGTCATATAGACAATACTAATTATGGGATCATTCCCTCAATATGTGACTAGTAAGGGTTAGGGTATCATCGCATGATTACACAGCCACAACATCGCCCGGACTCGTAAATCATAATAAGGGTCAGACTATCATCGCATGAATACGCAGCCACAACATCGTCTGGACTCATAATTCATAATAAGGGGTAGACTATCATCGCATGAATACGTAACCACAACATCGCCTAGACTCGTAATTCATAATAAGGGTTAGACTATCATCGCATGAATACGTAGCCACAACATCGCTTGGACTCGTAATTCGTCACCTATCTATCATCACCTAATTATCATCACCATTATATCCTCACCTATCTCTTATCACATTTTTTCAACATACATCAACTATTTCATTTACCCATGTTCTACCCAACATATTTGTAGATATAAATTACATATATAGTTTAAATCATTTAACAACCATATAAAAACATCAATTCCAAGCCCATCTCAGATAGACAAATAATATATAACACATAACACGTATTTCATAGCTAATACTTTATATTTATGTGTTTAGAAGAGAGTAACCACACACTCACTTGATCAGAAGATGATCGGACAGCATTACGGCTTGTAAAAGTAGTATTTTTTGGTAGATCTGGAAGATCTTCACAAAAATTGGCTTCTCACGGGCAGAGCTTTGGCTCGGAAATCGCACTTCTCGGGATCTTCGGGGCTTCGGGATAATTCTTGCACGAAAAACGATGCAAAAATGCGAGAGAAAGGGAAGAAATGAGCAAAGAACTCGGTTGCCCTCGACATCCTTTTATAGGGGCTGGAACTTCGAATTACGCTGGGCGTAATTTAAGGGTACGTTGGGCGTAACTTGGATCAGCTCGCTAACTCCCCCCCCCCTTGGATAATATCGGTTATTTTATATTTAAATTAAATATCGAAAATATTTAATAAACTTCAAAAATTCATATCTTTCCTCATACGAACTCCGTTTTCAACGTTCTTTATATCCATGCGTAAGCGAGACTACACTCTAAAACTTTCGTTTAGACTCCGTCGACTAATTTTGAATTTATTTTTATTATATTATTTTAGTAGGCCGGGACAGCAAAACTCCGTTATAAATTCATAACTTCTTCATCCGACGTCCATTTTCGCCTATCTTTTTCTCGTTTCACTACAATTAACGAGATCTTCGATTCTCGTTTAGATTGTTTCGGCTAAAAACCGTTCGGTCTCAAATCGAGAATTCGGGCTGCATACTGCTAAGTCAAAACTTCAGAAAATCATAACTTCCTCATACGAAGTCAGATTTTGACGATCTTTTTATGCACGCTCTTGGTTTAACAAACTCCACGACATTCGTTTATATAACCAGGGCTAAATATCGCTCTATCTTAATTTTGTATTTTACGTCATTCAGTGTCGTATCGGTTCTGTCGCGAAACTTCGACAGGTCATAACTTCTTCGTTATAACTCGGATTTCAGCGTTCTTTATATGTATGCAGTCCTTGTAACATATACTACAACTTAGTTAATATTATTCCTTCAAAATAATCTTCCATCAAAAAGTCATTTTTGATGCTTATCGTCCCTAAATTGACTAGCCCTAATCTACAGGCGTTACAATGATCTCCCCCTTAGGATGATTACGTCCCAGAATCATCAACGAATTAGGATTCATATACTGACTCCATACGTTATCTCTTCATCCTAAGTAATAACCGTGATGCTCAATCTTTCATCTGCTCTTCATACTATTTTGGACTTTCAATCGTAACCTTCAAGTTACAAAATAAATCCTTATTGTGGACTCCTTCTTCTTCCTGGGATAAATACATTCCTTTATCTATTGTAATAGACCGATGGGTCGTGTCCCGATGACTTCTCATCGTAGTCGGACTCAACTGATATGACCACTAGGGTTGGAATAACAACCATCTTACTAGTCATTACCGAAACAATTGTAATGACATGCTTGAATAAAACGGAAACAATTTCTAGCTTCTTGGTAACCTTGCGACTTTCCCTGATCCAAGTGCGAGTCCTGTGCTTCCGATAGTATAGATCTCTACTACCATTCACACCTACTCATACTCATCCCAAGTATTGTCTTGCAGTTAACCAAGTCACTATACATAAATCATATAATCATTTAACACATCAGATAACAAAACCAGGGTTTATATTATTTCTTGAAACTATTACACAGAAGTTCAAGTTCACCTTATACTATGCCTCTAATAGGCTACATCGTAAGTTACTATTCGCACTGCTACTTCATAACTTGATCCTTGGATATAAAATCCTCATCCTTGATTCGCTTCGTCGAGGATCATGTGGAATGCCCTTGGCTGTGGCGGTACGTTTTTCTTTGCAGCTTTGTCCTTCTTTGGGCAGTTCTTCGAAATATGACCACCATCTCCACATTCGTAACACTTCCTATTGTCGAACGTACAATCTCTGGAATAGTGACCGGTCCTACCACACTTATAGCAGGTCACTTCTCCATCGCATCTTCCGAAGTGCTTCTTCTTGCACTTTTCACACCACTTGGTTTCATCTTTTCCTCCTGATTTCGAGAGTTTGGTTTCTTTGTCGATCATTGAAGATCCCTCGTGTTTCCTTTTCCCTCCAACTTCAACTATTTCTAGACCCTTTTCCCTTATTTGGGTCTCAACATTCTTGGCTGCCCAGATGGCGGCTTTCAGAGTGGTTGATTGCTTGACTATCAGAACAAAGTCCGCTGGTAATCCATTGGCAAACTTGTTGACCTTGGAAAGTTCAGTTGGAATTAGGTATGGAATAAGCTTCATCTTCTCCGTAAAGCTTGTAGCGTATTCAGTGACGCTCAATTTTCCCTTCTTTAGATTCTGGAACTCATTGTTGATTTCTAGAAGATCATGCTCAGAGCAGTATTGCATTTTCATTTGCACCATGAACTCTTCCCAAGACATCTTGCTAGCTTCCCCCTTGGGCATTGAACCGGCTAGTAACTTCCACCAGCTCTGTACTCCAGATTTTAACAGAGGGATTGCAAGAGCGGTCTTCTGTCTGTTGCTACACTCGCAACTTTCAAACATTGTCTCCATCTTGGAGATCTAGTCCATTACTTGCACCGGTGTCGGGCTCCCAGAAAGACATGGTGGTTTGGATGCAATGAAATCCTTGTACTTGCATCCACGTCCATCATTGCCTCCATCCTGATTGTTTCGGCGAACTATTGGTGGGTTGGCTTGACCAATGGTCCCACTATAGCTCCTTTCTTCTGACTGTCCCTCATTCAACTCAGGTTGTTCAACTAGTATTGAGGGTTCACTCCTGTTGTTCAACAACAATTGTCTCATTTCCTCCTTTTGTTCAGCCATCATGGCTTGAATCATGGTTCGCACTCCGGAAAAATCACTCACTCGTCATTAGTATGGTTTTTGTAGCATAGGATCACATAGTCACTTGGATCTATCTTTTGATGTTCGAGGTAGCCTTCGAATTCTCTAGTGGGATAGGGTCACCTGGCCATAAGTTGAATGTCGATAGTACAAGTTTTTGAAAAGGATAAAACACAGACCTTGTAAAAGAACTATTTACTTTATAACTTTTTTGGAAATTATGCTCACTGCAACAAATATATATTTTTCCAACCAAACAAGTGGATTAAATACTTTCATTAGACTAAGGATGTAATGGTTTATCCTTATCTAAAAGGCATTGAGTCATTAAGCTCATGTTAGACAATAAGCTTACCCACTTTAGCATCTAGTAATTGTATTTATGTAGACTATCCTAAATGATTGTTTAGGATGAAGTTTTTGCTAATCCTACTAATTGTAATTCTAGAAGACAAGTACTTAGAAAGTTATTTTTCTAAGTGGGATAAATTTGAAACTTTAAGAGCTAAATATCCATAAGATAAATGCATCATAGTTTGGAATTAACAAGTTTCAACTGTTGTTGAATCTGCTCAATAGTTGATCAGAAACTAATAAAACACATAGAGATGCGCTCATGTATGATTATCAAGTATGGGATTGATTAATCTTCCTAGATATAGTTTGACTATAAAGAGTAAGTGCATTTTTAAATGAGAAAACATACATGAATGAAAATCTTCTCAGATTTAAGCTAACATCTCAAAGTAAGAATCTTCTTTCTTATAAAATAATTACATAAGGTTATTTGATTATAAATCAAGATGATTCTAGTGTTTTCTACAAATATAGTGGGAGCGCAGTAATATTCCTAGCCTTATATGTAGTTGACATAATAATTCATGGAATAAGAATCTATATAGATAGATCATGGAAACTTAAATGATTAAGTAAAATCGCATTGATTGTCAATGATATTAAAGAGCTTAAGATAAAGGACTCTAGGAGAGCTATCTTTTCAAATACTACATGACACGATTTTGAGCACTCCTCCAAATCCTAGTACAATGTTTTGAACTAGATAATATGATTGTATTCCATATGTTGTTGCAATTGGATTAATCATATATATCATGATTGTGCATAAAGGTCAAATAAGTTGTATGCTTAGGGAATGTCAAATGATGCCAATATAATTCGAGAACAAGTCATTGTGTGACTTATTGGAACATTCTAAAGTACTTGAGAGAACTAGAGAAATATTCCTAATATACAGAGTATTTGAAAGAAAACTATGTTTAAATTCGTTACACATGTGCTAAATTTTCAAATAGATTGAGATGACTCTCAGTCACAATCGGGCGTGTCCTCATTATGAATGAAGAGAAAGTTACATAGATAGTGTTTCCATGAAGATTTTAATTACAGATACACATCAGAGTTAGAGTACATTGTGGTTTGGAGAATCACATAAAAAAGATGCTTAATGTATAGTTCATTATGACTATGAGTAATCCCATTACACAAGTATTGGTATGTAATTCATATTTAAGCATCTAATACATTCTCAATAGTTTTCTTTATATATAATTTATATATAAAATTGAATATGTTTGTATTCGTAATGTTTATACAAATCAAGTTTGACAAATCTACTTGACAAAGCTCCTTCATTAGCTAAAGCATGAAAGTTAAGCTGGTGTTATAGGGCCTTGTTGACATTAGTAGATGTATTTGATTAAAATTTAGTATTTGGATATTGGAACAGTATAAGCAACATATATTGTAATGATTTGATATACTGGATATGAGTCTTTCTTTGAATAATTGTTGTGTTTTATATTAGCATGTTTAAATCCTTGAATATATATGTTATTTTAAACATCTATAGTCCTCCATAGTTGTGGGAGCATCTATGAGGTAAGACTAATATAAATGGATTGATGGATTTTCATAGAGATGAGAATAGCAAGAGTTGCTACCAACTTCATAGAAACTTGATTAGAAGAATAAGTATTGGACTTGACCCACATCAAAATCACTTTATGGATTGAAGTTGAGAGTGATGTTTTGATGAAGGTTGTATATTTGTATTCTTAGGCCTAAGATACATATTTGGGACTTGAAGTGTAGGGATTATTGTACTTTGACATGGTTTATGTGACATCCCCATTTTCACGGCCAGAAAAGACCGATTTTGTTTACGCTTTATAAAAATCAGAGTACCTCTTTTAATAAAAATGTTGCGGAATTTGTTCCCAGTAAAACATGATAAATACGTTATCAAAGAATTTCCGAAGAAAAGTTTTCTTATTCATTTTAAAACATTTGGGATGTCATCGTCAATACAGAAACATAAGCATAAACAAAACTTACATTTATTGACACGAGTGATCTACATCTCTTTTAAATCTCTCAGTGCAAAGTAGCTTTGTATCGACACCTGTGATACAAATAAAATGAGTGGGTTAGGTTGGGAAACCTGGTGAGTACATAGGGTTTTCAACCCACGATAATATAATTATTATGTTTAAACATCAAACAATCAACCCAATCACCCATCCCCATAATCTTCTTAAGGATTTACCCTAAAAATCAGCTAATCCTTGTTTATTCATTCCTAAGAATTATCCTAAGGAAACGACATGAAGTCCATCGTTGCTAGTGACACAGTGGTCAAGCGCAGCTGCTAATATTATCACTTAGGCGCAACTGCCAGAATTGTGACATTTTCTACGAGGCGCGTTTGCCGGTTTTGACCTTTAAACGCTACTGTCATGGTCATAAGATTCCCTATTAGGCGCAACTGCCGATACTGTCCTTAGAGCGCATCTTCTAGGATGTTTACCATAGATCTAAAACATCTATGGGTTGTGGTGCAGCTGCCAGTGCTCATCTATAGGGTACTAGGTCCATTGCTGCCAATGTTTACCTATAGGGCACTAGGTCCATACTACTAATGTTCCTCTATTTAAGCTTTTATCCCTCGCCATTCACCTATCCATGTTTTACCCAACATATTTTATAGATATAAAATACTTTATACAGTTTACATCATTCAAAACATGTATAAAAAAACTTTCACCAGCATAGACAACAAGTATTCAGACAATATGCACACATAGCACGTAATTTATATTAAAATACTTCATATCTATGTGTAGGATGAAAGGGACTATGCACTCAACTGATACGGTGGTGACTCAGCACTCGGACAGTGCTTCGATACTCTCAAAACAATTTTCCTTCGATAAAACCTAGTATCAATACTACTAGGGTTTAGTCTAACGATAACCGCGACTAACTAATAGTCTGACTATTATTACTATTATATAAGCGTTAAACGATACTTATATAATTCATAATAATAGCCCAAATAATTATTTTAAGGACCTAATAATATTACTATAATTATTCGAAAGCTATATTAAAATTTGTGTAAGCGTAGCTCACTTACAGCGGATTTTAAAGAAAACCGGGCTTTGCTCGGAGCAGCGTTTCGAAACCGAAAGACCCTTTTTCTCGGGACTCCGGGAGCCTCGGGGCTTCCTTCGGGTGCTAGGGGGCTTACCTAGGCTTAGGAGGGGGTTAGGGGGTAGTGAGAGAAAGTAGAGAGAGAAAGTTGGGGTGAATTTGTGAAAAAGTATGGCAGCCCTCGCAGCCCTTTTATAGGCTGGTCCTCGGACTTATGTTGGGTGTACAGTTCTTCGGACGCGGGGCGTAACCTCAGTCGTACAACACATGTCGCGAAGGGGGTGGGTCATCGTGGACGTCTCGGAACCGCAGAGGGCAGATGTACATGGCGCGTACCCGAGCTCGGACGCTGGGCATACCGAAGGCCAGGTGTCATGATCCGAAGCGAGCCTTGTGATCAACATTGGACGGCTGTGATTCAGTCACATCATCATCCTCGCCCAGCTTCGCAATTTCGAGTTCCAACTTCAAAAATTCGTATCTTCCTCATACGAGCTCCGTTTTCGGCGTTTTTTATATCCACGCGTAGGCGGGAGCGTACTCTACAACTTTCGTTTAGACTCCGTCGGCTAATTTTGACTTTATTTTAAACGTTATATTTTTAACAGGCCGGGACATGATTGGTCCGTTAAAATTTCATAACTTCTCCATCCGACGTCCATTTTCGTCCATCTTTTTATCGTTACGCTACTTTTAACGAGATCTTCGATTCTCGTTTAGCTTTTGTCGGCTAAAAACCGCTTGTTCTAATATTCGGATTTTGGGCTGTACACTACTAAGACGAAACTTCAAAAAATCATAACTTCCTCATACAAACTCAGATTTAGGCTTTTTATGGACGCTCTCGGTTTAACGAATTCTACGACTTTCGTTTAGATCGCTAAGGTTGAATATCGCTCCATCGTAAATTCACTATTTACGCTTGCTGTTACCGTACCGATTCTGTCGCGAAACTTCGATGGGTCATAACTTCTTCGTTATAACTCGGATTCTGGCGTTCTTTATATGTACGGAACCCTTGTAACATATACTATAACTTGGTTGAGATTATTTATTCTGAATAATCTTTTGTCAAAAAGTCATTTTCGACCCCTATTACCTCTAAATTGACTAGCCCGGGTCTACGGGCGTTACAGTTTAACGTTGTTCCGTAAAAGGCAGTCATAAGGGTCATCGTTGGGTATGACATGAACTACGTTGATTGACGTATGTAGTCAATATGGGATTTGTCCCTATTATTCATTGAGAGTTAGACATCTAAGGCCTTACTCAAAGTTGAACATTAAATGAGATTGATCGTGATCCATATCTCATGTTCATCATGATGTCTGAGAAAAAGGAATAATTGATACCACACCTTTAGTAACATTTGTAGCTTAGAGCTCCTGGAATTGGCTATTGATGAGATGGTACCCTTCATATGTTGTTAGGGACAGTAGCTCGTTGCTAGACGTCAACTACTGTCTATGTCAATCTATAATGAATCTTGTGCAAGTGGGAGATTGTTGAATCTATATGACTAAGAATCATTATGGAGTAATATTGCTAATAATATATGATCCTATAGGGTCACACCGTTATCAAGTTGGCACATTTTGTATATTTATTATTAATATGATTATTAATAAATAATATCAATTCTTGTATTTAATTAGGGAATAGTTATTGTTTTGTGAAAAAAGAATTAGAAGAGAGTATATGTAACGCCCGTGTTTCTGGGCTTGCCATTTTTAGCGATGTAATAGTCTAGGTTAACCTTTGTAACCCCAATTTGAAATAATAAAAATGTATTATTTGTGAATTTGTGAATTATGTAAGTTATGTGTTTATTTGCTTAATTATGTGATATAATTAAATTAAGAATAAAATAAGCGTCAAAATTAAAGTGGGAAAATAAGCCCGACATCTTTGCATAAAGTTGTAGTGGTTGAAACAAGGATTCCGGAGATATAAGGAATGCCAAAATCCGAGTTATAACGAAGAAGTTATGACCTGTCGAAGTTTCGCGTCAGAACCGGCACGACGCCGAGTGACGTAAAATATGAATTTAAGATAGAGCGATATTTAGCCTTAGCGATCTAAACGAACGTTGTAGATTTCGTTAAACCGAGAGCGTGCATAAAAGGAACGCCCAAATCTGACTTCGTATAAGGAAGTTATGATTTTTCTAAGTTTCGACTTAGCAGTATGCAGCCCGAATACTCGATTTGAGATCGAGCGGTTTTTAGCCGAAACAATCTAAATGAGAATCGAAGATCTTGTTGTTAGTAGCGAAACGATGAAAAGATAGGCGAGAACGGACGTCGGACGAAGAAGTTATGATTTTATAACGAAGTTTTCCTGTCCGAGCCTTCTAAAAATAATTAATAAAAATAAAAGTCAAAATTAGCCGACGGAGTCTAAACGAAAGTTGTAGAGCGTAGTCTCACCTTCGTGTGGATATAAAGAACATCGAAAACGGAGTTCGTATGAAGGAGATATGAAGTTTTGAAGTTTAATAAATATTTAATATTTATTTTTAATTAAAACTCCGAAATTATCCGAAGAGGGGTCAGCCGGTCTATCCGAAGTACGCCCCGCGTACAGCGAAGGGCACTCGAGTACTCCGAAGTCGTATGCGATGACGTAAGAGGACCGATGACGTAAGCGTTGACGACAACCGAGGCGTACGCCCCGCGTACCCCGAAGTTACGCCCCGCGTACGTGCGAGGGTTCAGCCTATAAAAGGGGATCCGAAGGCAGCTCTTTCCTCTTTACAAATTCCATCCTTCTCTCTAGTCCTTTGCCTCGTTTTGCGTGCCGTTTGTACCCCCGAAACCTCGGTATTATTCCCGAGCCCCGAAGCGAGATCCGAAGCCCCGAGAATCCCGAAGAGCGTTATTCCCGAGCCGAAGCCCTGCCCGTGAGGAGCCCGGTTTTTGTGAAGATCTTCCAGATCTACGGAGAGACACTACTTCTGCAAGCCGTAGTGCTGCCCAATCATCTTCTGATCAAGTGAGTGTGTAGTTATTTTTTTTCCAACGCAATATTATGAAGTATTTAATATAAAATACGTGATACGTGTATATATTTTGTGATTATATGTGTGAATGTATATTCACTCTCTTCTATCTCATAGATCTGATATATTCTCTATGAAATACGTGTTATGTGTGTATGTCTCATCTGTTATGTGGAATATGTGTTGATTAAAGCATGCTATATAGTTTTTTTTAAACAATGTATAAAAATGTATGTTTTTATCTACTAATATGTTGGGTAGAACATGGGTAGATAATTGGTGTGTAATAAACAGATGAGAGGCCTCGGTGTTATTGGTGTTATTCTAGTCATTCAGCAGAGTATGGATGACGACCACGGACTATTCTAGACTGTCCTGTGGAACACTAGCAGGCTCATTACCTGTAGGTGTTGTGAACGACGTGTTCACCGGTGTACTCTATCCCCCACATGGTTGACTTTAGGGCACTTATTGTTGAGGAAGCCCCTCTGCACTAATGTACGTCCCGATGAAAATCCTGAAATAAGTTCCTTATACTAGACGTTATTTTTAGGAACGTAAGGTGAGGATAACGGGAATGGGTAATCGGGTTTATAGTTGATTGTTGTAATTAAATATATTATTGTGGGTTTGAAAACCCTATATGCTCACCAGGCTCCCAAGGCTGACCCACTCAGTTTATTTGCATTACAGGAAGTGGCGCAAGAGCTTAAGATGGGCGAATCATCAAGTTGTTTTGTTTACAAGTCTGTATATGTATATATTTGTTGAACGACTTGTAATGTTATCGTTTTATGCTTTATGATCTGTATTGGAACATGACATCCCGACTCTTGATTATGAAATGAAATCATATTTCTTTATGAAATGTTTTGATAAATATCTATTTTATCATGTTTTGTTTTTGGGAACAAATTCCGCATCTCTTTTAAAATCAAATGGATTTACTCTGAAAATGTTTTAAAAAGCATAAATGAAATCGGTCTTTTCTGGTCGAGATTTTGGGGATGTAACAGTTGGTATCAGAGCATTAGTTTAAGCGAACTAGGAATTTGTAGGATTTCTAGACTTAAACTTAAGATGCTAAGTGGAGATTGTGAGATGTGTGTCTGATAAAATTTTAGACACGAGCACTAGTTTATTTTAGGAAAGTTGCCTAAAATGCTTTTATGTGCTAAATGTTATATGTTGCCATATATGATATTGTTTGTTTGGATCTACGGTTTGTTGCCAACCGGATCTGAAGGTTTATGTGTTTAGGATTCTAAGCGTATGTATACGATATTAGAACTAGCATGTAATCGTTTGGAGTAATAAGGTGAAATTATTCGGTGTGTAGATCAAAAATGGTGAGAACAAGAAGCGGAGTTGGAAATGCTGATGAAAACAGGAATCAACCGCCTGTAAATCAACAAGTACATGTTGTAGCTGCTGCACCTGAGCCGATAACAATGGCTGGTGTACAAATGATGATTCAAATGATGTTGGATCGTCAGATGGAAGAAACAAGACGCCTACTTAGGCAGCATCGTGAAGAACCGTCAATTCAAGCGGAAGAGCCCTAGGAGAATGGAGGGCAGTCTGAAGGAGAAAACTTTAGTGGAATCATTGGTCAAGACGAACAACCAGTGGTTAGACGCAATAACCAGTATGGAGGAAATGATGGTCGTGGGTGCAAGTATAAGGATTTCATGGCATCCAAACCACCATGTCTATCCGGAAGCCCGACGTCGATACAAGTTATGGACTGGGTCTCTGAAATGGAGACTATGTTTGAAAGTTGCGAATGCAGCAACAGGCAGAAGACCGCTCTTGCGATCCCTCTGCTAAAATCTGGCGTGTTGAGTTGGTGGAAGCTGTTAGCTGACTCTATGCCCAAGGGAGAAGCAAGCAAAATGTCTTGGGAAGACTTTGTGGAACAACTAAAAATGCAATACTGCTCCGAGCAGGACCTTCTGGAAATCAGTAATGAGTTTCAGAATCTGAAGAAAGGGAAATTGAGCGTTACTGAATACGCTGCAAGTTTCACAGAAAAGATGAAGTTTATCCCATATTTGGTGCCTACAGAACTCTTTAAGGTCAACAAGTTTGCCCTTGGACTACCAGCGGACTATGGTCCAATGGTTAAGCAAGCAACCACATTGAAAGCCGCCATCTGGGATGCTAGATATGTTGAGACCCAAATCAGGGAAAAAGGTCTGGAAAGGTCAGAGGTTGGTGAGAAGAGGAAAATCGATGGATTTTCAGGGTCCAGCAAGAAAAGTAAATTCCCGAAGTCTAGTTCGAGAGGAAGTGGAGGAAAGGTAGAGGCGAAATGGTGCGACAAGTGCAAGAAGAAGCATCATGGGAAGTGTGGCGGGGAAACCACATGCTTCAAATGTGGAAAGCTAGGACATTATGCCAATGACTACACCTTCACCAAGAATGTTTGTTATGGTTGTGGTGAGGAGGGGCACATCTCAAGGGATTGTCCGAAAAAGAAGGAAGCAGCAAGACCCAACATTCTGCCAAAGCCAAAGGCGAGAGCATTCCAGATGACACTAGAAGCTGCTAAAGATGAAGCTGATGTCGCTTCAGGTACCTTTCTCTTTAACAAATTGTCTGCCCAAATTTTATTTGATTCTGGAGCCAACTACTCCTTTATATCGCATGAATTTGGTAGAAGACTAGCTTTGCCTGTTGTTAGACTAGATAATGTTTTATTAGTCGAAGTTGGTAGTGGCAAGTTTGTACCTGTTAGCCATCTATTGAAAAACATCTTAATTGACTTGAATGGGAATAAGTTCCACGAGGAATTATTGCCTATCGAACTTAACGGTTTCGATATCGTTTTGGGAATGGATTGGCTTAGCGCCAATGATGCCGAAATTTTATGTAAGAAGAAAATAGTGAAAGTGAATCCGCTTGGGAAGGAATCGTTTATGGTGTACGGAGATAAACGCAGAGTAAATTCTGGAATCATTTCTCTAATGAAAGCCAGAAAATGTTTGACCAAGGGGTGTACATCATACTTAGCATTCATGATCGACGCTAAGAAGGAAAAGAAGGTGATGCAAAATATTGTTGTTGTGTGTGATTATCCGGAAGTATTTCCCGAAGATCTTCCTGGATTACCGCCCGATCGACAAGTAGAATTTCGTATCGACTTGTTGCCCGGAACAACGCCAATTGCAAAAGCACCTTATCGATTAGCACCGATTAAGATGAAGAAGCTAATGATGCAACTTCAGGAGTTATTGGACAAAGGTTTCATAAGACCTAGTTCATCACCCTGGGGAGCTCCGGTGTTATTCGTAAAGAAGAAAGATGGAAGCATGAGGATGTGCATTGATTACCGAGAGCTGAATAAGGTAACAATAAAGAATAGATATCCGTTGCCGAGGATTGATGACCTATTCGATCAACTACAAGGTTCAAGTTATTTTTCAAAGATCGACCAAAGGTCAGGATATCATCAGCTGAAAGTAAGAGAGCAGGATATAGAGAAGACTGCATTCAGAATGCGATATGGACACTACGAGTTCTTGGTTATGTCGTTTGGACTGACCAATGCTCCAGCAGCATTCATGGATTTAATGAACAGGGTTTGTAATCCGTTCCTTGATAAATCTGTGATAGTGTTCATTGATGACATTCTGATTTATTCGAAAAGCCAAGAGGAGCATGGCAGACACTTGCGAGAAGTGTTAGAAGTCTTGAAGAAGGAGAAGTTGTATGCAAAGTTCTCTAAGTGTGATTTTTGGATTCGAGAAGTCCAATTCTTGGGTCACGTGGTCAACCAAGAAGGGATAATGGTTGATCCAGCGAAGATCGAAGCTGTGATGAAGTGGGAACAACCGAAAAGTCCCACGGAGATCCGAAGCTTTTTATGATTAGCCGGATACTACCGAAGATTTATCCAAGGCTTTTCTTCGATTGCTAGTCCATTAACAGCTTTGACCCACAAAGGAGTTATTTATGCTTGGAATGATAAGCATAAAGAAGCATTCGAGAAGCTAAAGAAGAAACTATGTGAGGCACCGATACTTTCTCTACCCGATGGAGTTGAAGACTTCGTTGTTTATAGCGATGCGTTTGGGGTTGGATTGGGTTGTGTTTTAACCCAAAGGGATAAGGTGATCGCGTATGCATCTCGACAGCTGAAAGAGCACGAAAAGAACTACCCGACTCATGATTTGGAGTTGGCAGCGGTAGTTTTCGCACTGAAAATATGGAGGCACTACCTCTATGGAACGAAGTGCAAACTTTTCACTGATCATAAGAGTCTCCAATATCTCTTTAGTCAGAAAGAATTGAATATGAGGCAACGACGCTGGCTGGAATTACTTAAAGACTACGACTGTGAGATACTTTACCACCCCGGTAAAGCCAATATTGTTGCTGATGCT
Organism: Lactuca sativa; assembly: GCF_002870075.4. Classification (NCBI taxonomy): domain Eukaryota; kingdom Viridiplantae; phylum Streptophyta; class Magnoliopsida; order Asterales; family Asteraceae; genus Lactuca; species Lactuca sativa. The sequence goes on along the minus strand of NC_056623.2, from coordinate 3,066,067 downwards.
CTCAGTCGGAAAGTCAATCTTGAAAGGAGAAGGCCAAGAGCATTGAGAATTGAAGTTGTCTCGACTATTTTGGAAAGTATAAAGAAAGCTCAAAGCGAAGCTTCTGAGAAGAATGACCGGAAGGAGGAACGTTTGGGCAAAACGTTGGTGTTCGGTGTAAACAGTCATGGACTGAAGGTGTTCCAAGATCGGATTTGGATACCTAAGACAGGAGGAGTCAGAGATCTTTTGATGGAAGAAGCTCACAAAACCATGTACTCGATTCATCCCGGTAGCACAAAAATGTATAGGGACCTGAAACCCTATTACTGGTGGCCGACGATGAAGCTCGACATTGCGAAGTATGTGGCGGAGTGTATGACATGTGCAAGAGTCAAGGCACAACATCAGAAACCATACGGGAGTTTAGAACCATTACCTGTGCCTATGGGTAAGTGGGAAGACATTGCTATGGATTTTGTTACTAAACTTCCCAGAACAAAAAATGGTCACGACATGATTTGGGTGGTCGTTGATCGATTCACTAAGAGTGCGCATTTCATAGCAGCCAACGAGAAATGGTCTATGGAAAAGCTTGCGAATTCTTACGTGAAGGAAATTGTGAGGCTTCACGGTGTTCCGCTAATGATTGTGTCGGATCGTGATAGTCGTTTCACCTCGAGGTTTTGGAAAAGTCTACAAGAGGAATTGGGTACCAAGTTGTGTTTAAGTACAGCTTACCATCCGCAGACTGATGGTCAGAGCGAACGGACGATACAAACACTTGAAGATATGTTGAGAGCGTGTACCTTGGAATTCCTAGGTAATTGGGATGAACATTTACCTTTGGTAGAATTTTCCTATAATAATAGTTTTCACTCGAGCATAAAGATGGCACCTTATCAAGCATTGTATGGACAGAAGTGTCGTACGCCGTCTTGTTGGCTTGAGGCTGGGGAAAAACAGTTTATGGGGCCGGAGATAGTCCATCAAACTGCAGAAAAGTTGAAAATAATTAGGGAAAGAATGTTAGCAGCTCAGGACCGTCAAAAGAGCTATGCTAACAAAAAGCAAAGACCGATGACTTTTGAAGTTGGAGATTCGGTTTTGCTTAAAGTCTCGCCGTGGAAGGGGCTTATAAGATTTGGTAAAAGGGGAAAGTTAAGTCCAAGGTTTATTGGACCGTTTAAAGTTCTTCAGAGGATTGGGAACCAAGCTTACAAGCTCGAACTACCCGAAGAACTGAATGGAATTCATAACACTTTTCATGTGTGTTACTTGAGGAAGTTCACGGGAGAAGTTCCCGACATAATTCCACTTTCGGAGTTGAGGATTGATGAGAACAAGAGGTTGATTGAGGAACCAGAGGCAATCGTTGACCGAAAGACTATGAAGTTGCGACGTAAGATGGTTGAGTTAGTGCTTGTCCGATGGAAACACGCGAATGGGCCGAATCTCACCTGGGAGACGGAGAGTGACATGATCAGTCGCTATCCACATTTGTTTGCTGGTGTGTGATTCCGGGGACGGAATCATTCTAAGGTGGAGAGAATTGTAACGCCCGTGTTTCTAGGCTTGCCATTTTTAGCGATGTAATAGTCTAGGTTAACCTTTGTAACCCCAATTTGAAATAATAAAAATGTATTATTTGTGAATTTGTGAATTATGTAAGTTATGTGTTTATTTGCTTAATTATGTGATATAATTAAATTAAGAATAAAATAAGCGTCAAAATTAAAGTGGGAAAATAAGCCTGGCATCTTTGCATAAAGTTGTAGTGGTTGAAACAAGGATTCCGAAGATATAAGGAATGCCAAAATCCGAGTTATAACGAAGAAGTTATGACCTGTCGAAGTTTCGCGTCAGAACCGGCACGACGCCGAGTGACGTAAAATATGAATTTAAGATAGAGCGATATTTAGCCTTAGCGATCTAAACGAAATTCGTAGATTTCGTTAAACCGAGAGCGTGCATAAAAGGAACACCCAAATCTGACTTCGTATGAGGAAGTTATGATTTTTCTAAGTTTCGACTTAGCAGTATGCAGCCCGAATACTCGATTTGAGATCGAGCGGTTTTTAGCCGAAACAATCTAAATGAGAATCGAAGATCTCGTTGTTAGTAGCGAAACGATGAAAAGATAGGCGAGAACGGACGTCGGACGAAGAAGTTATGATTTTATAACGAAGTTTTCCTGTCCGGGCCTTCTAAAAATAATTAATAAAAATAAAAGTCAAAATTAGCCGACGGAGTCTAAACGAAAGTTGTAGAGCGTAGTCTCACCTTCGCGTGGATATAAAGAACGTCGAAAACGGAGTTCGTATGAAGGAGATATGAATTTTTGAAGTTTAATAAATATTTAATATTTATTTTTAATTAAAACTCCGAAATTATCCAAAGAGGGGTCAGCCGGTCTATCCGAAGTACGCCCCGCGTACAGCAAAGGGCACTCGAGTACTCCGAAGTCGTATGCGATGACGTAAGCGTTGACGACAACCGAGGCGTACGCCCCGCGTACCCCGAAGTTACGCCCTGCATACGTGCGAGGGTTCAGCCTATTAAAGGGGATCCGAAGGCAACTCTTTCCTCTTTACAAATTCCATCCTTCTCTCTAGTCCTTTGCCTTGTTTTGCGTGCCGTTTGTACCCCGAAGCCCCGGTATTATTCCCGAGCCCCGAAGCGAGATCCGAAGCCCCGAGAATCCCGAAGAGCGTTATTCCCGAGCCGAAGCCCTGCCCGCGAGGAGCCCGGTTTTTGTGAAGATCTTCCAGATCTACGGAGAGACACTACTTCTGCAAGCCGTAGTGCTGCCCGATCATCTTCTGATCAAGTGAGTGTGTAGTTATTTTTTTTCCAACGCAATATTATGAAGTATTTAATATAAAATACGTGTTACATGTATATATTTTGTGGTTATATGTGTGAATGTATATTCACTCTCTTCTATCTCATAGATCTGATATATTCTCTATGAAATACGTGTTATGTGTGTATGCCTCATCTGTTATATGGAATATGTGTTGTTTAAAGCATGCTATACAATTTTTTTTAAACAATGTATAAAAATGTATATTTTTATCTACTAATATGTTGGGTAGAACATGGGTAGATAATTGGTGTGTAATAAACAGATGAGAGGCCTCGGTGTTATTGGTGTTATTCTAGTCATTCAGCAGAGTATGGATGACGACCACGGACTATTCTAGACTGTCCTGTGGAACACTAGCAGGCTCATTACCTGTAGGTGTTGTGAACGACGTGTTCACCGGTGTACTCTATCCCCCACATGGTTGACTTTAGGGCACTTATTGTTGAGGAAGCCCCTCTGCACTAATGTACGTCCCGATGAAAATCCTGAAATAAGTTCCTTATAATAGACGTTATTTTTAGGAACGTAAGGTGAGGATAACGGGAATGGGTAATCGGGTTTATAGTTGATTGTTGTAAATAAATATAATTATTGTGGGTTTGAAAACCCTATATGCTCACCAGGCTCCCAAGCCTGACCCACTCAGTTTATTTGCATTACAGGAAGTGGCGCAAGAGCTTAAGATGGGCGAATCATCAAGTTGTTTTGTTTACAAGTCTGTATATGTATATATTTGTTGAACGACTTGTAATGTTATCGTTTTATGCTTTATGATCTGTATTGGAACATGACATAACGACTTTTGATTATGAAATGAAATCATATTTCTTTATGAAATGTTTTGATAAATATCTATTTTATCATGTTTTGTTTTTGGGAACAAATTCCGCATCTCTTTTAAAATCAAACGGATTTACTCTGAAAATGTTTTAAAAAGCATAAATGAAATCGGTCTTTTCTGGCCGAGATTTTGGGTATGTCACAGTATAACTAGTTATTATTTCATAAGATATGAATTAATAAGTCATGCACAACCTTTTAAACTAGTTGGATTCTTTTATCTTTTACCTAAAGTCAAAGTTTATACTTTATAAACTTAGAGTTTATAAAAATTAAAGAATCCATCCTATTTTGAGAGGTATGGCCCAAATATAAAAATAAGACGGAGGTTGTTTTTTCAACCTCCATGCTTTGTCTTCCATGCTTCTAAAGGCTACCATTACTTTAGAGTATTTTAATGGTTAAGACTTACCTTGAATGGAGTATATAAAGAGTACCTTATACATGAGAAAAGGACACTTCTTCTTCTTCTTCTCTTTTGCTCTCTAAAACCGTGGGTTTCCCCCCCCCCCCCCTCCTTCTCTCCCTCTCTCTCACACACACACACTCTCTCTCTCTTGAAGTTAGTTTAGTGGTTTAAAGCTCCTATTGAGTTATCTCCTTTATTGATTATTTGAGTTAAGCACTTAAAGGCTTAAGACACTAAAGAATACAAGAATGAACTAGCATTACAAGTGTCTTACTCTTGATGGTGGATACTTGTAGAAAAATCATATTCTTTGATTTTTGCTATCTTCATCAACACCCCAAAACCAAGTGGTTTCAAAGACTACAAAGGTTGTCATTCTAAACACTCTTTGTTTGTGTTTTTTTAATTTCATTATAACCTCTATAAATGAATCCATGATGGTTTGGTTTTTGTTATGAACTCAAAATAAATTTGTTATTTTTAAAGTCTTTAATTGTTGTTTTTTTTTTTAAAACAAACTTATATTTTGTATCAAAACCCATTAGATGGAGGCTAAGAAAATTCCCTAAAACATGAATCCTTACCTTTAAATACGTTGGAAACCCTAAAAATCATGGTCTTAGGCCTGCCCAACTTCCACTATGTGGAAGACAATTCTCCACTCCATGTTTATTACCACACCGTGGAAGACAGTTCTCCACTCCGTGGCGACGGGTTTTTACCCAACTCCATTCCAACTTCACACAATCATAAATTCTCCATTTCAACTCCATTTTCGACAATCTTTATGTGCACGTGAAGGTATTGGCGACCCTACAATTCTATCTAGTTACTTTTGACTAAAAACATACCGAACTAAAATCATTAATTAATGCAAGAAGCCTGAATCATCACCTTTCCCATTATACCCTTTGCTTCAAGGCACAATTTGAGGGTTTTGATAACTTAACTAACATTATCAATTTTCCATAGGGTCTAAACTCTATTCCTTTGGAACCCAAGACCTTTACTCGATTAAATTATGGCCCACTATCCCAAAATTATAAACATCATGGAACTAGGTGTTACAACATGGGAATCAAAGTAAATACTATTTTACTTTAAAGTTTAGCAATCTTATTGATATTGTTAGTTTATATTCATAACTTTTAAAGTAGGTTTCCATAATAGTAAATCCTACATCTAGGGTGCATGTACACTTAAGATTACATTTAAATGCTTTGGGTGCCTAAATCTAGTTTAAATATGCATAGAAAATTCAACACTTTCATCATTAAATGTTATGTTTGGTATTATCATAATTATGTGAGTAATTAAGTGTTTGAGGAAAACCTTCATTTGGGTTATAGCCGTAAGGGTTGTGGTGATATAGTTTGCATTTCTTTATAGCACCGATAATATATGTGAGAATTATGGATTGAGATTGTTGGGATCATGACGAATCAGTTGGTTTTAGTGATTATCATGGACATATGCGGTTAGTTGGAGGTTTTGGCATGAGGTAATAGAAGTTCAGATGTTCGAGTGGTGTTTCATTAAAATTCTCCATGTATGCTCTTGCGTTTGCATGAAGTTCAATTGTGGGATGTCGTGTCGGTAATGGTTGTAGTTATGTTAATCTAATCGGATTTTAGTCAACATTATTATGGGTGATTCCAAAATTTCCTCGGGGTTTAGAAGTTTCATTGACCCGGGGATAGAATTTGATGAGGGTCCAGTTGGGTGATGTGAACAAATTTAAGTTTTTGAAAGCATGTGTTAATGTTATCTATTTGTGAGGTTCTTCACTCTTCTGAAGGAACAGTGAGGAATAGGATTGCAGTGGATCTAAGGCGACAAGCGTATTCTCTTCGTGGGTTGTGTTCGATGATGAAAGTGATCGCACTAGTGTTAGTGGTGGAACTCGTATAGAAGGATATGGTTAGACCATAGCAATTATATGAAGAGGTATGGTCAGATGGTGTCACGACATGTCAAGAACCTATTTATATACGAATTGTGCGGGTGGAACCCAACAATTGTATTTCCAGGCTTATAAGCTTGATTTCCTTAGCCCACCCAGTCACGATTTGGGTGTTTAGATCCTAATGAAAAAGATATTGGTGGCTTTATGTCTGGTAAGTTTTGGGTAGAGCGGGTAGAATAATGTTGACTTGTTGGAAAAATCATGGTCGTGTATCAGAAGTTCCTTGTTGTGTTTATGCATTTATGGATCCCTGTTGTTGATGAGAGTTGTTCATTATGAGTTGTCTAACAATGATGAAGTACCAGTTCTGGGAATTTGAACTGTAAAGTTCACAGTAGTTACCTTGGATGATCTATCATATGGTTGCGCGTCTAAGCTGAAAGGGGAGTTTAGATACGACCCGAGGTTATGATTCTTGATTGGTATGCTCGTGGGAACGATGGGTTAATGATGACTTTTTATGAAATCAATTGAGTAGCAGAACCCTTTTTGGGCATGGTGTCCAGGTTAGGGATTTATTAAGGGGTTATTGTCAGTATGTTTCGGGGATTTGTTTCTTTTTAGATGGCAGTGTTCCTAGTCGAAGAGACTAGGGGACATAATTAAGGGATTTGTTTCTTTTTAGAAGGTGAACATCACTCCTAGAGTATGAATTATAAGGTTTTAGACTAATGGGTTCCTAGTATTGTGAACTTTATCATTGGCTTTTGTTTTGTGGATGCAATATTGGAGTTCTCGGTTTTCAGTGGTTTCGCTAGGAGATTGACCAGATCGTCGTTTATAAGGGAGGAAATTGTTACGGTTTGAGTAATTACAGCTGGTTGGGATAGATTCAATGATATTTTCTATATTCTATTAGGTTTCTTGAACCCTTTTGTTGATGCATCGATTTAATGAGTGGTTTGGAGAGGTCAAAAGGATTTACGTAGGGGTTGTCTTCTATAATTTAGCAAGGCGGATTTTGAGTATGAAATTCAGTTCAAGTGAGGGAGAATTGTAACACCTGGATTCTAATTGTGTTTTCCATCCTTTGATTGGCGGTTTTAACGTCTAAGTAAAAGTAGAAGCAAGGAGTGAAGCAAGAAGCATGAAAGAATTAATCACAAACGTTTTCGTAAATTTAGGGAGGCGTGAGGCACGGGGCGTCCGAACTTTGGGTTGATGAGTTATTCTCAAGAATTGGGCTTATTTAAGGGTCACACATCCCTAGGTTTTCATCATTCCCAGCCTCTACACTCTCCCAATATTCCCTAAGACACCATAACCTCCATCGAAGTGTTTTTTAGCTTATCATCTCTTCTAAAATCCATTTTGGTGTTGTAGATGTTTTAGAGTGAAGTAATCAATAAAGAATGATCAAAGGATGTAACACTTGAATCTGGTAAGTTTCACATTTAACCCTTGTTAATAAAAAAAGTTTGCAATTTGGTCCTTAAGCTAGTACGCGGGGCATACTAGGTGGTACACTTAGTGTACTAGCCCGAAGTTGATCATGGATCCCGTCTACGTACGTTGGGCGTATGTCGAGTACGCATGGCGTAAGTCGGATTTAATGAAACCCTAATTTTTAGGCTTTGCACCCTATTTAAACCTTATGATAGCCTCATTTGGTTATGTTTAGCCAGCCTCCACATTCCTTTGTCATAGAAATCAAAACTCCAGTGTGTTTTTGTGAGTTTTGAGCCTTAAAGAGTGTTTGTTGGTGATTTGTGAAAGAGAAGAAGAAGAGGACCACCTGGATAAGTGTCTTGAGCTTGAAGATCAAAGGATATCTCATCATTTGCAATCTTTTTGAGGTAAAACGCTCACATCTTGATGATCCATGATGCTAGATCTAGTTATGTTGTTATTTTATGCTTTTTGAGTCCTTTGAGTGATTGATGAGATTCTTGACTCACTACAGAAGTTTTGGTGTTAGATCTAGGCTTTTTTTGTGTAACTTCCATAAAAACCATGATGAATTTAAACTTTTTAAATACAACCCAAAACCATAAAGTGTTCACAAAATAGCTTTCAAAACATTTCTGACATCATATTTTCCCCAAAATCATAGATCATAAACAGAGGATGTGTACGGTCACGCTTTCGCCTTCCCACGGTCATCTGAAGTACCTAAAACATAACCCAAAATTGTAAGCCAACGCTTAGTGAGTTCCCCCCTAAAATACCATCACATAACCAAATAACATATACAATAATAACATGCAATGGGTCCATAACTAAAAGACTGGATTACCCTTGAGCCTACAACAAAAGGTTGGCTTTCCCTCGGGGGCTAGAACTTATGACTAGCTTGCTCCCTAACCAGATCAGTCATCGGTCTAAAATACCATCAATCCCTTTGTACGAGTATGGCATACCGTCCAGTCCTTAAATCGTATCTGGAATGCTCATGAGCCCTCAATATGAGTCTGACATGCCGTACCCGACCACCAGCTCATATCTGGATTTCTCCAGGGTTTGTTAGCTACAACACAGAGCAGTACAACCTCAACCCAACACAATATGTCGAAATATACCGAATAATAACATATACAGATAATCATGCAAACATAATCACAAGTAGTACTATAGGGCTACCAGACTAGCATATCAATAACTAGCATAATTATGCATATCTATTCCATACTTGACATATCAGTGAATATCAAACCAATGGGACGACGTTGGTGCATTCGACCCATAAGTACAATGAGGAAAACTCACCTCGCAAAATGGACAAAAGCTGATGAGGTCTCGAATCCGAATCTTAGTTCCATCTGCTTCCTTTTCCAACCAAATGACCAATCTCAATCAAAATCCCAAAATACCTTTACGGCCAAACTTGGTCAAAGTCAAATTAAATGGTCAACTAACTAAGTCAACTGAGTCAACCTAGACGAGTCAATCTAACCGAGTCAACTTAGACAAATCGACTTAGAGTGAGTACACGGGGCGTACACCGAAGGTACGATGGGCGTACTCGAGTCCTCGCCTGTTGACCACCATTGGGCTGGTTGACCTCGTACGCGGGGCGTACTCCCTGAACCCCAAACTTCCATTAAGAGCTTAATGGCTAAAGCTCTTACGTCCATATTGAAGATCCGTGGCTAAAATAATCTTAGGAGTCATAAAGTCTCCGACTTTATGACTTAGCATGTCCAATAAGAGCTTAACTCAAGGTCTTAATCAATTAAGACCTTCTACATGATGCATGGAGCAGAACTAACCATTTGGGACCCATTTTTTTTTACTCAAGCCCCTCCCAAAGGTCTGAAAGGATGGCTTAATGGGTCAGGAACATGTTTTGTTCAAGAATCATCATTTTGGGACCAAAAAGAGACTTTAAAGATCAAAAGTGTAGATCTACAAGATGGAGTGGAAAAGATGCAATCTTTATACCCTTTTGAGGTTGAAAACAAGCTAGAACTCCAAGATCTACAATGCACTCCACTCCAAGGTCTTCACACCACCTTCTTCTTTCTTCAAAACCACTCCAAATTGTCTTAACGGCTCACAAATTTGCTTCTTTTTGCTCTAGGGTTGCTTGAGGTTCGAAAGCTCCAAAAGAGGCTAGATAAGAATAGAGTTTATGTCTATAAAGATTCTTAAATATGAGCCAAGTACCCAAAATTAGGGTTTTGCACACCACCTTCGCACGCCCAACATACTTGTAACATCCGGGATTTCGGGTATGATAGTTCGTGTTTCAATTTTGAGGATATAGGAGGGACTCGACGAGTCGAAATTCTGACTCGCCGAGTTACGTCAACTTGGTCACGTGGATTTAATAAGCGGACTGGACGAGTCCAAGTATGGACTCGTTGAGTAGGTACTGGGCAGAGAAAACCCTAAGTTCCGGGGTTGGAGCCTATTGAAAGGAACTTATGACCTTGGATGCGCCCCATATCTTCTGTGTGAAACCCTAAATCGCCATTGGAGCCATTGGAGAGTTCTTATGATGAACTCAAGTAATTTGGTGGGTTTTAAGGAAGGGAAAGAGCATGATTCAAGCAAGGAACGAGACGGGGGTTGTAGATTTAACATTTCTTTGCTTGGGACTGCTGTAAGAGGTATGATCTTGCATCCTTTTCATCTATTTTGGTTAGACCTCAAGATCTTGGGAGTTTTAGGGTTTAACTCCCCTTCTTTTGTGATTATGAGATAAGTGAGACATGATCTGAGGTGGGAAACCTCATATCTGAACCTTGAGAGGTCCACGGAGTCCCACTATTTCAACTTTATTTTGTTCCATTGGAGTTGTGAACCTAGGTTGCCATTTTAGAAGCTATTTCACCAAATAAGACCCTATGAGTGGTGCATGAGCTTAAAGATTGGGCCTTTACGTGATTATTGAGTACTAGAAGGTCAGATCTACAAGTTAGAGAAGCAGATACGACCTCAGAAGATCGTTTGAGTGTTGCCATGGAGGAAACTCGCTGAGTCCATGAGAGCACTCGACGAGTCGAGTCGGGTTACCCCATGATTCGTGTCCAGTGGTGACCCGTCAAGTGAATGGCTAAATCGACAAGTCGAGTGAGGCCTTAGGAGGATTCTAAGCACACACATGGACTCGCCGAGTCACCCGAGTGCACTCGACGAGTCTGGTCAAAGTTTGACCGTTGACTAGAGTTGACTTCAGTTGACCTTGGGGTTTGGTCAAGCTGATTTATGAGAGGTCAGGGAAGGGTAGAATGGTCTTCTACCCATTCTTTAGTGATGAGGACAAGAGAAAGTATTAATTTGAGATGTTATCATTTTGATAGGAGGAGGCTAGGTCGGGTTATCGAGCAGGAGAGGGAATCCGATATCATACGAGGTGAGTCTTCTCACTATGCTTTATCTAGAGTGGTAATTAGAGTTATGTGACAGAGTATTTTGTATGCCATTTATATGATGTGATACACTGCATTATTTCTATGTGATTTATGTGATATATGTTTTAGAGTTTACAGAGTTAGGACCGGGAGGTCCATAAAGTTAGGACCAGAGGGTCCACGAAATTATGGGACTGGAGGGTCCCACTAAGACACATTGACCAGACGGTCAAACAGAGTTATAAACTTGAATGGCTAATATGCGTTGTATGTGGTATTTTGGGGAACTTACTAAGCTTTATGCTTACCGTGTATGTGTTATGTGTTTCATGTTTCTCAGGATCGCGGGACAGCACCGACTTGATTATACACAACAGAGAAAGAGTTATGAGGATCCTGGATTATTAACAGAGTTGTGTTTTGTAAATTGAATAAACGAGACTTTTATACAATATGTTATGAAAAGTATGCGATTTTTAAATGAAAATTTTGTTTGAAAATTTACGGTGTTACAATACTAAGGCGCACCTTAGTATGCTTAACGTACACCCACGTATGCATGGCGTACTCATCCGGACCAAAATCCACCAAAAGCCACATTGTGCCCCTTTTCACCATTTCTCAACTTATGGACCAAAATGCAATGTACTAAAATCATAAAGCCTGAGATTAGAAGTACCTTAACATCGGGATGTTACATTTTGGTCCCCTTATTCATAAAAATGCAACCTTTATGGTGTATCTTGGACCATACATGTGTTAATACTTTTTTTAAGCTCTTTTTGAGCTCTTGAGCCCCATTAAGCCATGCATATGTGTAAAGTTGCCAACTTTACGTGATTAGTGGTCTTATAGAATCAGATCTAAGAGTGTGGCTTGAAGTCCTAATGGATTAAGTGCTTAATGAAGTGGGGTGGTGAACTGGGGAGTACGCTGGGCATACCAAGCTGGTACACTGCGCATACTAGCCCCAAAGGGGGAGTACACTAAGTGGACGAGTTGAGTATACCCCATGTACTCAACATGTGGGCTTCGTATTTTGGGCTTCTTGGTTTTGGGCCCATATTTGGACATTAGGAAATTAGGGCCTTGTTGGGCCATCATATTTTTATTTTTGGGCTGATATCATTATGTTGGGTTCTTTTGGTTGAAGGCCCATGAAAGGGTTTGGGCCCAATTTGGAAGATTGGGCTATATTTGGGCCATAGGTGTCCATTTTTGGAATTGGGATTTTTTTTGAGTAGTTGGTTTGGGCCTTGGCCTTGGGCCAAGTTAGGTAAAGGGTAAAATGGTCTTTTACCCTAGTTTAGACTCTTAGTTATGAGTCGGGATCCAAATATTAATTGGATGTTATTGGTATTGATAGTGCGGGGATTGTCGGACCAACAACCAAAGATTTATCAGTGTGACTCAGCAGCTTGATGTGAGTTTCCTCATTGTGTTCAGTGGGTCGAAGGCACCAATGTTGGCATATGGTTTATTATCTTAGGATGCTATATGTCCGCGTGACTCTTGCATATGAATGCGTTGGTATGTATATTGAGCGGGGCTCAATGCCAGACGAGGCCCAATGGTTGTATTGTATGCTATTATCTCTATGATTATCGCATGTGTTAGTAGGATTATATGTTTATATGTGTATCAGGCAGGGCCCGATGGCAGGCGGGGCCTGATGATTGACATATCTGTAAACCAAGCGGGGCCCGGGGTCGAGTGGGACTCGATGTCGGGAGGGGCCCAATATGTGTTTATTATGTATGGTTTGTGGTATTTTGGGGAACTCACTAAGCTTTGTGCTTACAGTTTTCAATTTATTTTTTAGGTACTTTTGGTTCGAAAGGGAAAAGCCCGGGATGATTGTAGAGCACCCACCACTTTATTCCGTATTTTGTGATTTACTCTTATATTTTGTGAAGTAGTGATACACTTTGTTCTATCTTGGTTGCATGACAATGTTTTGGATTACCGTTTTATTAAAATTGAAATGAAATTTTCGGGTCTTATTTTTGGGATGTTACAAGGGAGCTTTAAATTTGAAGTAATAAATCTTCTTATCACTTCCAACCCTTTGTAAGTTCTAATGATTCAACTTGTATTGCATTCCTTCCATAGATCTAGGAGTTTGTGGTGTTTTTGGTCCATTTTGGTGAGTTTTAGTGAGTTTTGGTGCATATGAGGCTTGTTTCATGGAGTTCGAAGAACTCCTAAATCTATGATTCATGGTTAGTTACAATATTCTAGATATGATCATTTAATGGAATAAAGAGTGTATGCAAGAGCTCTTTTTGCTCCACACATGAAGAAATGTGTATTTTGGACGATTTATGAACTAGGTTTTAGATCTTGTTTTTTGGGGCATCCAAATGGATAAAGTTGGAAAATTTATCCATTAAGACATTAAATAGACATAGATATGAGATTTAGGGATATTAACTTAATGATTTAAGTCAGTTATCAAAGGATTTAAGCACTGGACGCAAGTTCCTCTCCTAGGTGCGAGGCGCCTCTGTTTTTCATAAACCTGACTATTTTTCATATATGGATGCGAGGTGCTTTGTCTTTGAGCGTTGGGCGCCTCTAACTTTTGACCATTTACTTTTTGACTTTTGGCCAAAGGTGTAACATCTCAAAAAGTTTAACAAATTTAAAACTTTTCAAAACAACCCATTTACTAATAAAAGTGTTTACAAAACCATCGTTTCCAAAACATGATTTAAAATTAGAGCGTGCCAAGATCCAATAAGTTGTAAAACCAAGGATGTGTACGGTTACACCTTCTCCTTGCCACGGTCCTCTGAAAGCACCTGAAACAATAAACTAAAATTGTAAGCACAAAGCTTAGTGAGTTCCCCCAAAGTACCGCCATATACACATAACAAACAACATGCATACAGAGCCTTCAGCCTGACTGGACCGCCTTGCAAGCCTATAGACTGTCTGGACCGCTCACAAAACCTTTAGCATGACCAGACCGCCTCATCGGGCCTTCAGCCTATCTGGACTGTTCTCCAGGCTTCGGCCTGACTGGTCCACCTCACAGGCCTTCAGTCTATCTGGACCGCCATGGGTCTCTTGGCCTTCAGTCTCCATTGGTTCGCCTAAACCCAACCACACATACATGTCGACATACACCTAACAGATAAACATACAACATATCAATATAAACATTATCGGGTTTGTTGACTGGCAGCACAAAGCAGTACAGTCTCAATCCCAACCACACTACGTCAACATATACAACCGGTAAACATATAGCCAGTACACGTATAATAGGCAGATCTAACAGATCACTAAGCATAGAATCATCCTATATACCATGATACCGTTCTAACATATCACCAAAGCACAAAGCATACCATCACATATCAGTATATCTAATCCAATGGGCCGAACTTGATGCATTCGACCTATAAATACCGTGAGGAAAAACTCACTTCAATCTGTTGATAATCAAATAACTGCTCGCACCGTCGAACTGGATAACCTCGTGCCAACTAACAATATGTACAATCTCAATCAATAATTAACTCGATAACCCAAAATACCCTTAGGTAAAACTCGGTCAGCCCTAGTCTAAGTCAAAGTCAACCGTCAAGGTCTAAAAGTCAATATTTATTCCCAGTGGAGTACGCCCTGCGCACCAAGAGAGTACGCCCAACGTATTCTGAAGTTGACCAATAGCGGGGCGCTGACCACGTACGTGCAATGTACCACCAGGTACACCCAACGTACTCAACCCAGACCCAAAACTCTATTAATAGCTTATTCCATTAAGTTCCTACATCAAAAACTCAGATCTAAGCCCAAAACGATGTCCTAAGTCATAAAGTTTCTAACTTTATGACTTTGCATGGCTATAAAGTGCTTAATGTCGAAAACTCTAAGTTCGTAACTCAATAAGACATCACAACTCTTGCATGGAAGGGATAGAAGGGCCAAGATCACATTTTTATAATTCATAGTAGCTTTATAATCGATAAAGTTTCCAACTTTATCCATTAGAATGCTCCCAACAAACAAGATTTAGTCTTTAAGTCTCAAAGGGACCCAAAAGTTCATATGTTTCAACTTAATGCATTAAGTACAAGACTCCAACTTTTAGATCTGAATCAAAATGATATTTAGATGGATAAAGTTTCCAACTTTATCCATAATAAGGTCACAAACTTTCAATATCTAAACTTTATGCACTAAAATGACAAAATGCTCATAACATCCAAAACTAGTTAGATCTAACAAATGCATCATTAAGATTCAAACTTTATACCACTTCTCCAAGGTGCACCATGCATACTCCAAAGCACTCAAAAACACATTCTTTTAGCACACAAGCCACGTGTCATTTTCTCCTTCATTTGGACAAATGTCATTTTTTTAGAATTTATGAATTTTCTATTTTTCCACTTGTCATTTTATTGTAATTTTCATTTTATTAAATTAAAATTCCACATTTAATATGTAAGGTAATATATATCTAAGGTATTTATTAGAAATGATTTATATATGTAATGTATTCAATGTATTAAAGTGTCATTAATTTTAATAAATTAATTTTTTTTTTCTCATTTTTCTTATAATTTCAAACTTCTTAAATTGTTAAAATTTCATATTTAATTTTTTTTTAAATAAACCCATGTAATACATGGGTTTGACACCTAGTTGGGTAATAAACGAAATGATGGTAATCATATACAAGAGCTGAGATATGAATAAAAAGACAATATTACCCTCATGTGCGTCTCTCCTGAGAGGATTTAATGAGATGGTGCACATGTTGTTAAAAAGAGGGACTAAAAGTGCAACAAAAAAATGAATTAGGGAATGATAGTGCAATAAATGAAATATGTAGACCAAATCTGAAACTTTTAGTATACTGCAGGTACCATTTCTATATTTTACTGATTTTTTTTTGATGCTAAAGAATATTGTTTGGGTTCCTGGCTGGAGTTGGTGAGTTGGTCTGTAAAACGTGACTGACGCCGGTTATACGCGCTGGAATCAACCGTTAACCCTTTTGAGACGTAAACCAAAACCCTTCAGACGCTTGCACAACTCCAAATCGATAAAATCCAACAAATTCATACAAAATTCAAGCAATTCTTCGGGGTTTCCGCCTTGATTCACACATTTAAGCAGCAATGGATCCGAATCAATCATCTAAGCAAACGGAGAAGCCGGAAGATTCTCACTCCACCGAGTACGCTCCTTATCCTAAGATTGACCCGACCGACGTGGCTCCTCCTCCTGCTACACCTGCCGGCGAGAACTGGACCTCGGTTCCTGTTGGTTCTCAACCAGAAGCGCCGCCTCCGCCTGCTGTTGGGCAACCGATGTATACAGCTGCTGCGAGGTCATCAAATGATCCGCCGCAAGGTTCAAACGCTGTACCTGGTGGTGGGGCAACCACCATGCCCAGCGAATCAAATCCTTACGTGTCCCCTGGTCCTGTGCCGGCTTCTACCACGAAGAGTGAGTGCTTAGTTATCTATATTTTTGCATGTGATCGTGTTGTCAGTTATTGAGTGGTCTATGTAGCCTCAAGATCTGATCAATTGATTGTGAAACTATTAGGTTTATAAATGATCTGTTTGATTAGATCTTTGTTGGTCACTTCAAACGTATTATGATGTCTTGCTGTTTGTGTATCCGTTGGTGTTTTTGATCAGAAACGATGGATACCGTGAAGGATGTGCTGGGGAAATGGGGAAAGAAGGCTGCTGAGGCAACAAAGAAGGGGCAGGACTATGCTGGAGATGTCTGGCAACACTGTAAGTTTAGTGTTTTCTGTTCTTAATCAATGTTGTTTTCCGTCATTTGACTAGATCTATGAAGCATTTAGTTTGAATGCATCTCTATAGTTTGGTTATATGTACGCTCCTTAAGTGTTTCAGATGCATGCAACATAAAGCTTGCCATATTTTACATTTACTAGTTGAAGTTAGGTGTATAGGTGAAAACATAATTGTGAGCTTAAAAACTTAGGCATACTTCTAGTAAAACTTTCAAGAATTCATAAGTGCACAATAGATAAAACAAATAAACGACAAGGGTTATTGTGTATGATAGCATGTGTTAGAAACTGAAAACTTGTTTGCCAACAATTCCCTTTCTTGTTTACAGTTCTTTTAGTGTGAGTTTATGGGTTCTGTTTGGTTGTGAAACCAAGTGCTTTTGGTAAGTATGCTGTTGATGGGATTAGAATTTTGTAATCTTTAACAAAATGTGACAAAAGTTAGCATCAAAGTTTGTGTTTGCAGTTTGCACAATAGGCTGAGTATGTAATCAGTGCTAGTATTTGCATTTTGGATATTAAGTGTTAGATAAAGTACAACCAAATTTTTTGATAGTTTTAAAAGGGGGATTGAGGAATAATGTTAAAAGCCAACTGAAAAAACAAATTAGATGTAATTAGTTTTTTTTCCCTGTTATCAAAATTTGTAAATTGTGATGAAATATTAACTTCTTAAATATGTGATTATTTCTATGATGCCATTTTTTTTGGAGAAATAATTAAGACAGATTCCTTTTTTGGTGACAGTTTCTAGCAATTATTTTTTTCCCCCATCCGATTCATGAAAAAATAAAACTTTACTGTATCATTATATTTTTATAATGAAAAATGTTATAAATCATAAATAGTTTTACGATATAATTATATGTATAATGTGAGTGACATCTTTTCACAACATTTATTTATAGTATGAGTCATTCATCACAATAGTTTTTCTAAATGCGGTCAAATTTGTAATATCAGTTTATTTATTATCATATAATTTTGTTACGTTCTTAAGTTATAATTTTATCGTAAATATAAAACACAATTAAGTTGGCAAAAAATAAAAAGTATGGGAGGGACATGCCAGGATTATTGGTATTATTATTATTATTATTAATTTTTTTTTGGGGGGGTGGGGGCGAACCAATAAAAGATCCAATCGACCCATTTAATGCAAAACATAAGTATATATATATATTTTTTAAATAATATTAAAGTTGGACCTTATCATCCAATTTTCATTTCCCCCATATTTAGACAACACTTCCCTCCCCCCACCCCACCCCAATCAGTCAATCACCATTTCTAACTCCTCTTTATTTCTTCTTAGATTTTTCATTTTCTTTATTTGAAAAAGGGTTATTATGATTTATGATTTTTTTTTATGAGATGCAGTGAAAACGGGTCCGAGTCTTGCTGATGCTGCAGTGGGTAGAATTGCACAAGGAACAAAAGTGATTGCAGAAGGCGGATACGAGAAGATCTTCAGAACAACATTCGAGACGCTTCCCGATGAGAAACTCCTCAAATCATACGCCTGTTACCTTTCCACCTCAGCGGGCCCCGTCATGGGAATCCTCTACATGTCAACCGCAAAACTCGCTTTCTCAAGCGACAATCCCCTCTCATACAAATCTGGTGAAGACACTCAGTGGAGCTATTACAAGGTCTCTCATCTCATCTCATCCTTTACCTTTTCTTCAATCTGTTAAACTCAAATGTCTAAAATACCCTTTCATTATCATTATAACATTAACAGGTGGTTATTCCATTGCATCAACTGAAAGCGGTGAATGCTTCAAAAAGCAAAGCGAATCCTGCTGAAAAGTATATTCAGATCATATCTGTTGATAATCATGAGTTCTGGTTCATGGGATTTGTTAACTACGACAATGCTGTACAGAACCTTCAAGCCGCTCTTCAATCGCATTATCAAGTCTAACAAACACTCTCACCCTTATATATTATATAATATAATTTATGTGTTTTATTGACCAGATATTTCGGAAATTGTTTTTTTTTATTGTATATTTATATGATGATGATGATGATGTACATGACATTTGGGTTTGGTGTTGCCTTTTTGAATGTTCGTATGAAATGTGTTATTTTGAATCATTATTGAGTGAGATTCATCCATCTTTAACGTCTATCGTTTCAACTTTTATTAGATGTTTAGAGACATTTTGAATTTGTTTGTTATTATTATGTCTGATTTGCATATGGTCCAAAATATGTCCTTATTTCACAAAATGTCAAAAACACAGGTTCAGTTAACCTGGATATAGTTTTTTAGGTTTTGTATATTCAGTTAACCTGGATATAAATACATGCATGATGCATCTTAACAAGTTTGAATATTTTGATTGGATTCAAGCTAAAACAGTAACAAAAGAAAATGGAAATCAGACCATTTTAAGCATTACTCATAGAAAACCCTTGAAACAAAATTCTTCATTTAAGAATTTTCTTTGTTGGAATCAATTTGTTCTATAAGCTATTTAATCTGGGAATGAAAGCATTTTAAACCGGTTTCCCACACTTATTATTATTCATAAATGACTTTATAGGTTTCAAGTAACATTTAATTAAAAGAGCTTGAATTTACCACTATATAAACAAGCGGACTATTGTCATATTTCTTCACCCTTCCTAAAAATCTATACATCTGTCATTTATATTTGCAACAATTTCTATACATAATAAACAATATGGCAAAGTTTACATTTCTTACTCTAGCCCTTGTGGCACTTTTCATTTTTTCCACAGGTAATCTATGATCTTTTATCATTTAGAAAAGCCTTTTCATAACCTTATTATAAAGCCCATACATAATTTGTTTCATTTCTGACTTGGAGACAGGAGTTAGTCTCTTAAAACAATATGGTTGTATTATTTTTTTTATGAATATAATGACTTAGTGTATTTTAGTTTATGGTTAAATTGCATGTTGAATATAAAATCCAAATGAGTTTGGTTGTTTCAGATAAAAATACAAAGGTTGTGGGAACAAGTTGGGTTGATAGATGTTGCGAGAATGATTACATCGGTGTATGTAGACCTGGCACGATTGACGATCAAACATGTGCTGATTCGTGTAAAAAACACTGTTTAGATCATGAAACATCGGGAAAATGTGTTGAAGCATATGTTTGCCGTTGTATCGAATGTATATCTTAAGTCTTTACTTTCATTTAAAGTTTCAATAACACATGAAATCTTATTTCGAAAATGAATAGTACATCATCATCATCATCTTCTTCTTTGCGATGTTCAAATTTGTTGTGATCTCACAATTGTTTACTGGATTTGGAATTCTTCCATAAGACCAAAGATTTGGAAATCCTTTCCAAAAGATTTCATAAAAAAACGCTATGAGAAGAATACCCGCTTTTACAACACCTCTATCGCTCGACACCATCATATTCCAACCTACTCGTTGTCTTTCTCTCCCTTCAATCTTCCCCAACATTATGAGGAATCTTTTATTTCAATATCATCTATTAAAGGAAATATGGCCATCCAACATTGTTTACAAAGAAAGTGCACCATCGTGGTTTCTTTCTAAAATGTTCGTGAAGAATGTTTAAATATGGCATCCCTAACTTCATGGATTTGGTATATATATATATATATATATATATATATATATATATATATATATATATATATATATATATATATATATATATATATATATATATATATATATATATATATATATATATATATATATATATATATATATAGGTTCAGGTTCATTTGAGACCATTCTAATTTTGTGAGACCGTGAGACCAAATCTAAAAGTAATTTTAAAATGCAAAATAAATGAAAAAATCCAAAAATTCTTTTTTTAAATATTATTTTAGGAACTTGAATTAACTAAAAATAAAAAATAAAAAAAAATTCCGTTTTTTTTTTGAAAAATACGTGAAATATTCTAAATAGAATATTACACTGACATATTCTAAAAAATAATTTTAAAATGCAAAATAAATGGAAAAATCTAAAAATTCTTTTTTCAAATATTATTTTCGGAACTTGAATTAACTAAAAAAATTAAAATAAATAAAAAAAAATTCTATTTTTTTTGAAAAACACGTGAAATATTATAAATAGAATATTACACTGTACATATTCTAAAAATAATTTTAAAATGCAAAATAAATGGAAAAATCAAAAAATTCTTTTTTTAAATATTATTTTCGGAACTTGAATTAACTAAAAAAAAATAAAAAAATGCGTCTCACGGTCTCACAAAATTAGGCCGTCTCACGTGAACCTAACCCTATATATATATATATATATATATATATATATATATATATATATATATATATATATATATATATATATATATATATATATATATATATATAGTGTTGAGATCGGTTGAGAACTCAAAGTTTCCCAAGAAACCGATAACTAAAAGTGGAGCGTTGGATCAAAAGTAATTCTTTAAGGACATGATCGTCATCTTACCAATTTCATTTAATGTTTAATTTTTTTTTGTGTTATTTAATATATTAATATAAATGTCTAAAAACTAACAAAATAACTCAAAATTTCGGATTTATTTTGAAAAAAAAAATTCGATTTTTTTAAAAAATGGAGATTTTTTAATTTTTTTCAAAAAACATGAATTTTTCAAAAAAAAAATGAAAAAAATTATTTTTTAAAAAACTGCATCTTTTTTTCAAAAACAAAACTGTATTTTTTTTTTCAAAAAAACTGCATTTTTTTTCCAGAAAAACTACATTTTTTTCACAAAAAAAACTGTGATTTTTATAAAAAAGTGCAATTTTTTCAAAAATGCATTTTTTAAGAAAAAAAATCAACGTTTTAGGTGCATATATGCATATTTTTTAAAATGCATATATGAATCTTTCTTATACTATAATATTCGTAAGTAAATTATAAAAAATCTCATTTTTATTAATCAATCTATAAACATAATACAAATATTTTATTCGATACAAAATAAAATATAAAAAAACTACAAAGATTCATAGTGTTATCATTTCTTCATATCAAGATTTCCATATTTTCTTCAATTTATCATTTTTCACCTCTTCAATATTTTCAACAAATTCTTCAAAACCTACAAGAAAATTTTTAAAAAAAAATTGATTAATGCAAGAACACTCAGAAAAATGCACAAGTATATATCATGTAAGATTCACATGTGATTATATCATGTAAGATTCAAATGTGATTATATAATGTAATTGTATCTTTTAAGATTCAAATGTGAAATTCACAAGAAAATTAAAAAAAATAATTAACAAAGACCACTCACACAAAATGCATGTGCACATATTGACGTAATTCATATGTGATTCACTAGTGATTTACATGCAAATCACATGTAATTCATATGTTATTCACTTGTGATTTACATGTGAATCACATGTAATTGATATGTGATTCACTTGTTATTTACATGTGATTAATATGTGAGTTACATATGATTAATATGTGAATTACATGTAATTTATATGTGAATCATATATGAATTACATGTAATTCATATGTGAATTAGATATTATATACATGTAAATCACATGTAATTCATATGTGATTCACTAGTGATTTACATGTGCATCACATGTAATTCATATGTGATTCACTTGTGATTTACATGTGAATCATATGTGAATTACATGTAATTCATATGTGAATCACTTGTGATTTACATGTGAATCACATGTGAATTACATGTGATTTACATATGAATCATGTGTGAATTACATGCGAATCACATGTAATTCTTATGTGATTTAAATGTGAATCACATACAATTACTAGTTACATGTGAATCACATGTAATTCATATGTGATTTACTTGTGATATACATGTGAATCACATGTAATTCACATATGAATTACATGTGATTTACTTATAACCGTCACACCATGATTCAGACAAATACAAAAATTCAAGAAAATTCGAACATGTACCATTATCAATTATGATTGAGCTGATAGAAGAGTTGTTGGATGACATTTTGAATCATATCCACATGGAGATCCTTGTTCTTCTTCCGAGTCTTGTTCTTCCATTTTTACAGTTGAGTTCTCATGCATATATCATTATATATTACACTACTTCCCGTGAATGCAATTTGTAAAACATCAGAAGACCAGGTACGCCCATGGCTTCGAAATCATCATGGATGAAGAACCGATTACGGTAGGTGAGATCGGCAGGTGAGGATCCGAAGGAGGCAGAATTAACGTGGAGGAGGCATGTATCGGCAAAGGTACGGTCAAACAGATCCACGATGACGATTCAATAAAGTAGCTCAAAAACCAAAAATTACATTGATCATTCATTGATTTTTCAACGATGCATCTCCGCTCATAAGTGATTCCCTCGGATGCCTCTTTTTCCGGTTTGGAAGTATCCACCATTACTCATCGATTCTGCTTAAGCTTATTTATTATCGTTGGCCAATCTTCGTCGATTTTAGGAATCCGACTCATCGGAAACAAGTATTTGGTCAAGAAAATGTCGTCGACGATCTGGAGATTATCAGATATGGATAGCCGGAGGCGAGATGGTCGAAGCGAGATGAAAGAGGGGGGGGGGAGAGAGAGAGAGAGAGAGAGAGAGAGAGAGAGAGAGAGAAACGAGATGAAGGGAGAGTATAAGGATGATCGACCTAATTATCTTCTCCCTAAAATGTACCTTGATTCAATTTAATAAGCTACCCCCGTTCTATTTTTTTCCAATTATTTACAACAATGCCACAAATCATCTTGGCCATCTATTATTTTCATCCAACGACTCTTGTTTGGTTATCGGGTTCTCGAGATATATGAGTTCTCAAATGATCCTTCCTCTCTTTCTCTCTTTCTCTTTCTCTCTCTCTCTCTCTCTATATATATATATATATATATATATATATATATATATATATATATATATATATATATATATATATATATATATGAGGGATGATCATTTGAGAACCTATAGTTTCCCGAGAACCCGAGAACCAAATAATAGCCGTTAGATCAAAATAATAAAAGGTTAAGATGCTTTATGACATTTTTGTAAATACTTGAACAAAATAAAACATGGGGGTACGATAGTGAAATTAATCGAGGGACATTTTTGGGATGACAAAATCCGCTTAGTTCCCCAAATTAAATCCATCGTTCAAGTCCTCTCTCTCTCTCTCTCTCTCTCTCTCTCTTTATATATATATATATATATATATATATATCTTTCTCCCTCCCTTTGTTCCACATCCTAAATGATCGACGCTTCCTGATCTCAGATGATGTCTCCCACCTATCTCCGAAGCCTTTATTCTTTTATGCTTTCGCCTTTATCGTCAAAAGGAGATATCAATGTCAAAAATCAAAGATTTTTTTGGTTAATCTGATACCTAGCTGCCACTGGACTCCTTTTACTTCGATAGATTACTCTAGGCTACTGTGTTGGATATCTCCCTTTTTTTCGTCGGCCGTCGCACCACCGGAGAACTCACTCGTATACATAGATCCATATTTCAGAGAATAGTGGTCCAGATCGTAACCTAGATGATGGTAGGGGCTCTGTAGTTTTCGACCTAATCTTACCTTCTTCTTGACGTCATATTAAGATCGAGGCTGCAATGACCCCCTACTTGTGTGATTTTTAGGTTTTGTCCACAACCACAACAACATCTATCGTTTCTAAAACTGAGGTAAAATCCATTGTTGTTGTGTGATTCTGATTCAATTTTTTTTTTATCATTGGTTGAGTAGTACCTACATTTGAATGAGAAATATATCAAACAATTTATTGTGTTAGTAGACCTAATTGAAAGGCAAAATGCTCCTATTAGTTTTATCATCATGTTTGATACTTTCTAGTTTTCTTCACATGATTCGGTATATAGTAAACGGGATGTTAAGTCTGAGTTATTATTTTATCTTGTTCTGGTTAATGACTTTGAAGTAGGCATTGCACAGACTATTAACATTCTCTTTTAATAATGTAAAAAGCCAGCTATTTCATAAATCTCTTTTAGGAAGTTGAGTCAAATATATTTATTAAATTGGTGTTTTGGACTCTTATATGTATATCTATATTCACCATCACCAATCATCTGTAATTGTACTCGAAATCAACTTTGACTAATGACAATGAAAACTTTAATTCATTATGTAGTATGCAACAAAAAAAGGATTTTTTTGAACTCCAGTATTAGTATGTCTTGAATTGCATCCAACAATGATTGGGTTGTAAGTATTGTTTGATCTGTGACATTTATAGCTCAAATTGCCACAAATCTTCATTAGTCATTAGGATATAGTTTTTTATCAAAATGAATCTGCAAAGATTATGTGAAGAAACTATATTAAATCTTACAACTTATCATGTTGCTTAATTTGCTTGTTTTATTGAACATATGATTGATGAAAACTATAAATATTTAGAATTAAACTTTTCTTTTTTAATTTTCCTCTTACTTTATAGAGCAAGAAAGATGTAACAAGTATTGAAGATCCATTTGAAGTTCCCACTTACAATATACCAAAGAAGCCAATGACATTTACAGAGGGAGCTTCATATAGTGATGCAGCAGGATATGGTGTTTTCAAAGAGCTTATATTTTAACCAAAAGAGTAAGTTTTAGCTGTATATAAGCTATATTTTATAATTTATATACGTTTTTTTTTTATATTTACAAAAGGCAATCTTATTAAACTTTTTTAAATTTCTTGTTTTAGTGCATGATTTTTTCAATTTGATATAATTCCTTACTAATCTTCCAGTTGAATTATTTGAGTTTTAATGAACATTATTATCTTCAATGGCACTCGCCTCATAATTTTATTTATTTACTTTACAAGGTACGAGAAAGATTATCTATTTACATATGTGATTCATATGTGATTTACATGTGAATCAAATGTGCTTTACATGTGAATCAAATGTGAATCAAATATGATTTACATGTAAATTATATGTGATTCACATGTAAATCACATTTGATTCACATGTAAATCATATGTGATTCACATGTGAATCACATTTGATTCACATGTAAATCACATTTGATTCACATGTAATTCATATATGATTCACATGTAAATCACATGTGAATCATATGTGAATCGTATGTAATTTACATATGATGTCATATGTAAATGTGATTCATATGTGAATTGCATGTGATTCATATGTTAATCACATGAAAATCAAATGTGTATTTTTGTAAGTGTTTTCGCATTAATCATTTTTTTTAAAATTTTCTTGTAGATTTGGAAGAAATTGTGGTGAATATTGAAGAGGTGAAAAATGATAAATTGAAGAAAATATTGACACGAAGACATTAAAACACTTTGAAATTTGTAGCATTTTTTTATTTTTTAAATCTTATTTTCTATCGAATAAAATACTTGTACTATTATGTTTATAGATTAATTAATAAAAATGAGATTTGTTGTGATTTACTTACGAATACTATAATATAACAAATATGTATATATACATTTGAAAAAATTTGCATATATGCACCTAAAATTTTATTTTTTTCAAAGAAATGCAGTTTTTTTTTTTTTTTTTTTAAAATGTAGTTTTCTTTAAAAAAAATTGTAGTTGTTTTAAAAAAAATGCAGTTTATTTTAAAAAAAATTGTTGTTTTTTGAAAAAATTGCTAGTTTTTGAAAAAATTGCATTTTCTTTAAAATTATTTTTTTCAAAAATTCTTGTTTTCTATAAAAAAAAATAAAAAAAACCTATATTTGATCTTAAAAAAAAACGAAAAAAATATTATTTTTAAAAAAATAAGAAAATTTGATTTATGATGTAAATTTTTAGACATTTATATTAATATATTAAATAACACAAAAAAACTTAAACATTAAATGAGATTGATAAGATGACGATCATGTCCTTAACAAATTACTTTTGATCCAACACTCTACTTTTAGTTTTCGGGTTATCGGAAAACTATGAGTTCTCAACCGATCTCAACTTCTCAACTCTCTCTCTCTCTCTCTCTATATATATATATATATATATATATATATATATATATATATATATATATATATATATATATATATATATATTAATAAAAGAATAGGTTGATTCTCCTTTTGCCAAGTGTCACCTTATTAGGCCTCATAATTAATGTCATGTCACATGTTAATCTATTGATGATTATCCATTTCAAATTTCAAAATTTAAATTTCTCACTCTAATTACATTAAATTAAATAACACTCGAATAAAAATTAAAATAGATTATAAGGTCACGTATTTATTTAAATCAACGATTATACTTTTATATAACTAAAAAATATCTCCTAATTAATAATTTATTTAAAACAGTTAATTAATAATTTTGAGTTTTTACTATGAAAGTTTAATTAATTTTGTAACTGTGGTGTCCACGGGTTATAAATTAGTGTGTATATATATATATATATATATATATATATATATATATATATATATATATATATATATATATATATATATATATATATATATATATATATATATATATATATATATATAAAAGGTTAAGTTCAAATGAGAACACTATTTAATGTGAGAACGTGAGAACACTACTTTATGTTACTATTCTACTATGAAATTTGTATATACAACGATATGACATTATTCATCAACAAATATACGAACAATCACACATTAATATTCACATTCAAATTTTGTATGTACACCTTTATGACATTATTCATCACCGAATATATGAACAATCACATATTTAACATTCACATTAGAATTTACTAAATTACTACATATACATATATAAATTTTATAGTAGAATAACAATATAAAATTGAATATATTCATATTAATTACTTTTTTAAAATAACTAAAATGATTGGTCCAGAATCAATCATACATGCACACAATAGATAGTGAAAACAAAATAACCTAACCATGTATATAGAGTTAGGTTCAAATGTTTTCACTCTCTATTGTGTGCATGTATGATTGATTCTCGACCGATCATTTTAGTTATTTTAAGAAAGTAATTAATGCATATTAAATGCTGAAGATGTAATTAATACCCATTATATCTTCAACATGTAATATGCATTAATTACTTTCTTAAAATAACTAAAATGATTGGTCCATAATCAATCATACATGCACACAATAGATAGTGAAAACAAAATAACCTAACCCTATATATATATATATATATATATATATATATATATATATATATATATATATATATATATATATATATATATATATATATATATATATATATGTAACGTCCGTAGATCAGGGCTAGTCATTTTAGAGACGATAAACATCAAAAATGACTTTTTGATGGAAGATTAGTTAGAAGGATTAATCTTAACTAAGTTATATTATATTTTACAAAGATTCCGTACATATAAAGAACGCCGAAATCCGAGTTATAACGAAGAAGTTATGACCTATCGAAGTTTCGCGAAAGAACCGGCACGACACAACGCGACGTAAATAGTGAATTTACGTTAGAGCGATATTTAGCCAAAACAATCTAAATAAGAATTGAAGATCTCATCGATAATAGTACAACGACAGAAAGACAGACGAAAACGGACGTCAGACGAAGGAGTTATGAGTTTATAACGGAGTTTTCCAGTCCCGGCCTACTAAAAATAATATAAAAATAACATAATAAAAATAAAGTCAAAATTAGCCAATGGAGTCTAAATGAAAGTTTTAGATCTTGTTTTTACCTACGCGTCGACATAAAGAACGTCGAAAACAGAGTTCGTATGCGAAAGTTATGAATTTCTGATGTTCGGGGCTGGAAACCCCAAAACTGTCAGATACCACGACGTGGCAAGCAGTGCCACGACATGGCCAGTCTTCTGACACCTCCGGGAGTCCCCCATATGCAACTTTCGATGATGCATGCAGTGACGACCAAGCCCACGACGTGGAAAAAGGTGCCATGACGTGGCAAGGGCAGATTTTGCCTTATAAATAGATTTGAAGGGCCAGCTGAGTTTGGTTTCTCATTGTCTCATTTCTCACCTATATTGCATCGATTTACGTGCAAAGAAATACCCCCGAAGCCCCAGTATCAACCCCGAGACCCGAAGCAAGTACCGAAGCCCGAAGATCCCGAGAAGTTCAATTCCCGAGCCGAAGCTCTGCCCGCGAGGAGCCCGGTTTTTGTGAAGATCTTCCAGATCTACCGAAGAATACTACTTCTACAAGTCGTAGTGTTTTTCGATCATCTTCTGATCAAGTGAGTGTATAGTCACTTTCATCTTACACATTGATATGAAGTATTTAAGAAAATACGTGCTATGTGTATATATATTGTTGTTTATATGTGTGAGTGTATAGTTCCTTTCATAACACGATTTTAATACAAGCATTGTTTGAATGTATTAAGTATATGTTTTGGGTGAGTATGTGATCACTTTCTTCTAACATATATATATATATATATATATATATATATATATATATATATATATAAGTATTTGCTATGAAATACGTGTTATGTGCTTATATATTGTTGTTTATTTGAGATGAGTGTGGAATGGATGTTTTATATAGGTGTTAAATGAGTTAATCTGTATATGTATTTTATATCTACAAATATGTTGGGTAGAACCTGGGTAGATGAATTAGATGATATGTGATGATAATTAGGTGATGAGAAATAGGTGATGATAATTAGGTGATGAGAAATAAGTGATGATAATTAGGTGATGAGAGGTAGGTGATGATAATTAGGTGATGATAGATAGGTGATGATAAATAGGTTATGTGAGATGAGAGGAGATACCATAACCTTGACCAGCGATGTGGCAATTTGGCGATGTAGTCATCTACCAGAGTATAGATGGCGACCATGGACTATTCTAGA
This sequence comes from Lactuca sativa, assembly GCF_002870075.4. NCBI lineage: Eukaryota > Viridiplantae > Streptophyta > Magnoliopsida > Asterales > Asteraceae > Lactuca > Lactuca sativa. The sequence continues at coordinate 3,036,569 of NC_056623.2, read as the reverse complement.
TGACCCCGTGGAAACACCAGCAGGCTCATAACCTGTAGGTGATGAATTACGAGTCCAGGCGATGTTGTGGCTGCGTATTCATGCGATGATACTCTAACCCTTACAATAAATTACGAGTCCAGGCGATGTTGTGACTACGTATTCATGCGATGATAGCCTAACCCTTACTATGAGTTACGAGTCCAGGCGATGTTGCGACTGCGTATTCATGCTTTAGGAACGAATATATATAAAGGAAATGCGATGTAAGAAGATGAGAGGTAAATACGATGTAGGAGATGACCCTTAGGATAATTCCTTAGGGAAGGTTCTTAAGAATAAACGAAGATAATGAGGATGGGTAATTGAGTTGATTGTTTGATGATTGAATATAATAATTATATTATTGTGGGTTGAAAACCCTATATGCCCACCAGGCTCCCAAGCCTGACCCACTCAGTTTTCTTTTCATTACAAGTAATGGCACAAGGGTATAAGTTGGTGGACTTGACGAGAGAATTTGGATTATAAATCAGTAGTTATAAATAACTGTTGTAAGGTCTATTTTATATTGTTTATGTTTTTGGTCTGTATCGAAACATGACATCCCGAGGTTTTATTATTTAATGAAAATACATTCTCTTTGAGAAATGTTTTGATAAATGGTTATCATATTTTGTTTTGGGAACGAATTCCGCAACCGTTTTCTTTAAAAGATTACTCTGATTTTAAAAACAAAGCATAAACAAATCGGTCTTTTTTGGCCGTGAAATTGGGGATGTCACAATATATATATATATATATATATATATATATATATATATATATATATATATATATATATATATATATATATATATATATATAGAGAGAGAGAGAGAGAGAGAGAGAGAGAAAGAGAGAGAACTTAATTGAGAGAGCTAACCAACAAACTTTTTATTTATAATGAATTTAGGTACCAAATTTCACATGTGCATGTAGATACAAATATAACAAAGAGAATTGAAAAAAAATCAAAAGAAAAAAAATATATGCATGTACATATGTACATTTTATTGAAAATCTATATATGCACAAAAAATAAATGAATATGCATTAAAATGCATTTTTTTTAATTTTTTTTTAAATCTTAATTTCGAAATATAAGGTATATTTTCACTTATTTGAAAAAAATATATTTTTTATTTTTTTAAATCATCAAAAATATTCTTTACATTTTGAAATTAATATTTAAAGAACGATTTTTTAAAAAAAAAAATGAATTTTAAATGCATATTCAATTTGTTTTGTGTATATGCACATTTTTAAAAAACATGTGCATATACACAACACATTTAAAAAAACATTTTTAATACCTCTATATGCATAAGAGTAAGCATATGCATATACATATGAATAAATATATGCATATATATATATATATATATATATATATATATATATATATATATATATATATATATATATATAGACTTAGGCTATTTTGTTTTTACAAACTATTGTGTGCCAGAATGCACAAATATGGACCAACGGATGGAATTCATCAATGAACATGATTTGAGAGTGTATGATATTACAATGGGATAGCATGTACCATATAATCACACAAATTTTAGCAAAAGGGTATTTTGGACAATTATCTACAATTATAAAAGGAAATTTTCGGATATTTATGGAAAATTAATTCTCTTAATTTTAAAAATATGATTTTTTAATTAATTCAATTTTAATTCTAACATAATTTGTAAAAATAATCGATTTATTCTGTCAGAATATTTTTTAGTTAGAATGATGCTTTTTCAGAATTTTATTCTATTAGAATATTATTGAATAATAACAAAGTTCTGGAATCCGATGTTGAAAAATAACTACATTCTAACATATTCTATTAGAATAACATAATGCCAATCATAAATTACTAAATACATTTTGAAAAAGAATACACAAAATAGATTCTTAAACTAATAATATACCAAACAATTAATTGTGATTCTTTGAATAATAACAACATTCTGAAAGAATAACAAGTGTAATTCTTAAAAAATAACAACATTCTTAAACATTGAATGTGATCATTCTTTAATTCATTCTCCAAACCTTTCCCATCAGTTCTTCAAGCCATTTCTATCACAAATTCTGTTAGAATGCACCAGCAAAATTCTGTTAGAATACATTATCAACATATAAATATTAAAATTTTATCAAAATAAAACAGCAAAATTCTAGCAGAATTTATTATCAACATATAAATAATTAACCAAAACCATAATCGGAAGACATGAATAAAAAAAATACCTAGATTTCATCGGAGAAGAAGAATCAGTGACCACCACCACATCCTCTCCACCTCCTGACCTGCTTCGATCGGAGCAACAGCCCCACCCCGCTGCTTCTGCCTTTGTTCTTTGGTCTAGTCACTCGTCGGAGATCGATACCTCCTCCCCTCGCTTTCTTTCTCTTCTATTCCCATCGATCAAGGCCTATGAAGATTCGACTTCATCGTTGATTTCTTTGCCCCATCGGAAACCCTCCTGCCCTCTGATCGAACCTCTAGCACATCTCCCCTTCTACGGTAGCCCAAAACCTCCGAAACCCCGCTGAATAGCAGGGACCAATGCTGGGAAAACGAGAGGGAGGATAAATCGTTGTAGACGTGATTAGGCAGAATATGGTTTTTGAGAACGTCGGTGGTGATTTTTGAAGCGTGAATATGATTTCCAGAGAAAGAGAAAAAAATCGGCTAGGGTTTTTTTCAACAGATTTTGACTTTGACATCCCATATTTAAAGGAATAATAAAGAACATATTAATTATCTACCATATTTAAATATGCCAAGATTACTATAATACCCTTAATTGATTTATTTAATAATTAATTATTTCTTGAATTCTCATTGGTGCATACAGGCACACAATAGTTGTCAAAAACATTTGAACTTATCTCTCTCTCTCTCTCTATATATATATATATATATGTATAAGAATAAGTATATGCATAAGACAATTAAATAAACTAAATACATATGATTATGTTTATGTATATGCATATGCATATGAATAAGTATATATGCATAAGCATAATAATAAGTATATGCATATGTATACGATATGCTTAAAAATAAGTATATGTATAAGCCAATTAAATACATATGAATATTATGTATATGCATATGCATAAGAATATATATATATATATATATATATATATATAATATATATATATATATATATATATATATATATATATATATATAGAGAGAGAGAGAGAGAGAGAGAGATAGGTTCAAGTATTTAAAATATTTATTGTGTTATTGTAAGTATAAATGTGGGCCAATTTAATAGAAAAAACAATAATTAAATAAATCCATAAGGGTAATGTAACGCCCGGGTTTCAGGGCTAAGCATTTTTGTCAATGTAATAGTCTAGGTCAACTCTTGTAACTCTTTTTTTTGAAGTAATAAAAATGAAATATTTGAGTATTATGTGAATTATGTGTATTTATGTGCTTATAATTTAATTATAAATGTATAATTAATAAATAATAAAAATAAGCGTCAAAATTAAAGTATAAGATAATCCCGATATCTCTACATAAAGTTGTAGAATATGTCTCAAGGTTTTCGTACATATAAAGAATGCCGAAATCCGAGTTATAACGAAGAAGTTATGACCCGTCGAAGTTTTACGGCAAAACCGGCACGGCACCGGGAAGCGTAAATAGTGAATTTACGATAGAGCGAGATTTAGCCTTAGCAATCTAAACAAAAGTTGTAGAATATGTTAAACTAAGAGCGTCGATAAAAAGAACGCCCAAATCTGACTTCGTATGAGGAAGTTATGATTTTTCTAAGATTCGGCTTAGCAGTGCACGACCCGAAACTCGAATTTTAGTTCGAGCGGTTTTTGGCCTACGCAACCTAAATGAGAGTTGAAGATCTCATTAATAGGAACTCAACGGTAAAAAGATGGACGAAAACGGAGTTCGTATGAAGGAGTTACGAATTCTTCGCGGTCATTTAACAGTCTAAAGGCCTCCTACTGTTAAATTTGAGATCGGTCAAGAATTAGTTGACGGAGTCTAAACGAAAGTTGTAGAGTACGTCTTCACCTACGCGTGGATATAAAGAACGTCAAAAACGGAGTTCGTATGAACGAGTTACAAATTATAATAACATATTTACGTATTAAAATAAAGTATAAATCATGTATACGTACACATATATATACATATGTATATATCATTAGAAAGGTATCGACGATGCGGTCATTATAAGACTAATGTTGAGTTCTTTCGACATTAGTTTAGTACAAATATCATTAAATCCATTTATAATAGTATTATAGAGGGGTGTTTAGTTGTTTATATAACTAAAAGGTCATTAAGTAATTATGGAGGGTAGTTTTTGAAAATTCAATTAGTATAAATAAGAGCCTTAGGCTCTCATATTTCTTGCACCATTCTCTTGATTCAAGAGTCTTTCTCTCCTTATCCCCCGAGCATTTTGGTCCCTCGTGATTCGACTTCTCTTTCTGTAGCTTAGTATAGTAAGGTGAGCGCTGAAGCGCTGCACGAATCTTTCTTAGAAAGATTCAGCGACGAAGTTCTGCCCCTGCAGAGCCCGACTCCTAGCTAAAACCCCCTTGTAAGTAAGTTATGCTTACCTTATTTTAATATAGCTTATATTTAAAATTAGTATTGTTATTATGAACTTATAATAAATATTTGAGCTATTATTATAACTTATATAAGTGTCGTTATAATATTTTTTTTTAACTACTCGCGGTACGGGGAATCTGGTTTAAAGGGCCGCATAGGGTTGTTGGATTTCAGAAGTGCTATATGCCAAAATGGTCCTGCCCTCCGGTGTTTTATGTCTGGCCCCTGTCTGTACATAGTGGTTGGAAAATATTGTTTAACGCTTATATAATAATAATAATACTAAGACTAATAGTTGGTCACGGTAAATATTAGACTAAAATTTAGCGATAATAATGTTAGGTTTCGTCGAAGGAAAATAGAATCGTTAGAAGCAAGCGCTGCCCGATTTTGGAATCATCACCTTAACAAGTGAGTGCATAGTTACTTTCAGCTTACACATAGATATGAAGTATTTTATATAAATTACGTGCTATATGTGCATATTATCTGAATACTTGCTATCTATGCTAGATGAACATTGTTATACATGTTTTCAATGATTTAAACTGTATATGTATTTTATATCTACGAAAATGTTGGGGTAAAACATGGGTAGATGTAATAGCTGATGTGTGATAAAATGATGAGAGGCCTCGATGTTGATGTTGTTGTTTCTGTCATCTAGCGGAGTATGGATGACGACCACGGACTCTTCTAGACAGTCCAGTGGAACGCTAGCAGGCTCGCAACCTGTAGGTGTTTGTGAACGACGTGTTCACCGGTGTACTCCATCCCCCACATGGTTGCCTTTAGGACATTTATTGCTGAGGAATCCCCTTAGCCGTAGTGTCCGTCCTGATGATGATCCTTAGGCTAGGTCCCTTATGATAGGTGTTTAGGGACGTAAAGTGAGGATAACGGGAACGGGTAATCAGGTTATTGTTGATTGAATTAATAAACTTATTTATTGTGGGTTGAAAACCCTATGTGCTCACCAGGCTCCCAAGCCTGACCCACTCAGTTTTATGTATTACAGGTAGTGGCGCATGAGCATAGGTGTGATGTTTTGGACGAGGGATTACGGATATAGGCCTGTAGATATGAAATAATGTAGTAAGGCTTATATTGTACTGTTTATGCTTTTGATCTGTACGAACATGGCATCCCGAGTCTTTTAATGAAATACATTTCTATGGAAATGCTTTTGATAAATCTTTATCATATTTTTGTTTTGGGACAAATTCCGCAACACTTTCATTTAAAATGTAACTCTGATTTTTAAACAAAGCATAAACAAACCGGTCTTTTGTGGCCGTGATTTTGGGGATGTCACAGTTGGTATCAGAGCATTAGTTTAAGCGAACTAGGAATTTGTAGGATTTCTAGACTTAAACTTAGAATGCTAAACGATGATTGTGAGGTGTGAGCACTAGCTTATTTTAGGAATTGTGCCTAAAATGCTTTTATGTGCTAAATGCTTTGTGCATAATATGCTGTTAATTGTTCGGATCTATGGTCTGTTGCCGACCGGATCTGGAAACCTTATGTGTTTAGAATTCTAAACGTACGACTACGATATTAGAACTAGCATGTAAACGTTTCGGAGTGATAAGGACGATTTAAACGTCTATCCTAAATAAAGATCTAAATTCACCTTATTCGGTGTATAGATCAAGATGGCAAGGACCCGTAGCGGAAACGTGAACGCGAATGGAGATAGGAACCAACCCCCAGTGGTTCAACAAATACCTGTTGTAGAAGAAGTTGCACCTGAACCAGTCACGATGGCCGGAGTGCAAGCGATGATCCAGGCTATGTTGGATCGTCAAATGGAGGAAACTAGACGTTTGCTCCAGCAAAATCGAGAGGAAGGCACTATTCAAATCGAACAGCCCGAGTTGAACGAAAGGCAGACTGAGGAAGGAGACTACAGTGGAACTGTTGGTCAAGTCAACCAACCAATAGTTCAAGAAAATAACCAAGATGACGGATTCGAGAGAAATGGATGCAAGTACAAGGATTTTCAGACTTGCAAGCCATCGACTTTCACGGGAAAGGAAGATCCAATCGGAGTCATGGATTAGATCTCGGAGATGGAGTTAGCTTTCATGACATGCGGTTGCAGAGGGAAACTACAGACCACGTTTGCAGTGCGTCAGTTTCGAGGAGGCGCTGTACGTTGGTGGAATACTTTGGGGAAGACTTTAAGCCCCAACAAACCCCTGGAACTGACATGGGCAGAATTTCTGGTACAATTCAAACAAAAGTACTGCTCAGCTCAAAACCTGCTCGAGCTAGAGAACCAGTTTCTAACCCTAAAGAAGGGGAGCATGTCAATCGATGAATACACGAACAACTTCACAGAAAAGATGGAATTTGCCTTGCGTCTTGTTCCGGATGAGCTGACGAAAATTGATAAGTACGCAAAGGGATTACCATGGGAGTACGCGGTGCCAGTGCGTCAGGCACCTACTTTGGAGGCAGCTATCTGGGCTGCCAAGTCTGTGGAGGATATGATTAAGGGAAGAGCTGCCAGCAAAGTCGAGGTTGGCAAGAAAAGGAAATTTGAAGGATCCTCAAGGTCCGGTAAGAAGGGTAGATTCTCGAAGTTTGGTTCAAGAGGAGGAGGATCAGAAGCGAAGTGGTGTGACAAGTGCAAGAAAAAGCACTCTGGGAAGTGTGATGGAGGGGTCACTTGTTACAAATGCGGAAAGCCTGGGCACTATGCCAATGAATGCACGTTCACTAAGAAGGTCTGTTATGAGTGCAACGAGGAGGGGCACATTTCAAGGGATTGCCCGAAGAAGAAGGAGACGGGAAGACCCAACATACCACCGAAGCCGAAGGCAAGAGCCTTCCAAATGACGCTCGAGGCTGCAAAGGAGGCAGCAGACGTCGCTTCAGGTACCTTTCTTGTAAATGGTTTGCCTGCAAATATACTATTTGATTCCGGAGCCAACTACTCCTTTGTATCACATAAATTTGGTGGGAAATTAGCATTGCCTGTAGAAAAACTAGATAATGCCCTGATTGTAGAAGTTGCCAGTGGCAAATTCGTACCTGTTAGTAATCGTATTAGGAACATCGTCATTGACGTAAACGGAAACGAATTCCACGAAGAGCTATTACCCATAGAGTTAAACGGTTTTGACATCGTTTTGGGTATGGATTGGCTTAGCGCTAACGATGCTGAGATTCAATGCCGAAAGAAGATAGTAAAGGTGAACCCACCCGGAAAGGAATCATTTATGGTGTACGGGGACAAATGCAGAGTGAATTCTGGAATCATCTCCCTGATGAAAGCCAGGAAATGTTTGTCAAAGGGATGTGCATCATACTTGGCATTCGTAATCGATGCCAAGAAGGAGAAGAAAGAGGTGCAGAATATACCGGTTGTGTGCGATTATCCGGAAGTCTTTCCCGAAGATCTTCCCGGATTACCACCTGATAGACAAGTGGAGTTTCGTATAGACTTGTTACCAGGAACAACACCGATAGCAAAGGCACCTTACCGATTAGCACCGACGGAGATGAAGGAGCTCATGACGCAACTTCAGGAGCTGTTGGACAACGGTTTTATTCGACCTAGTTCATCACCCTGGGGAGCTCCGGTGTTATTCGTGAAGAAGAAAGACGGAAGTATGAGAATGTGTATAGACTACCGAGAGCTGAATAAGGCAACGGTGAAGAACAAGTATCCATTGCCGAGGATTGATGACCTATTCGATCAGCTGCAAGGTTCGAGCTACTTCTCAAAGATCGATCTTAGGTCAGGATATCATCAGCTAAAGGTGAGAAAGCAGGATATTGAGAAGACTGCATTCAGAACGAGATATGGACACTACGAGTTCTTGGTTATGTCATTCGGGCTAACCAATGCTCCCGCAGCATTCATGGATTTGATGAATAGGGTTTGTAAACCATTCCTCGATAAATCCGTGATAGTGTTCATCGACGACATTCTCATCTACTCGAAAAGCCAAGAGGAGCATGGTAAGCATCTACGGGAAGTATTAGAAGTGTTGAAGAAGGAGAAGCTTTTTGCAAAGTTCTCCAAATGCGACTTTTGGATACGGGAAGTCCAATTCTTGGGTCATGTTGTTAACCAGGAGGGAATAATGGTTGACCCCGCAAAGATCGAGGCTGTGATGAAGTGGGAACGTCCGAAAAGTCCCACGGAAATTCGAAGCTTTCTAGGATTAGCCGGATATTATCGACGATTTATCCAAGGCTTTTCTTCGATAGCTGCTCCATTAACAGCTTTGACTCATAAAGGAGCTACATATACGTGGAGTGAGAAACACGATGAGGCATTCGAGAAACTAAAGAAGAAGTTATGTGAAGCACCGATACTTTCTCTACCCGATGGAGACGAAGATTTCGCGGTTTATAGTGATGCTTCTGGAGTCGGGTTGGGTTGTGTTCTGACCCAAAGAGAAAAGGTGATAGCATACGCATCTCGACAATTGAAAGAGCACGAAAAGAACTACCCCACTCATGATGTGCATATTATCTGAATACTTGCTATCTATGCTAGATGAACATTGTTATACATGTTTTCAATGATTTAAACTGTATATGTATTTTATATCTACGAAAATGTTGGGGTAAAACATGGGTAGATGTAATAGCTGATGTGTGATAAAATGATGAGAGGCCTCGATGTTGATGTTGTTGTTTCTGTCATCTAGCGGAGTATGGATGACGACCACGGACTCTTCTAGACAGTCCAGTGGAACGCTAGCAGGCTCGCAACCTGTAGGTGTTTGTGAACGACGTGTTCACCGGTGTACTCCATCCCCCACATGGTTGCCTTTAGGACATTTATTGCTGAGGAATCCCCTTAGCCGTAGTGTCCGTCCTGATGATGATCCTTAGGCTAGGTCCCTTATGATAGGTGTTTAGGGACGTAAAGTGAGGATAACGGGAACGGGTAATCAGGTTATTGTTGATTGAATTAATAAACTTATTTATTGTGGGTTGAAAACCCTATGTGCTCACCAGGCTCCCAAGCCTGACCCACTTAGTTTTATGTATTACAGGTAGTGGCGCATGAGCATAGGTGTGATGTTTTGGACGAGGGATTACGGATATAGGCTTGTAGATATGAAATAATGTAGTAAGGCTTATATTGTACTGTTTATGCTTTTGATCCGTACGAACATGACATCCCGAGTCTTTTAATGAAATACATTTCTATGGAAATGCTTTTGATAAATCTTTATCATATTTTTGTTTTGGGACAAATTCCGCAACACTTTCATTTAAAATGTAACTCTGATTTTTAAACAAAGCATAAACAAACCGGTCTTTTGTGGCCGTGATTTTGGGGATGTCACAGGTAACTAGGTAATTTGATAAATAACTTCCACAAATACTCCCTATAATTTTGCTAGTTACGTTGATTTTAACCTAATTCCCCTATTTTATAGGCTGATCTGATGAATTCATCACCGGTGTAGGATCAATCATTCATCACCGGTTGAAGACTCCTTCGCGCCGACCATCCAATCGGCCACTGACCACCACTATCATCTTTATTGTCGACGACCACAACCGTCCCTGTCCTTCCATTTTTTTATTCTAGAACTGAGAAATGGAGATAGTGATTGATAATTAGCGAGATCGAGGTGCGAGGGATGTCCGAATATTGCAGACCCATTGCACCCGAATGACGTGCTCTGTTGGTCGTCTAGATCGAAGAAGGACGTGGGGCGAAGCAGCGGGGCTGCTTTTGTCCTCTATGCCTTTGAAGTGCGAAGCAGGGAGGGTTAGATGAAGAAGTCAGAAAAGTTCTTGGTTAGAACAAGGAATCAAATGGGGGTCTCGGTGGTGTTTGCTCGACAATCCCGGTGTTTCTCCCTTGTTTTGGCAGTCCCGATCAATGACAGGTAAAAAATGTCTCCGAGCTCTTATCCTGTTCATCATCGTTCCATTTCTAGATGCCCTTTTGACCAATCAAAATGTTTTCGCTTTCAAATACATAAATCAAGTTCTGGTAAGGTTAAAATAGTCTTTCTGTATAATGTTATAAGCCAGTTTCAGTGTTCCATATCTCACACAAACTGGAATCATTAATTCTATTTTTCTGTATAAATTTCAGGCATTCATTATTTTGTCTTGCTTAATATCGGTGTCTGTCAACTTCGATCAGAAAAACATCTCCAATGACTTATCAGGTGTTAGGCCACCTGAAAATATGTCTAGGTTTGGCATTTGGATATTTTCTATTACACGGTCCTTTTAGTTGGAGAAACATTTTGGGAATCCTAATTGTTGTTGTGGGTATGGTGCTTTATTCTTACTTCTGTACTCTTGATACACAGCCAAAACCCAATCTAATTCGTTTTCCTTTTTTTATAAGTCGAATCCTATTTTCTTGATGTAAACTGATGGGGGAGACTGGGAAAATGATATACACATCAAAGGTGACATGAGTTCTTGATGATCTTAATCTCGCCCCTAAGCATTAAATCGGTTTGTGTATTTTATACCATTCCAATTCTATCGAAATAGAATCACGAATTTAAATTCTATCGGAATGTAAACACAAATTCTAATTATGTTGGAATGGAATATGGATTTTTTTCTCATTGATTATACATGTTCTACAATTTTTGGTTATTGGTTTTGGTGCAGCTAACAAGTCCGCATATTTTTCCAAAGGAATATAGTTTTTTATTTATCATTTGCTAATTCGTTATTGGATTCTAAAGTATTACAATTTGATTTGTTTTCACAGAAGTTGATGCTTGAAGAACGGACAACAAAATTAAAATTGTTTCTTAGCAGCATTATTTTTTTAGAATGAATTAGTGTATTTGTTAGATTTTGATGTTTCTTTTCCCGATTTGAAAGTTTTTTAGTTTTATTCTTTAACAATAAATGTAATTGTTAACAATTGTTACATGTATTCTATAAGAATTAATGTAATTTTTGTTTTAATTCTTCAATTGTTGGTTCGAGAATTTGTTATTCTACAAAAAAATTTAAAGTCATGATCAAGAAATATGTTCAAGAATATTTTTATTATTTTAATGGTACAAAATATTTTTATTTTTGAATATACTCAATCATATTCTGTCAGAATATTCGAATTAAAAACCTTATAATTAGTAAAAATCAGATTTCTAAAATTAATAGAATCTATGATCCTTTAAAATATGAAAATTTCCTTTATTAAATATATATTAATTGACTAAAATACCATTCTAGTTAAATTGGATGGTATTTTTCAATTATATTTAATTTAATAATATGTATTAATCACTTTCTTAAAATAAGATGATTAGCCCACATTTATGCATACAATAACACAATAATTATTTTGAATAGAATAATCTAAACTTATATATATATATATATATATATATATATATATATATATATATATATATATATGATATACGCATATTCATAAGTATATTCATATGCTTATGAATAACTATATGCATATTCATAAGTATATGCATATGTATATTGTAACACCCGTAAATTTGGGCTAATCAAAAATGACATTTTTATAGAAGATTATTTAGGAATAGATAATATTAACCAAGTTATAGTATGTGTGACAAGGATTTCACACATATAAGGAATGATAAAATCTAACTTCGTATGAAGAAATTATGCTTTTTCGAAGTTTCGCGATTAAACCGACATGGTTCTGCGTATCATAAAAAGTGATTTTTTTATAAAATAATTTTTAGCATAAGTGATCTAAACGAAAGTCATAGTAGCCATTAAGCCGTAAGTTTGCATATAAAGAACGTCCCAAACTGACTTCGTAAGAGGAAGTTAGGATTTTTAGAAGTTTCAGCGCAACAATATACGACCCAGAAACCAAATACGAGATCGTTTGATTGTTAGGAAAAACAATCTAAACAAGAGTTGAAGATCTATTCCATATGATTTCGTTGATATAAAGACAGTTGAGAACGGATATCATATGAGAGAGTTATGATTTTTTAACGAACTTTAACAGTTTAAGCCTGTTAAAAATATAACTTTAAAAATAAAGTCAAATTAGCCAATAAAGTCTAAACAAAAGTTGTAGACCTCGACGATAGCTACGCGTGAATATAAAGAACGTCAAAACAAAGATGGTATGAAGAAGTTATGCATTTTTGAATTTATGAAATACAGTGTACGCATGTAGCACGCACCCGCCCTTGCACGACGCGCCTCCCGAGTTTTCTTCTTATAAATAGTCATTAAGCCTCTATTTGTTCCCCACACCTTCTAGATCGATTCTCTCAAGTTTTACTCAATTGTAGTCTATTTCTTTAGTTTCTGGCATGCGACGAAGACGAAAAACAACCCTATATACTTAGATAGTTGTAACCTTCGAATAGGAGTTCCCGAGTCAGTATTCTGCTCACTTAGATTTCGGTTTACATCAAGAACCCTTGTAAGTTAAGCTACACTATATTTCTTTCAGTGTAACTTGTATTTATAATCATAAGTTGTTACTATGAACGTATAAATAAGATTTATCAGTAATTACAAGTCATTATACTGATTGATCTACTTACAGGAGAGGTGTCTAGAATGGTCACATTGGCTTGGTTGTCGGATTTTAGAAAAGCTATATGTTGAAATGGTCATGCCTCCCAACTGTCCTGTCTGGCTGATCCTTACTTGATAGATCTTGATGTAGACATTGTGATTAGTGAGAAATCTAGACTATAATTATTATAGTCACCAGGATTATGAAACTAGACTTAAGGCTTAGAACTTTACGCGTCTAGGTCTTTCAAAGAACGAAGTGAAGCGCTGTCGAAATCGTCAGTCACTTTTATCAAGTGAGTGCATAGTCCCTTTCATGAACATGATTTTAATTTAAGTGTAAATTAAAGTATTAAATATATGTTAAATAGTTTATACATGAGCTATAGGCTTATTATCTGGAATATGTGTTAAGAACATATTTGATAAAATATGATATGCGAACCAAGTACGATTATGCGTTAAGATATATATATATATATATATATATATATATATATATATATATATATATATATGTGTGTGTGTGTGTGTGTGTGTGTGTGTGTATGTGTATGTGTATGTGTGTGTTCCAGGAGTAGAGCATCATAGTCATACCAGAGATAAAATAAGACTAACACAAAAGACCTAATTTAATTAGGATGGATATTGGGTAGTATCTCCTTAAGCATACGTATAGGATATACACAGAGGGTAGAACTTTGACATTCGTCCATGATCCAAGAGTATAGATTAGGTATCGTCATCTGCCACTAATCCGAGAATATAGATTAGGCATAATCAATTGTCCTTGGTCTAAAAGTATGGATTATACATAATCATTTGTCACTGATTCCAAGAGTATGGATTAGACAAAGTCATTCATCCCTGGTCCGAGAGTATGGATTAGACTTAGTCATTTGTCACTGATCCGAGAGTATGGACTAGACAAAGTCATTCATCCCTGGTTTGAGAGTATGGATTAGGTACAATCATTTGTCACTGATCCGAGAGTATGGACTAGACAAAGTCATTCATCCCTGGTCCGAGAGTATAGATTAGGTACAATCATTTGTCACTGATGCGAGAGTATGGATTAGATATATTAGTTATTCCTGATCCGAGAGTATAGATTAGGTAAAGCCATTAATTTCTGAATCCGAGAGTGGGGATCGGCAGAATGGGGTAGATAGCTTATATGAGTGATATTTGTATATTGCACGCTTTTTTGTGATCAAGATTCCTATGTACTCACCAGGTTCCCCAACCCGACCCACTCAGCTTCTTTTTATCACAAGTAGCGATACAAATGTACAAGCACAATGAGAGATTCATGGAAATGTAGACTGTTAGTATATTGAGACATTGTAAGTCTCCGTTTATGCTTATGTTTTGTATCAGTTATGACATCCCAAGTTTTAAAAATATAAACAAAACACTTTCTTCGAAAATGTTTTGATAATATTATTATCATGTTTTGAGGACAAATTCCGCATATTTAATCTTTTTAAAAGAATACTCTGATTTAATATGCATAAACAAAATGGTCTTTTCTGGTCGTAAAAACGGGGATGTCACAGTTGGTATCAAAACATTAATTTAAGCGAACTAGGAGTAAAGAATTATTTCTAAACTTAATCTTAAAATGCTAAGCGATGATCATGATAGGTGTGTCTATTATAGGTAGTACACCTAAATTGACACAAAAACTATCTTACTTTAGGATAAGATGCCTAATTTGATTTTATATGCTAAATGATCTATATAATAACATGCCTTAGGTTGCCTATCTAGATTACTCTAAGTTATGTTGCCAACCTAGAAATAGGAAATTTTATATGTTCAGGTTTCTAAACGTTTAATCACGATATTAGAACTGACATATAACTTTTCAGAGTGATAAGGAGAATTACATGTCTAAACCTTCCCTATATATATATATATATTCTCGTCTTGGTATACTAAACATCGCTTTGGTGTATTGAACATCTTAGTGAGAACAAGCAGCGGATTAGGAAACGTTAATGGAAACCAATATTCTCGTCTCGGTATACTAAACATCGCTTTGATGTATTGAACGTCATGGTGAGAACAAGCAGCGAATTAGGAAACGCATATGTTCTGGTTTCTAAACGTTTATCACTTATTTTCATTTAATTTTTTCTATACAAATGACAAAGCCTAAAATATTTATAGATATGTCGGATAGTATGAATGAATAGAGATGAATATATTTTATCTTGTTTATATAGTGGTAAACACAGGGTTTGCAAAATAAATGATGCTTGAAATTAAGAAAGTCATTTATTTGAAATCATAATGAAAAAAAAACGCTTAAAAATACTGATGTTCCATTTTAAATACCATATAGAACGAAAATTTAAATGACAACACTTTTTTTTTAACAAAAGTAAATTATAGAAAATAGAAAAGGCTCACACCTCGCTTTGTAGGGGACACAAATGGGGGTGCGCGGTGAGCATAATTTTTCAAATTTTCTGTGAGATAGGGTCCATTTTTGTAAAATTTTAAGCACATGTGAAAAACTACACAGAGACCTTTTCTGTAAAAAGTTTGTAATTTATTTTCTACATAGGTCAAACCTATCAACATACGAAAATCTTAAACATATATACTGTTTCTGTAAAAAAAAACTTTTTAGGTACCTTTTCTATACAATACAAAATTATAGGGACTAAATCTTACAAAATACAAATACTTTGCAGCAAAACTTCTAAAGCATGAAAAGATACAGACTTTCTAATTAATATATAGTATATGAAAAGATACGAACTTTCTAATTAATATATAGTATAATTAGGTGTGAGACCCATATATTAAATGAGCTTATTTAATAGAAAAATTAAATATGAAAATTTAAATATTTGAGAAGTTCAAATTTATAAGAAAAGTAAGAAAAATATTGAATTATTAAAATAAAAGTGTTTTTTCTCTTTTAAATTTAAATAAATAATTTAGACAAATACACAACTGAAATTAATGAAGCTTTGATTTATGAACTTTTAAATTAGAAGGAAAATTCATTAGTGAAATTGATATGCATGTATTATTATATTTATTGGATTATTATTACATTTAAATATTATGTGGAATTTAATAAAATGGAAAAAAATCATAAAATGACATACGAAATAAAAACTAAATTAAAATAACTACAAAATGACAAGTGGTAAAATGAATGAGAGTGTGACATGTGGCAAAAAGATCCTTATTTATTAGGGTAGATTTGTGATAAATATTTTTTATAGTCTTATTTTAGATTTTGTGTGATTAATTTCAATGTGGCGTAGATTTGGTGATTCATATTTCATTTGACATATCTATCTATAATATGAATATATAGCCATATAGACTTAATTTGTTTTGTTTATTCTATTACATCTCTAATATAAAAATTTGTCAACATTTCTTTTAGATATAAACATGCAAGTTGTGCGGGATGTCACATCCCCAAACCAGAACGGCGAAAACGTCTGGGGGTGGACGACTTCATGTACAGTATCATAACATAATGAATAATAGTGATCAGAGCCATACAACCATCATATTCATAATTAATAAGTTTACATTGTATCCAAAACATTATCTACTTGATACCAAATACATATGACAAAAGTAAATGACATGACGTTGAGACGCCCCATCCTCAAAACCTTTTTGGTTACCTATCTACAGATTTCCTGAGAATACAATTGGTTTTGAAAAAGTGTCAATAATTAAGTTGGTGAGTTCATAAGAGTTTTGTATGACAAAAATCGATAAATTTTCCTTGTAAAATAATAGAGTGCGCTTTTAGAAAATCCAATATTTTCTTTAAAAATGAACTGTAAGTCTTAAACCCAAAGACCAAAAATATAAGTAGTGTTGTACTGGAAAATAGTATTATGTAGTTTTATCATCATATAAAACTAATTAAATGTATGTTTGGCCCCGTAAACCAAATGTACTGTTAATACCCCATTGAGTTATTATAATCGTGCTAATGACTAGTTGGCCTGCTACGACGTTCTTCAGGCGTCTGAATGTTAGACATTTGTCACCCTAGACCAGCCTGTCTAACTGTAGCTAACAACTTAGGTACGGGGTTGTCAGTCCCGTACAGATCTATACACAAGTGTCACACTCTTATCGAGACTCTAGTTATAATTTAGGAACTTTAGTATGTATTCAAGTAGGTACGGTGAAGGCTATGTCTCACAAATTGTATTAACAGGTTTACATCTAGTATCTTGAAAACCCTTTTGTACATGGAAGTATTACCTTTCCATAGTAAATACATAGTGTAAATAATTATTCCTTTAAATAATTATATGTTTCATACAAAATGATAAAGTAGTATTTGTGACCCATAAACTATACCAATTATAGTTTATTATGAATGTTTGTTAGGTCTATTTATATAATCAAATATATATACGCACATGTAAGTTATCATGTCTAGATGTTTTAAAAGATAATAACATATAAACTTACATCTAACACAAGTATAAAAACATTTAGTACGATCAAGACAATTTCTAGTTTTTGACTTTTCTGTCCATGTTTTATGAAAAAATATAGAAAAATCATCGTAAGTTGAAATTTAGATCCGTAAACTCTAAGGGCTTAGAAAATTAGTCTACTTTGTCCATAACATTTTTTCTTGACCTTAAGTGGTTCCTAACTAGAGTGAAATTGTTCATTTTTACAGACTGGTCCGAACATGTTCTGAAATGATAGGCAGTTATAAGATTGTAGAAAAATCATATGAACTCGTGTGAGTAGTCCTTAAAAGGGTATAAACTTGAACTATTTGCATATTGTACAATTTTGAAATATATTAAGTTTAAGCTGGGTAAAACAGTCGGTGAACAGACCACAACTTTTCTGTAAAAAACTGATTTTTAAGCTTAGATATGTTTTAGTGACATAACTTATATTTTTAGTTTGCAAAGCCTTTAGATCATCCAAAAAGGATTTGTTTACTTGTAAACCCCCCCCCCCCCCTAAAACTTGGAAAAACTCGAAAATAAATGAGTATGAACTCACATTGAGTGGATTTCTTAGTGGATAAAGAGATGAAGATAAAGATCCTCAAGCTTAGAACACTTGAAGATGATATTACCCTATGGATAATAACACATATAAATGTGTGTACATGTAACAAAACTAGTATTTTTATGTGTAGAATCACTAGATTTATGGAGAAAAGCATACCAAAAACTTAAGAACCAACTTATGGAGAACTATCCTTGAAAGATTGGAGCTTGTTCTTGAGAGGATTATGGAGGAATGAATAAGATGAAGTGAGAGATGACGATGAAGAGTGTGTGTGGGGGGGGGGGGGGGAGGTGGACGTAATTTATGGGGGAGGGGAGGAGGGTGGTGGGGTGGGTAGGGGGTAGGGTGAGGTGACGTTCTTGGTTATTTGTTGGTTAATGAATTGGTTATATATTAGACAATATGTCTTGTGGGGAGTAACTAGATGTGACCAAAATTAGGGGTTTCCATGCACCCAAAGTCAACTCTTTTATATTTTATAACAATGTTGATATTTTTATAAAAAGGGTGTTAATTTTATAGAAAGTTTGGCATAAGAAAATGTGTAACTACTTAATTTAAATCATAAAAATTCAAATTATTAAAAAAAAAAGATCATTATCAATAAAGATAATAGCCTAATGTGTTGAAAATATTATTTATACCAAAATAATATATGTTGGAATTATCGAAATTAACGATGTAAATCCAAAATATGATTTTTATTCAATAATCGACGAATATAGATGTATTCATATTAATACTCGGAAATTGTACATTAGGGAACATCAAGATTCACATAAAATTCTAATATGGGTTAAGTTGACTTTCGTTGACTTGTTTGACTTCTATTGGATCCAAAATTGGCAATTGTCACAAGGGAGGGGTTGGGTCGATAGAGTTGTAAGAATGATTAGGTTGGAGTATGTAGACCGGGCACCGAAGACGATCAAAAATGTGCTAATGCATGTAAAATACATTGTATGGATCATGAGACGTCAGGAAAATGTGTTGAAACAAATGTTTGTCGTTGCATCGAATGTATCTATTATTTAATGTTTCAATAGTAAAGTGAATTTATGTGAATGGGGAAAACAAGTTATTACTATATGATGTTAAATATTTTATGATGTCATACAATTTCATATACTGGGTCATTTTTTATAAAAATTTCGCTCTCTCTTTTTTAATTGATCTATGAACTCAATATTGTTTGCAAGTTTGAGTATTATCATGTCACTCTCGATATTTTTTGTTAAAGTGATAGAACGATTAAGATAGTAAATAAAAATAAGCCATTAGTATAAAATTATATACAATTTAAATATCATGTAAATTTAAAGCCTCTCACTCTCTGTGTTTAATTGATCTATGAACTCAATATTGTTTGTAAGTTTGAGTTGTCTCTATTATCATGTCACTTTCAATATTTGTTGTTAAAGTGATGGAATAATTAAGATATTAAATAAACATTAGTATAAACTTATATACAATTTAAATATCATGTAAATTGTAAAAAAATGTCGTTGAAAAACCTCTTTAGGGTTTAATTTAATACATTGTCTTCAACATATATATTTGACAAACCTCTTTAAAATGTCTAATCAATTATATATTCAAATATTATAATTTTCATTTCGTATATATATATATATATATATATATATATATATATATATATATATATATATATATATATATATATATATATATATTATTCATTTAAAAGTCCAAAGATTTAAAAGTCTGAAAAGAATATTAAAAAATATATTCAAAAATATCTTAAAAAACACTTTAAAAAACATAAACGAATAAAACCGTAAAAAGATTACATTAAGACAAACAAAAAAATATTTTAAACATCACAGTTAAAAATAAAAATAAATAAACAAATACAACTTTAAGATAATGTTATATAGCTTAAGTAAATGAAATAAGAAAAAAAATTACAATTAAAATAAAAATAATAAAAAGGATGGTATATATATATATATATATATATATATATATATATATATATATATATATATATATATATATATATATATATATATATATATATATATATATATATATATATAAAAGATGTCAAAGAAAAAACATTTGAAATAAACATCCAAACAAACATAAAAAATTTGAGAGAAATGTATTTAATAAGATTTTAAAAAGAAAAAAAAAACTACTAAAAGCCCCCAAAAAAGGGAATGTACTGCTAATTTAAAGGTGTACATAAATATCATGTAAAAAAATCAGTACAAAAAAAATAACAAATTAATAGTCGAAAGGAAAAACAACATATTAATAATTCGAAACCAAAAAATAATATAGTGATGGTATGAATACAAAAATAACACAAAAATAACGGGGACAAACAAATTTTAATAATAACTAGATGGTTACCCCCACTCCGCGGGGGGCAGAATTTCAACCGTCATACATTTAAGAACCCTTTCGTGCAAAAACCCATGAATGGAACAGCAAAATACGAACAATGTACTTACTATACCTTCTTTGCATTCTTCAAAAATATTTCACACCTAGGATTTCCAACTGCAAATCCTTGTATTTATATCCATTACATTTTCTGGAGTCAATTATTCCATTCATACGTTTATAACAATTCTCATGTTTATTCCATTTGTTTACTATCCTCCATATATTTCTCAACCGACAGACCTAGAATCAAACCGTTAACTATGCTTGGTGGGAACGCATCATAAAGTTGTTCAACAAACGCCACCTAATCACCTCCACTTCCAGGACTCACACACGATTCCATTTTCTTGTACCTATAATATAAAAAAAAAATTATAAATTTTTTGTTGAATTCAAGAATTAATAAATAAAATAAAATGTTTTTTCACCAAATGTCATCGGGACCCAGTACCCACCCGGTTTAAGAACCCGATGAATTTCCATCATGTACTTTCCATCTACATCAACAAATACCAATGTACTTTCGTTTAAGACATTGTATTTTGAAAAATCTACCCAATTAATTAAAATACTAAAAATTATCTGCACCATTTGAACCACATGGAATCAAGCAGCGGGAGCAATGAGCCATGTCTCTTCCATAGGTAAGGACCAAAACTTGAACTTCCGCTTCATGGTTATCTGTAGGTGCAAATGACAGTGCTATCACATTTCTCTTCCATAGGTAAGGACCAAAACTTGCAACATAAAAATAACGCCAAAAAAAAGAAAAAATCAGAATTTTCAAAAATCCTAAATCAAATAAAAAACATTCAGATAGAATTGAAAATAAAAACATACGTACCCCACAACTGGTGTCAAGTGTAGTCCTTACAACAATTCATTAAAACAACCAATTTTTGCAAAGGAAAACTTAAACACGAATGTAAGTTATGAATTTTTTCCTGATTTATAAAATTTATTTGATTTGATGAAACATAAATAATCCAACACCAGAAACAGATCAATAAGTCCATTGCTGTTAAATTAGATTAGAAAACTAAATTTTAGGTTATACTAAAAAAACTATTAAGCGTACCAATGACGAATAAGAAGGTTTTGGAGTAACGAATGAAGGAATAGATAGAACAGGTGCAACTACAATCGCCAACACTATTATCACTTGTATAATGTAGATCTCCACCTAATTTTCCCGGAATGAAAAAGATGAGAGAACTATCATTAAAAAAACTACCAAAATAGAAACGTTTCAGAGCATAGTATGTAATTTGATTCATGGTTGCTCATCAAGATAGGTATAGGTGTAAAGATTCATGGTTGCTTGTCCACTTCTTGAAGCTCGACTCCCATCATTACCTGATTCCATGGAATTGGTGATTCCATTCCTAGGTTCTTTGGCTGAAACATAGTAACACACAAGACCCAAGGGTTCAGAGATAGAGCCATTGTCTTCCTTAGGAATAGAATCAACATGTTGGACATTATTAAAAAAGAATTGATGCCTTCATGGTATTCCTGCATAATAAGTGATAAATGCATCAATGGAACCTGAGAAAAACAAATAGAAGAAGCATTGTAATAATAATTTAAATTAATAGCTAGTGAATGAAGTGAGAAAACTTATAAAAACTCCACCCTACCATTTAAACTGGAATTCATGATTACATGATATAAGCACATCAACTGGAAGGGAACAGCTAGTGTTGCCAACACTCCTTAAACTTGGATTCAGGTACCGGAGGGCATAAATCATTACATGTAAGCTTGGTATACGAAAAGAAGATTTTAGAATAAACAATCACCATAAAAACTTATGTTATATAAGATTTATTTATTAAATTTGTGTTTACTAAGATCTTTTTGCCAAAACTATAGTAGTAACAAAAAAAAGGTTATAAAAAAAGACCAGATAGGGTTTAAAATGGGCATTAAACATTTACCTCCTTCTTGTGAATGCCAAAAACTTTACAGATGGCATCATAATTAGAAGCTGGTTTTGTGATTTGTAACTACATTGACAGGATGCAATCTGGCTATGTCAAGATGCTGAGAAAATATATCAAGAAAAACACACAAAAAACAATCATTTAAAAAAAATCCAAATAAAAGAAATGTTAACATGAACAGTGGAAACCATTCGACTGATTTCTTGTAGGGTGAAATCACATATAAAAATGACAGAAAAGATAGTTAAGGAGAAAATAATCAAAATTAGAAATTGATTTCTTGGCTATTGTTAAATTTTAATAACTTTACATGAAAATTCATGATGATAATATATTAAAAACGTTTAGGCTAATAAGTATCTTTGCTCACTGAGTGGAAGTCAAACAACATAATACATAATAGTATCATACAAAAAGCATATGATATAACTGAACTTTTAGACTATTAAAATTTATTTATGTTTTATTTCAATAAAAATATTTTAAAAAAATAGAAACCGAGTATCTGGAACAAATTCCGGTCCCAAGAGTTCTCAGGGTGGTTCCAAAATATCAGAAACCGATGTAATGTAAAAGTATTAACATTTTTTTTCGTTTGACCATAAAAAATTTAGCAAGTTGAAAAGATTATGATGCATTTTTTACTTACTGGAAGTGGCGCATAATAGCAGTATCTTGTGGTTAACATACTATTCCATGTGACCAAAGATCCAAATCCAAGAATCTAGCATTCCAAGATCGGAACAATCTTCCCCTGAAAATTCAAAATATAATTATTTTTTGAATTATTCATAGTATAAGCCACAAAAATAAGCAAAATTAGCTAAAAATGTGGAGCTTCGTAAAAAGTCGGAGGAAAATTTGACACAGACCTCAAGTTTCACGGGAGTTTCGTTTGGAGGGACTATAAAATGAAATGAGGGTAATGAATTCTAATCAATTAGACCATGATTTCCAAAACAAATTAAACACATTACGACATTAACAACAGATGATTCAATTATACCTCAATATATATACATATACATTAAAGACAGAAATATAGAGAGATACAACTTTGAATGAGTAAACAACATCAAAATATTAATGTATCTGTATATATTTTGAGCCACAACTTTTTTTGTTTGTACAATAAATATGTAATCGTGTTTTGACCAATTTATCCTTGTATTATTATTTACATAGTAATAGATTTAGAAACTTACACAACCTTTTGTTGTCTCTGTTGTAGTCTTTGCACCTTCAACCATTATCATGTGGTGTCCAATGACAAATTTCAATTATTTAAAATAACTTTTAGTGAAACAGAAAAAAAAAAAAAAAAAAAAAAAAGGGAAAACATTAGGATCGCTCCCTGCTTTACCACAACAGTCATTTGAATCAAGAAAATCCTTTCTCTTCAATCACAAGTTACTAATTCATAGATATGATGAAGTTACATTGACCATATGTGCAAGCAATAATGTAAGAGACCAAAAATTTGTATTTGACATTTTAACAAACACTTGGTGGGCGTAATTCAGTTGAGGTTTTACTGAGGTTCAGAATCAAGAATCAAAAAACAAACGAAATCAAATAAGAAAGACGATTACATATTTGTTTTTTATATCGTTGAAGAAGCACAATCCCAAACATTTCCTCATCTGTTTACTGCTTTCCCTAGTCAAACAACAACAACCGTATCAAATTCTGTGACAAACAAATCCAAACAATCCATTTTGTTCCATTTCTGTTGAAAAAAAAACAACAACAACAACAACAAAAAGAAGAAGAAGAAGATCAGGGGAGCTGTCGGAGCAGACCCCATTCACGCACCTGCCCAGCCTCTCTCTCTTTCCTCCATCGTGCCTGTCAATTTGAACAACAATCCAAACACCTCTGTGAACTCAAAGAAACCACCCAAGCACCCCCCGTTATGGCTACTGTACTGATCTCACTCTCTCCATTTTGTTTGGAACCGACAAAGTGGAGAAGAAGAATGACCGATGAGCTAACCGGTTGTGGCGAGCCTCCATCCGACCCTTAATGTTGTTGATTTTGTTTTCTTCTTCTTCGATTGAACATCACAGAACCACGATGGGACCAACAGTTTTTCCCTCCTCCCCTTCGCGATCCCGCTACCGGAGCAGCCCCTTTCTTCCATCACAGTTGATGACAGCTCTTGCTGAAGCCTTCGTCCTTCTTCTCCGATCAAACTAAGAGCCGGTAGAGATTTCCCAATCCATCCCGTTATGTATTTCCATTCGTGTTTCTCTTTTTCCCTCTCTCTACCAGACGAAGAGTACACCACAAAGGGGCGACCAGAGGTCAACCACTCCCTTGCTCAACAGATTTGCCACCATCGAACAACCCTCCCCACCTCCCTGATATGTTGCGTTCGTGCTCCTCATCAGTGTGCGCGAATGATCCTGATGTGTTAGGAGAAACCCTATGGAAGGATGGAGATGAAGAAGCGGTGGAAGATAAAAGGAAGACGGTGGAAGGATCGGGATATCTTTAACAAAAACCAACGATAGAAGAAAAAAAACCGACAAATACACAAAATATAGGACCAACAATGACAGAAATAAACAATGTAAGTAGAAGGGCCGAATTAGACAAAAATGTGGCAGTTTACTGTAGTTAAGGTACGAAAAATTTAATATATATATATATATAATAATAATAATATATTTGTTAAAAATATTAAAAACAAAAATATCTAAAGATAACTAAAAAACAGTTGAATGGTATATAAAAAAATTTCCTTTTCTTAAAAGTACCCTTGTAAATATACACCATTTTTAAATTAAAATTTGCTGAATTTGACAAGTAATTTTGAAGATTCTAGTTCTCTAATATTTGGATTCCTAATCATTTGCAACACAATTCCACAATTTCTTTTGCAAACCAATCCTGTCAATTCCCCTGTTGACTTTGACCTGTTCATTGTTACACTCAATCCTGGCCCTCCCTTTTTCCTCCCCAAACTCGAATCCGACGGTAGAGATGTAATATCGTGAAATGACCCTATTGATTTAGATCTTGACACGTGACTTGAATCGGTTTCATCAATGTCGTTGGATTTGTTTTTTAATTTTAATGGCACGCTTGAAGCACCTTTCTTGGTTCTTCTCCTGGATGCCGAAGCCGAAGCCGAAGCTCTCGATGCTTTGACTGTCTTGGGACTCTCAATCAATGGTTCGTATTTAATAGACGGCGGAGACGTTCTCCTCACGCGCGGCCGTGCGAGGCCGAGATTGTTCCATTTTAGCGATGTTATTCGCTTACTTGCGGTTACCAAACACTGCAAAACCTCCGCCATCGCCGGCCGTTTCTCCGCGGTTGATTTCACACACCTCGCCGCCAACACCGCCAGCTGCCTCACGGCGGACTCATCGGATGATATCTCAATGTTCGGATCAAATATCTCGCCGTATTCACCCGATCTTATGAGCGGCGCTGCCCAATCCACCACCGACGGCGGACTGTACTTTAGGTCAATCGCGTTTCGGCCGGAGAATATCTCGAGTAAAAGAATACCAAAACTGAAGACATCGCTTTTCGCACTCAGATCGCCCGGCGCAAGATAGCACGGGTCAAGGTAACCTAACGTCCCCGCCGGCGGTGTGCATCGGACCTTCACGTCCTCAACGTTTCCTCTCAGAGCCAAACCGAAATCGCCGAGCCGGGCGTTCCATTTTCCGTCGAACAAAACGTTGGACGATTTTATATCCCGGTGAATCACCGGCGGATTGGATGTATGCAAATGGTGAACCGCCTTTGCGACCTGAAGTGCTATCCTCACTCGCCTGGCTAACCCGGGCGTTTTGGCGTCGTTCTTGTGTAACAAATCGTATAGCGAACCGTTGGGCATGTACTCCACAACAATCAGCTTCCTTCCGTCAACAGGATCCGACCCAAACCCTAACAAATTCACTAATCTAGGGCTCCGAACGCGAGACAGCGTCTCGATCTCGTTCTCCGCTGGAGTGGCGATAGTTGCAGTACATTGTATTCCCCGAACACTGGTTTTATCCGGCGAGTGGTGAGTGGTGGTTCGTTTAACGGCGGCAATCAAAGCACCACCGTCAAGGATGGCTCTATACACAGAGCCATGGCTTCCTTTCCCAAGGAAATTGGTGTGTGAGAATCCCTTGGTAGCCGCTTCGAGATCTGCAAAACAGAAATCCCTAATCTTAAACTGGTGATTATGTGGATTGGAAAAGGATTTCTTCCTGGACAAATTGTAAGAATCGCAGGTGGAAATGGCGGATTCGGCATTACAAGAGAGGTAACCCATCAAATCGAAGGTTGAAAATCAACAATGGAATTCAAAAACCCATTGAAGTATAACAACAAGAGAAGGAAGTAGTGGGAATCATGAAGTAATTATATATTAAGAAAAGAATGAAGAGATTAATGGTAGAGGTGAGTAGTTGTGGCTGCTTTGGCCTTTGGTGGTGTAAAGTTATGGGGGAAGGGATAGAAAATAGAAGAAAGTGATTAAGGCGTATGTATTCTATTGTATGTATGTAAAGGCGTGCGGGAGGTTTGAAAGAAAGGGAGGGAAAGAATATATTGAGACTATCATTTCATAATTCATACATCACTTTATAACAAAAGTGCTTATGGTATTCTGGACGCCAAAATATTCCAATTTAGTTTGCTAACACAAAATTCACTCATACTTTGAAACTGGGAGTAACCGAAAGATGTATCGCTTTATTTATATAGAAATGCTGTCACAAAAAAAAAAATCCATAAACTTTTGAAAAATGTAAAATGACATTTAGGTATTTTTTATTCTTTTAAGATAAGGGAAAGGTTGGATGGGTTGAATAGTTTTCTTGAATTTAATCATTTAAACAAAGATTACACAGATATTTAAGTTGATACATAAGTATTTTCAAGATAATTACTTTTACATTATATCAGATAAATGATGTTTAGAATTTGGATACAATTATTTAGATGAATCTTGATTTAATATCCTTTAAACTCCAAAGCAAAGAGTAGTGTAATTCAGACATTAGTCACGTCACTTTTATCAACTTTACCTTTTTTGTTCTTTAAAATGTTTGGGCCCGTTTCTTTATTCATGTTTAATGTAAATAAAGTCGAAAAAGATCAAGGTTGTCACATAATGTATAGTCACGTAACATATAAATGTGAATTTTGAAGAGACGATATTAAGATCCGACATAAAAAAATCTAAAACGTTATATGTTTGGTTGTTACACATGTAAACACAACATAAATAATTGTATATTTTCAATTTGACATATTGGATAAGAAAATGTTTAACTTAAATTTTAAAGGAGCCTTGAATATTTGTTAGTGATTTGTGTTACCAATATGTATTTAAGTGTAATGAATTGATTTGTTGACCAAATATAATTTTGATAAGCATTAAACAAGGGAGGTGCAGATTGCACACTTGTCTGAATTTGTTCAAGATTCAAAATAGACTGTCATTTATGCGAAGCCCCTAAACGAACGAGGATCTGGGACAGCGCCCCTAAAAATTGGATCAAAGGGACAGAGCCCCTCGGGTCGAGTTGTTTTTGTGACAGTTTTCAGACATTATTTATTTGGGTTATATTGTTTTGTAAAAAGTCCATCAAAAATCCAAATTCTTGAAAATGAACCTGGTTTTGACTTTGTCTTGACATTTATAAAAAACCTGTTTTGTGACAAACTGTGAGTGTTAGAAACTGTCTTGTGACTTGGCAGTTTTAGGACATATAAAACTGTTTTGTGACAATTTTCAGACAAAGATGAATATAACAGTTTTTGGTTGTCATTTTTGGTACACATACGAAATTCATAATCTCTCATTCTCTATTCTTTTTTCTCTTATTCCGAGTCTTATCCAATTGTTGATTTCGAGATGTCCATCGAAACACTTCAATTTGAAAGTGCCATCGCGGTTTTCAGAATTCCAAGTGCTATCATACCCCAAATCTCTAACAATATTAAGAGCCTAGACCCCAACAACAAACATTAAAATGTGTGTGTGTTAGGGGTTCTTTATCTCATGTTTGTCGAAGTGTTATATGTAATTCTTTAATAACGAGATTTAAATTCAAGAAAAATAATTAGAAGTGTATTTGTTTAGTTATTACATATGAAACAATTGGTTTTATAATGTTTGTTTATTAATATTTTGTTATTACTCATTGAATGATATGTTAACATCAAGATTCAACTATAAGATACGTGAATTACTCACAATAATCATGCCTCATGCTAGTCATGGTGATTCATGAGCTTCAAAATAGCATGAAACATCTTGGTGTGTATGATATGATCAACTGATTTAAGGACTTCTTCCAAGAGCTAGTTAGGCAAGAGCGATTTAAGATCACGAAATCCTTAGTGAGATGCAAGTTGTAGGAGGGAGATGACATTGATGTCCACCTCCTAAAATAAAGGCATACATTAAATAATTAACGAGGTTAGGTTTTCCTATAAGTCAGGAGTTGATCATAGATTTTATCAACAACTTGCTGAGTAGTTCATACTTCATATGGCGAGTATGCCTTAAACTACAACAATGAGAATATAGAGAGGTAATTTGTTTCCACTACAAGGAAACAAAACATGGATGGCGTAACTGTCCAAGACATTTAAAGAAGTTGGAGAAGCTTAAAGCTATGGAATGTGGTGGTTCATGTAATTTATAATTATATATCACTTTTACTCACAACTCTTGATCATTAGACACAATATCTGATACTAAAATTTTATTAATGTGTAAGGACCAAAAGGAAGAAGAAAGTAGAGACACGAAGAGCTAGACTTGATCGTAGACAAAGAGTAAACTATTATGGTCAATAGAATTAGGAATTATGAACTCATTCTCTTTCGAGTTTGATTTATGGTTTTACTATTTTGTTGATATTTTATGATATGGCAAGATAATGGGTTCCTGGCCGCCTACTGTGCCTCCCTGCTTTTGCAAGGATAAGGAGAGGGCTCATCCTTTGGACGATATGTTAAGATATCGAGTTACATCACATACCTTCTCATGACCAACTCCTAGGTGAAATCCCTAAGACTTAAACATTATACCTCCTATATGAGAGGTCAGTGCCTTACCCGATAGGTCAATAGGTAGTTGGTTGACATGGAAAGATACATTATCTTATTTCCAAATTTATAAAGATGGCTCTGACTAGGATTCTTAAAACGGTTTTATTTTTGTTTATAAAATGTGTTCTTTAGTAAACCATTTTCATAACATCTATGAAACTAATATACAAAAGAAGCACCAATAGTTCAATGATGATTCAACTGCATCCAAAAATGTTTGGATAATATGTATCTATGACATTGTCATGTTTTCCATATAAACAATAACAATTCACCAAAGTCCAAGCAAATAGGATTTTGGAATCATACACGAGTCTCGTTTATTAAGAAAGATGGTAAAAAGTCACACATAGGGAAGTATGAGCGAAGTAAGGAGACTTTATAACTAGTACACACTAATATATGTGGATTGTTCGGATCATAGACGAGACATGGACAAAGATACTCTGCACAATCACTAATGATTTCTGATGGAGATTTGTGCCCATAGCCATAACAAACCGGTAATAATATTATAAATTGCAGTGTCTTTTGAGGTATATTATGATAAAACTACTTTAGGATTGAGTGTCGTTTTGATCCAGAGGGGTCATGTGATAGCTTACACTTCACGGTAACTGAAGCCTCATGAAGCAAATTACCCTACTTAAAATCTGGAGTTAGGGTGTGGTTTTTGATAGGTTTTACAGGTTATAACCGAAAGCATGAAGTGAAATAACTGAACCCTTTTGGATCTAAGTTTTCTCTATTGATAAAAATAATCTATGAACATCAAGAACCATAAGGAGGCCCTACTATTATCGAAAATAACAAGGGATTAGGGTTTACTTACCTTTTGATTATTGCAATAAATAATCAAAGCAATCCTTTCTTCAAATGTCTTAGAAAGCAAGCACCAGAAATCCAATGTCTCTAATGGTTTGTACCCAAACCCTAGCAATTAGAACACTTGAGGAGAGATGTAGAAATTCTACTCTTGTTTCTTAGAGGAAATGGTGGACAAAAATAGGATCCAGGGGGTCCTATTTATAGTTGATACAAGGAGGCTTGGAAACCCTAATTTGAATATTTTATTAATATTTCAAATTTGGTAATTTCCCAACTTCTTAATTATCTTTAATGATTAATATAAAACCCTTAAAAAACTCCCCAAAACCGTCCATGATCCATGGAAGGTTATGAAAACTCGCTTGTTCAACTTTTGAACAGTTGCAAAGTCCCCACACTTTCAATTAATCCACTTAATCTCAAAATTAATTCCAGTTAATTTCTGATTAGTTATTAATTAAATAATACTATTTCTAATTAATATATTAATTTCATAATATATTAACAAATTATTTATTGCTATTTATTAATATACTTTAATAAAAATGGTTCTTAAGTTGTTCTCATTTGATATTTTGTGTGTGTGTATATATATATATATATATATATATATATATATATATATATATATATATATATATATATATATATATATATATATATATATATACCAACTAATCTTTAGTCTAGTGGTATTAAAGAGTTGGAAATGTGTCCTTCCTTTTAAGGGGTTGGGTTCAAGTCATGTTATGAACAATAAAATAATTTAAGAATGAAATTTAATGGGTGTTAGATGCTCAATAAAAACAAATAGCATAAAGGGCGTGTTCGGCACAGAGCGTTTGAGAGTGTTTGAGAACTTCTAGATTCTAACGTTTGACAAAACGCTCCATTTTGAACAGAAAAGTCTCGTTCGGCACTACAAATTTCTAGCGTTTAGTTTAAACAAAACGCTCCAAATCCAAATGCTTCTTCATGTTGCGTTTAACAAAATGCTATAAGCTACAAGTTACCCGCTAATAGCTAAAATGTGGATTTTACAAATAAGTAGAACGTCTACGAGATCTAGATTTTGATTGAGGTGTGGGAAGTCTAATTTCATTCCATCTTATTTTATCTTTCGAATTCCTAAACTTCTAATTTCTATAAATCTATAACAAAAGTACATGTCATTTTCTTTTATTTTCCATTAATAATTTATTAGGTGCAAAATGAATATATTTATTCTAATTTTAAATTCTTTAATAATATTTTTGCTTTACTCTTTTAGGTTGAAGACTTGGAGCTAAATTTTCTTGAATATTAGGTATGCCAACATGAGGAGGTGGGGTAAACATGGAAGCAACTCATTCCTTTTGAAATTTGATGCCAAGAATCTTAATTTTTTAAACTTGTATTTTTTTTCTTGCAACAATTTTTTTCAATTGTTAATACTTTATTTATTTCAAATGTTTCGTTTTCTAACCGTAAAATTTGACTTTTTATATAAGTTACCTTTTGTTCGACTATCATAAAAGAGAAGCAGCATAGAGTGAAAAAAAAACCATCACATTTAATATTTCTATCAATTTTATGGAAGTATTTTCTTTCAAAAGAAATAAAAAATGGTATTGTTATATGTATTATCCTTGATCAGTTTTTGTATTGTTACATCGAATTTGAACAAATACGAAATTATATTGCCTTCATTGTACTTTTCATGCATGTGTTTCGCTCTTTCTTTACCAGAATTGTGTTTTTCTTTAATCATAGTTTTAGTGGTTGATGTGATTTTCAGCTCCTTTAACATAGGTTTTATATGAAAAGTCTAGGCTTTGTCCGGACCGTTTTTTCATGTTTTTATGAAAAAATATAAAAGTTTTTGACTGCAAGGACCATAAATGTCAAAATGGCTAAAGAATTAAAGGGGTAGGAATTAGCAAGTTTTTAGAAAAGGGATCAAAGTTGTCGAGCCGTTAAAGTTTTGTAGCCGAACTTTAAATATTAAAAGGTTCCTAAAAAAAGTGCAAGGACGTTGCTATTGTGGTTAATGAATTGCTATTATAGATAAAATAATAAGTATGTTGCTTAAATTTGTAAAAAGAATAAAAGATGACATATTTACATTCCAAAAAAATAACCTGCCATCTTTGTCCTTATATTCTTGAAGAGGCGCAAAACAGTAGATGATCAGCAAAAGTATGGTCAAAAAGAAAAAAATAGCACCAAAGGAGAAACAACATACCAACATGGGAAGAAGGGATATCTGGTGTTCCAACTTTTGTTGGATCATCATTGCTTGCAAAAACAAATTAAGTGTAAGAATTTGATATTTCTACCAACACTTTATTCATATAATAACCATGCAAATTTGGGCTAAAACCCCATTCAAATCATTATGGACTATATTCTTCTTTATCCCGCCTTGGCTTTAAGTACAGTTCATCATTAAAAAAAATTAATGCAAACATACCAACTATTTCTATCTTACAACATTGTTTTATAAACTCCATGTATATAGATTTTATGTTCCCAACAACTTGTTTTTGTTGGCAGGTCAACGAAAGGGATTCATATTGTGCATTTTTCTTTCTTAGCACGTCGAAATGAGTTAAAGTTACTTTTTGTTTTCATATAAAATAATATTTCAATAATTAAAGTGAACCTTTTCTAGAGCAATTGAACTTTTAATCACTTCTGTTATAGGATTACACTTTAAAATCTACATATGAGACTGTTGCAGTTTAGATTGACAACTCATCTAATAGCTGATTGAAAAAAATTGAAATTAATTTGAGTAAATACATAGAAAACAATTTAATAAGTCAATAAAATTACTTTTGCGGTCTCTTGAAGAGCTATGAGACTTTCTTCACACCACCTCCAAAATGGAAACCATTTGCAGCTGTGTTGCCAAATTGCATGGCATCATCTTGTATTCTGCATAAGGGAAGAAAAAACAAAACGCCCATTAATAAATTAATATTTGATGGTGCTTTTTTATTTACCCAATGATTAAGTAGGCTTGCAAGGGATGGAGGGTGGTGTTTTTGGTTTAGATGTGTGTACATAAAGTCAAACTGGGACACTCTAATTGCTAGATTTTCAAAGTACAACGTTCTAAGTCAAAAAATACGATGTCGGAATTGGTAAGTGGATGTATAGCAACACAACTTTTGTTATTATGTTTGTTAGAACATCCTACTTTCTTTTATTTCTATTATGATATTATACTCTTATTTTTTTTTTCTTATTAAAGTACTGTACTTTGAAATATCAACCTAATTATAGCAGTGTACTTCCACTTTGAAAAAAGCTACTTAATTTTAAAACGAAATTTGCTTTGTAATTAGATGATATTGCTATAATATGATAGATTTTGCAAAGTAATATTTAGAAATGTTGAATTTCACCAAAGTAACACCAGGGGAAAAATGGTCAAAAGTTGAACCGGATAGGAGAAAGCCATCTATTCAATAAAAAATTACTATTTATGTGAGGGAATGACCATTTCACCCTTCTGTTTAGAGTAAATGACCGTTTTACCCTTATGTTTAAAAGTGATGTTGAATAACAAATGTGTAATTATGTGTGAAATTGACAGTTTAACCCTTCTGAAAGTACCTTAATGCCCTGAAATGCAGCCTAATCCTTCAGTACATCTGGATCAACTGAGATGACATCCACCAAAGAGAGTTCAAGCTATCACTTATCATAGAAAAATAGTGAACATGTTATATTTAGATTAATATGTTTCATAAAGCAAAATGGTGTTCATTAATAGTGAACATGTTATACTCGCCACCATTTACCATCTGCAGTTCCATATTTACCCAACACCCAACATATCACCTGTTTTTAAAATAAAATAAAATAAAAAAGATAAAAACATCCAACATATCACCTGTGCATAAAATCGTTCCCTAGAACCTTGAAATAAGAACCAACTTGGACCTGCAATTCAGCTTCAAATGGTGTAAACATCTTTTCTTACATAACAGGTCCTGTGTAGAATAAAAGATTACATATCTTATTTTGTTGCTCCTTTGTAGCTTAAACTAATAGCCAACTCATTTGGTAAAATGTGACAATACTCATCAATTATAATGGAAAAAGTAACCCATTGGACACTAAGTTGACTGCAACCTCGTAAAATTACACAAACTTAAATCACATTCCAACATACCTACACAAAATCCTAAGTGACCGTACAATAGGGTATCTCAATGTCCTGTTTAAATTGACGAACCAAAAAATTACTCAATTCCAGGCGTAACCTAAAAACACAGATGAAATAAATTAAAGATTGGGATCGATAGGTCTAGTATGAAATAAAAACTTTAGAATTGGATCGGATAAAAAAATGGAACCTGAAATTGATTGTTACTTAGATGCAGAAATCATCGAAAATACTAAACCCTCCCGAACTTGAAGTACAACAGAACGATTGTTTTTTTACCTGGGATTGTTTTCTTACGAAAAAGGAAAAAAGAAAAATGAAATAGAATGAAAATCCTTGATGTATGGGTTCTTGGCACCGGTCGGTAGAAATGGATTTTTTACACCAAAAACAAAAAAAATGGCAAATCCTTGTTGAAAGCCGAACAAAAAAAAATGAAAAAGAAAAAAGAAAAATGATTCCATTCCATCTTTGTGTCCAACAATTCAAATGATATCAACTCTGGCACATAAGTATAAAGATCCAATCCACTATAATCGAACACTTTAAATCTTTATACCAATTCACTTGATAAATAACTTCTTAAAATGTACCTGGTTTTGACAAATACAATTACAATCTATCCGAAAGAGCCATAAAATAGAATCAAACTCCAATTTTGACTTTTGACTAAAAGTCTATCCAGTTTCTTTAACCCAGAAGTGAACCTCATTCTTTGATCTTTGAACAACTATTAGCTTTAAATGTAGGGAATATCAAATAGAAAGAACTGACCCTTCACTTATTGTATCAGTTGTTGAAGCAAATTAGGGGGTATAAAGGGAAGTTTCCAAAGAAACAACCTAACACATGAGAACAAACTCATACATTTAATACCAAACAATCAAAGGGAAATCGATATAAGTTGTTCTATATGTACCTGTTTAGAGCTTGGATGAGATTTTTTTTCATCATCATAATAAAACCCGTTAATCCATTGTTTGTGCATCTTAGAGGTGGATGTTGGTTGTTTCTCTTTTGACAACTGTGTTCCTTGTTTCTCCTTTGACAGCTGCACAGATCGCCATGTCTGAAGAGATTCTGACGAACAGTATTCTTAATATAACATGTATTTGAAATAAATCTATTAAAAACATTTGCAATAAAACTATTAAAAATCTTGATAAATACCTGCAATTCCTTACAGAGAAATCTCATCTACAGCAAGGAACTATAGCCCTATGTAATCCCTTTGGGCATATAACGGTGGTGTTCTCGAACAATAAAAGTCATTGAAAAAGCAAAATAAATATAAATCAAATGACATCTGAAGTGCGTTACTTAAAAATTAGTGGTTGGCAGATTTGGGGGGAATTAGTTATCCTTGTAGGTATGTCGGTCAATTTCTATTCCATAGAAAATTGATTAAATATAAGCGAATAAATGAAGCCACCTTAGAATGAAATCGATTTTAAAATCGTCGGCATCAGACGACCTTTGATGAAATCTGTTGGTCAAGGATTGACCTGGTAATTAGGAAAAATAAAAATGTGGGCAGTCATGACCGTTAGAAAAATAAACCGACCCTAGTATTTCTCTTTTTTTTTTTGTTAAATCTAGTAGTATAAATAGAGTAGTTCAGTGATCACAATTCATCGGTCGAAATTTCATTGTATAGCACCTTAATCATTAGACTGCTAGTCTTCTTCATTCAATAAAGAAAATCATTCGGCTGCCATTTCCAGTTTTACCCCTGTTACCCTTGTTCTTGTTTATTGCTATATTGCTTGATCACCAACATTTGGTATTAGAGCAAAACAAATCCTGATCAATTGTATGCCCAAGTATCCTCGATTCAACAAGATGACAACCCCATCATCATCCAATCAGCCCAAAGATAATCCTTTTACTCTTCAATGTCCAATGCTAACCTCACTAAATTACAACACTTGGTCAATTAAGATGGAAGCCATCATGGATGCCTATGGGTTATGGGATGCCATTAAGCCACCAACTGGAGTGGTTGTGGATGAGAAGAAGAGCAAGCAGGCTCGAGCTTTCATCTTCCAATCTATACCATAGGAGATTCTTGCACAGGCTGCCAAGAAGAAGATAGCCAAGGAAGTTTGGGACTCTCTAAAGTCACGGTATGTGGGTGCAGAGAGGGTCCAAAAGGCAAGGCTAAGGGTACTCAAGAGTGAGTTTGAAGCACTTCAAATGAAGGAGTCTAAAACCATAGATGATTATGCAGGAAAGATATCAACCATGATTTCAAAGTTTGGGAGTGCAGGGCAATATTGGAAGATGAAGAATTGGTGAGAAAGCTGTTCGATATAGTCCCAGAAAGGTTTATTAATATGGTAGCATTAATTGAGCAAAGTTGTGACATGGAATCAATGCCATTTGAAGAAACAATTGGGCATTTGAAAGCATATGAAGACAGGCTCCGGCTCCGGAAGGCAAACACACAGGGAGATAATGCCCTGCTGCTTGCCAAGGCAGAAGGCTCATCAACCCACCAGAGTCCAAGCAAGCAAAATTCAACAGGTGGTTGAGGAAGGGGCGGAAATAATAATCGGGGCGGAAGAGGCAGCACACGAGGGTGAGGCTCGTCTCGTGGCATAGGTGGGCGTTGAGGTGGTGACTCACGACAGGAGGCGAACAACACAAACAAAAAGCCACGAGACAAGAGCAACATCAGATGCTATGAATGCCAAGAGCTTGGTCATTATGCATCGGAGTGAAAGGGAAAGAAGCAGCAGGACCAAGAAGTAAACTTGGCTGCTGATGAAGTAGAACCAACCCTATTGCTAGCTGTTTGTGGTGAAGAGAATAACGAAGTAGTCCTATTGAATGAAGAAAAAGTCTACCCAAACCAATTCAAAGAAAACAATGAAGAGAACATATGGTATGTAGACAATGGAGCTAGTAACCATATGACTGGATGCAAGGCCTTGTTTGCTGAACTTGACGGGAAAGTAATGGGGCAGGTTCGATTCGGTGACGGGTCTAGGGTTCCGATCAAAGGAAAAGGTGCTCTCCTATTTGATTACAAGAATGGCGATCAATTTGTCATCCCAGATGTGTATTATATTCCTGCCCTGCACAGTAATATAATAAGTCTGGGACAAATGACCGAAGAGGGGTATGACATAGGGATGAAGAAGGAGTTCCTAAGAATGTATGATGAAGCAGGAAGCTTGGTTATGAAGGTGCAGAGATCCAAGAACAGACTTTATAAAATTAAGCTTACACCTGGGAAGCCTGTGTGCTTAGCCATGAGTATAGACGATGACTCATGGTTATGGCACGCACGCATGGGACACACTAACTTCAGAACACTCGAGGAGATGACACGTAAGAAGATGGTATTAGGCATGCCCCAGGAGACTCATCCATCACAGGTGTGTGAAGGATGCATGCTAGCCAAACAACCAAGACAAGCTTTTCCAAAGGAAGCCACGTGGAGAGCCAAAGAGCCACTACAACTAGTGCACACAGACTTATGCGGACCCATCACCCTAGCAACTAAAGGAGAGAATCAATATTTCCTCTTAATCGTGGATGACTACTCACGGTATATGTGGGTATACCTGATCAAAACAAAAGATGAAGCCTTGAGCATGTTTTAGAAGTTCAAATTGCAAGTTGAGAAAGAAAGCAGCCACAAAGTCAAGATGATAAGAACTGACCGTGGAGGTGAGTTCAATTCGAATCAATTCCAGTTCTTTTGTGAGCAGGCGGGAATCAAGCGACAATTGACAACACCACACACCCCACAGCAAAATAGGGTTGTGGAACGTCGAAATAGGATGATTTTGGAGATGACTAGGGCACTACTCAAGGCTATAGGGATACCGGATCAATTTTGGGGAGAGGTCGTGAGACATTTAGTGTATTTGTTGAACAGAACAAGTACAAAAGCGCTCAAAGACGTAACCCCATACGAATAAGTGAAAGCTTCTAAACCCTCGATCGCACACTTGAAGATCTTCGGCTGCGTGGGATTTGTGAAGAAATTGTGAGGCTTGAGCAAACTAACTGATCGAAGCGAGCCAATGGTGTACCTGGGAACAAAAGAATGAACAAAAGGGTACTGTATGTTTAACCCCTGCAGTCAACGGATAGTGATAACTCGAGATGTGATCTTTGATGAAGGAAGGCCTTGGGCTTGGAATAATGAAACAACGGGGGAGCCACTTTCAACGCCTTACTGGACCAATGTTATTATCCATGAAGGAGCCCAATCCCAGCCGACCCAAGATCCTGATTAGTCAATTAACGCTAACGAAGACCCTGTAACGCCGTTAAACGATCTCTACGGAGACATTGGATTGGATGACTCACGACTTGAAGACTCGACACAGTCGTATGTACCTGGTACCAACTCGACACCTCCTAGTCGAGTATCGATGATCCAATCAAGAAGCGGGTCTGTAGCTTCATATGATGACACACCAACAAGGGGCTTTCGCTCAATCAATGACTTATATGAAAATACGACAAGACTGGAGGAGGAGCAGATACGAGATTTGTATGAAAGTAATCAAGAATTAATGTTGGTTGATGATGAACCCACAACCTACGAAGAAGCATCAAGTGAAGAAGGGTGGAAACAAGCCATGGAAACGGAAGTTAAGTCAATTGAGAAAAACAATACTTGGACTTTAACCAGGCTACCCCCAAATCGCAAGGCGATAGTGGTAAAGTGGGTATTTAAGGAGAAAAAGAATGGAGCTGGGGAAGTAATCAAGCACAAGGCTCGTTTGGTCGCCAAGGGTTACGTTCAACAAAGGGGTGTCGACTTTGACGACGCATTTGCACCGGTGGCCAGGCTGGAGACGATAAGACTGATCCTCTCAGTAGCGACGAAGGAAAATTGGCTTGTACACCACCTGGATGTCAAGTCAGCATTCCTACATAGTGATCTTAAGGAGGAAGTCTACGTAAGACAACCCATTGGATTCACAGTCAAAGGCAAGGAAGACTGGGTATATCGCCTTCACAAGGCCCTGTATGGGTTGCGACAGGCACCAAGGGCATGGAATACAAAACTTGACCAGTCACTCAAGTCACTCGGATTCACCAGATGCGTTCAAGAACAGGCTGTCTACAAGGTACACAAACCCAACTTGACTCTCATAGTTGGAGTATATGTAGATGATCTCATAGTCACTGGGTCAAGTGAGATGGGAATCAAAGTATTCAAAGATAGAATGAAGTGTTTGTTTGATATGAGTGATCTGGGATTGTTATCATATTACCTGGGAATTGAAGTAGTACAGGGTAAGGATGGTACAATGCTCACGCAGAAGGGGTATGTTGAAAGAATCTTAAAGACTCCAGGTATGGAAGGCTGCAATAGTTCCCAGTACCCAATGGAGCCAAAACTCCAGTTAACCAAAGATAAAGATGGTGAACCAATAAATGCAATAATGTACAGGAGGCTTGTTGGGAGTTTGAGATACCTGGTCCACCCAAGACCAGACCTCAATTACAGTGTTGGAATGGTGAGCAAGTTTATGCAAACTCCCAAACAAAGTCACTATGCTGCTATAAAACATATCTTGAGATATGTGAAGGGAAGAACCCAGTATGGGCTAAAGTATCACATGGGAGGCGATGGAAGACTTGTGGGATATAGTGACAATAGTTACAACAGTGATTGTGAAGATAGAAGGGGAACCACTGGAGTAGCTTTCTACTACTTTGGAAATCTCATAACATGGGCATCGCAGAAACAGAAAACAGTGGTACTTAGCTCATGTGAAGCCGAGTATATGGCTGCAATTGCAGCATCATGTCAAGGGCTGTGGTTAAGAAATTTGTTCAGTGAACTGATGGAAAAGAAAGCACAGAAGGTGAAGCTGCTAATCGACAACCAATCCACCATTGCACTCATAAGAATCCGGTGTCTCACGATAGAAGCAAGCAGATAGACACAAAGTTCCACTTTATTCGTATGTGTGTTGAAAGGGAACAGATTCAAGTGGAACATGTGAGTGGAGATCAACAGAAGGCTGATGTTCTAACAAAGGCAATGCCAAGGATAAAGTTTGCTGAGATGAGAGCACTAATTGGCATAGAAGATCTGAAGAAGAAAGGTCAACCTTGAGGGGGAGAAATGTTGGTCAAGGATTGACCTGGTAATTAGGAAAAATAAAAATGTGGGCAGTCATGACCGTTAGAAAAAATGAACTGACCCTAATATATCTCTTTTTCTGTTAAATCTAGTAGTATAAATAGAGTAGTTCAATGATCACAATTCATCAATCGAAATTTCATTGTATAGCACCTTAATCACTAGGCTGCTAGTCTTCTTCATTCAATAAAGAAAATCATTCGGTTGTCATTTCCAGTTTTACCCCTGTTATCCTTGTTCTTGTTTATTGCTATACTGCTTGATCGCTAACAAAATCGACATCAAAACACCTTTGATAATCCATTGTAAGTTGGGGTCTAATGGTTTTGACCGGGGCTGTTGAGCCGCTTTGCTTGTCGCAGTCATGGTGACGAAACCAAAATCGGAATCGGATCAACGATCATCTTCATCGTCGCTTTAATCCCATCGTGACTGATAATTTGTCTTCATTTGCGCTGATTTCACTGTTCGTCGTACCTGGAAATAGGAACATGTAGAAGTGAACCGAGGGAAAGATTTGTTACTGTAAAAGCAAAATACTTACTTCTGGTATACAGATTCGCGAATAGCGTTCGATGTGGATCCTGATGGTAGACATTGAAGCAATCGATTCGAAGCCCTAAACCCAAACGAAACGCAGAAGAAATGGATCCGAAGAAAGTGGAAGAACCGTCGACAACGACACCCTTATCAATTTTGGGAGGAGACGTACCAGAAACAGACGGTGAGAAGATGCAAGACCGATTGATGTTTTTGTGGGTGCTTCTCTGATTAGAAGGGATGAGCAAAATTAATCGGAGGAAGGCGGTGAGTAAATGCTACCGGAAGTTAGAGGCGGTGAAGCAGGTGTTGTATGACACGTATCACGGACAAAACACACGGCCCTGATGAAATAATAACACGTATCCATAAAAAATTGACAAAATGGCATAATTGCCGAAAACAAAAAGGCGCGGCAACACTTGGACAGAGACGAACTCCATACATAACGTAAAAAAAGCCAAAAAATACCCAAATATAGTTGATGGACCATTTATGCCAATCCCTTAGCCACTTTAGTGTAGCTAAGGGTGGACAATTTTAGTAGTAATATATACAAAGTGACACACAAACAAATATAGAGGGACCGGAAATGTAAATCAAGGGAAAGCTGGACAAAATGTGTCAATTTAACTGTTCATTTTCTCCACAATTTTAATATATATATATATATATATATATATATATATATATATATATATATATATATATATATATATATATATATATATATATATATATATATATATATATATAAAATAACATCTACAGGGAGCTCCAAAAAGTTGCAGCAAAATAGACACGAAAGCTCCATAAATTGGTATCTCATTTTTCATTTTCCATCGACCACCATTTACTCATATTAAATGCAAATATTTTGATTCCTAAATTGTTTTTTTCCTAGATTCTAATCATAATAAATAATTGACTAATTGTTGATAAATAAAACATAATGATTTTGCAAATATCCATATCCTTTTGTGTTTATTGTCATTGAGAAGAGTAACATTCATCATGGACCAATTATAATAAATGAAGTTTGTTCGTGGGCAAGTAAACGAAAAAAAAAAGATGTCTTATAAAGTTGATTTCGACAAGGCCTTTGACTCCATTGATTAGGATTATCTTGAATCGATCATAGGTCAAATAGGTTTCGGGCCAAAGTGACAATTTTGGATCACAAGATGCTTAGCTTCATCTCGAGCTTCAATATTAATCAATGGCTCCCCGACGAAGGAATTCCCTATTATAAAAGGAGTGAGACAATGAGACTCATTGTCCCCTTTTCTATTTATTATTGCAATGGAATGGCTAAACATTGCAAAGAGAATCGTTTCTACAAAAATCTCTCTTTCAGGGGATTACCACTCCCTCCAATGATCCGCTCTTATCCCATCTTTTCTATGCCGATGACACTTTTTATAGGAGATTGGTCATACAATAACTTTAAAATTTGGCCCGCATTCTTAGATGTTTCCAAGCCGCTTCCAGGTTAAACGTAAATTTTCATAAATCGGAATTTTTTGGCAAATGCGCACTGTTATTATTGGATGTGATGCACCTATTTTCCCTTCAATTACTTAGGAGTCCTGGATGATGCAAATATGGGATTAAAGAATAACTGGAAACTAATTATTAAGCAAATTTAAGCCAAACTTTCCAATTGGAAAGCAAAAGCTCTCTCATTTGGCGGCCACCTCACTCTAGTAAAATCCGTTCTCGGAAGTCTCCCTTTATATATATATATATATATATATATATATATATATATATATATATATATATATATATGTTATTTAAAGCTCCTATTTGCATTATTGAGACTATTAGTGATTAAGATTTAGGCTGAAACACTTTAGGGTTTAACTATTAGGCTTTAGGTATTCTCTATATATATTCTTATGTAATTGTCTTTTGGGAATCAGTCAATCCTTTATCTAAAATGGTATCATAACTTTAGGTTAAAACCCCCTTACTGACCACAACCCACAACCATCGCCTTCCACTTCCAACGACCTTCTCTAATAGTCATCGGAGGTGCCTTCATTATGTTCCATATTTTTCATTTTATTCTCTTTTTTGCCTAAATAATAAAACAGCCACCGACACCAAACTATAGCTCTTTCATCGGTTTCTTCCACTGCCTCGTCTACTTCTACCTCCTCCTCAAATGACCCCTACCTCTGAGCCTTCTGCCTCCTCCTTGGCTGGCCACTTCTTCAGATCTCTTTTCCGATTCAACCCCTTATGTTGTTGTTGCCTCCCTCCGATGACACCTTCTCCGCCGGGTAGCCTCTGGTCTGTAGTCGTTTCTTTCCCCATCAACATTGCAGTTGTCGATCTCGCCAAAATTGGTTCTGTCCGCCGCAGCTTGAGCCCACTTTCTTTCTCACTACCTTTCTTCTGACTCCTCTACCGCTGGTTGCATGATCATCGCCGCTGCCACCAGTTTTCTGTTTTTCTACAACGGAGTCACCTATGGTTGCCGCTTCTTCTCCGATGAGCAGTCGATGTTAGCCGCCATTGTTAGAGCTCTACCACCGTCGATGCCGCTATCTTCATCTAGTTTTTATGTTTCTTCTTTGGTTTATTTTTCCATTTTAATCGTCTCCACCCGATCAAACTACAAGGTGTATTAGTGATTCGGGTTTAGGCCCAATCCCTTTAGGGTTGAGCCATTAGGATTTAGGTATTCTATATATATATATATATATATATATATATATATATATATATATATATATATTCTTATGTAATTGTCTTTTGAGAATATCTCAATCCTTTATCTAACAGAGACACTTGATAAAATTAGAAGGAATTTATATGGGAGTCAGTGATGAAAAGACAAAAAATCAGTTCGGTTGCATGGACAACTATACTTGCATCAAAAGAAAATGGGGGTCTAGGTATTGGGTCACTAAGAGGCCTTAATTTGGTTCTTTTATCCAAGTGGATATGGAGAATAAAGACTAGAAAATATGAGCTTTGGATCTAAGTTATCTGAGGGATTCATAACATGGATCGTAAACCTATGTCGAAGTTGGCAAAAAAATCTATTCTAGGTATATCACACCTTCCCCGGCCGTTGGTGGAAATGCCGAGTGGCGACAGTGTTTATATAGATTACCCAAATCGCAGAACACTAACCATAACTATCTTATTATAAATAAAGTCTATTACAAGGAATAAATGAAACATATCTATCTATCTTCTAGTTGATCTCCTTCCTTGCATTGATCCTTACTCCATCATAGGAATACATACGATTTTGAAAATGTCAACATAATGTTGGTGATTTTAGTGTCACCATGTCATTTTAAGTAACTGGAACTAACATGTGAGCTAAGGGGCTTCATAATTTGTACTCTAATATATGTACGGGGTTGTGCGGAGTGAACGCATGTATAAGATTGAATTAGAAGCCGGTTCGACGACTAGTTGGGGTTCGAGGGCAACGCCCCTAGGTCTGGGGTTTCCAAAGGGGCAATTCCCCTTTGGCGGGTTCTAGGGCAACGCCCCTAGCTGATTATCATACTTTATCATGACTTGCTACCAAAGCAAGTAATGACGGCCCAACCCTAATGAAGCCCTAATCTCGTTTAATATATAAACAACTCTTCATCTTCAAAAGAGGGTGACGAACCT
This sequence comes from Lactuca sativa, assembly GCF_002870075.4. NCBI lineage: Eukaryota > Viridiplantae > Streptophyta > Magnoliopsida > Asterales > Asteraceae > Lactuca > Lactuca sativa. Next base: position 2,991,672 of record NC_056623.2, on the reverse strand, counting down.
AGCTCTCGTTTTTCATCATACTTTCACATAAACCTAAATTTTTTTAAATATATCAATGACGTTGTTGTTAGCTCTTCTAAATAAATCTTATAATAAGTTGGTATAACATTGTTTTTTTGAATTATATGATACTGTAGACGTGTTTTAAAATTCCATAATCTCAACCGTCTGAAAGGCCTTTACATGCAGGTTACTCATGAATAAAATTGAATATAAATATAGTTTAATGATATTTTAGTTGTTGTTATGATTAATTTATTTTAAAAAGTTTATTTGCTTAAGATTTTTATTTCTAGCATTTTAATTATTTAAAACATCAAACATTATTTTTTTTAAAGGTAATAATTTTTTATATTACTTTTAGCTATTATTGTTGTAAGTTATTTAAAATAATGTATTTGCAAACTCTTAATTATTTTAATTTGGTTTCATACATTTAACTTTTTAAAAATTTATTTGATGAATATTGTTAGTTTCTTTGATTGTAATTATTTAAAACAATAAATATTGTTTTGTTTTTAAAGATAACATTATAATTTTTTTATATTATATAACTTTTAACTATTCTTATTGTAAGTTACTTTTAAGCTACTTATTTGACAAATTCTTAATGATTATAAAAAATACTTTCATGGTTTTTTTTGTTAATTTAGAATTACAATTTAGGTTTAACACTATAATTTATAACTTTTAACTATTTATAAAATAGTGTATTGAGTTTTTTAAGTTTAACTGAAATTTTGACTTAAGTTAAGTGTTTAACATTATATTGAAATTAATAATTTAACTATATTGCATAAAATCATAAACTATACAAAATTTGTGATTTTAAAATGACAATTGTTTACATAAGACAACATATTTAAACTATTAAGTTAACTATAATATGTTAAAAATTTAAAGTCATAATTTTATAAATCAAAGTAAATATGATATTTTAATATTATAGTTTACTTCATTTATGATTAAAATTTAGGTTTTACATTAATTCAACATTATTAACCAATATATCATAATTATTAGAAAGAAATTGAAAATGCATGTGGAACAAGTAAAAATGTCTCTTTTAAATGTATACTAGGCGAATACCTGCACGTTACGCAGAAGCATCTATATAGCTGATATATTTACGAATATATGTTTTAAAACATTTATTTGCTTAAGATTTTAATTTCTATCATTGTGATTATTTAAAACATCAAACATTGTTTTTTATTTCTAAAGGTAACAATATAATTTTTGTATATAATGTTGATTTTAACTATTGTTGTTGTAAGTTATTTAAAATAATGTATTTGGAAACTCGTAATTAATTTAAGTTGGTTTCAAAAATTTAACTTTTTTAAAATTATTTGATGAATATTTTTAGTTTCTTTGATTGTAATTATTTCAAACAACAAACATTATTTTTGTTTTTAATGATAACATTATAATTCTTTATATAATATTACTTTTAACTTGTAACATCCATAAATTTTACACCAAATTTAAACATTTTTCGACCATAAATAAAAATCAAATAGCATTGTTTACAAAAATGTTTTCAAATCAATATCCATCAGAGTGTCCCAAAATCATAACATAAGGATGAGGAGTGGTACGGTTACGCCTTCACCTTGCCATGATCTCCTGAAGTAGCTGAGACAATAAACTAAAACTGTAACCCCGAAGGCTTAGTGAGCTACCCCCAAAATACCACTACCATACTGACAATGCCATATCAGTAACAATCAATCAATAAACATGCATACTGACCATCGACCTGACTGGACCGCCCTACTGGGCCTACAGTCTATCTGAATCTATCCCAAGCCTTCGGCATGACTGGTCCGCCTCGTGGGCCTGCAGTCTCCCCAGACCGCTCATAGGGTATGTTGGCCTTCAGCACAAAGCAGGACCGCCTCAACCCAACCAACAAGCAAATAACCATGTGCACATAACTATCATATACTGGCATATACAAACATCAAACATATCTATCACATTGATCATCAATCATAGAATTCTCTCGTAACTAGAGTACCGACCTAGCAGGTCACTGACATACCAATCCTTACGGATCATAAGAGCATAACATATTTTCTACACTGATTCCAATCTAATTGATCATAGCCACATGTAGCATACCATAACAATAACAACTAAAGGGCCGACCTTGGTGCCGTAGACCCTATCGATATAGTGAGGATAACTCACCTTGCAAATGTCGACTCGGAAGATAAACTCCAATTCTCTGATCACTTAACACAGGCTCCACCACCTATGATCATAGTACAATATACTCATAAGTCCTTAACCTTATAAGGTACTCCATAACCCACCAGTCAACCCCTGGTCAAAGTCAAAGTCCTCAGTCAAGGTCAACAGTCCATGTTGACCCCAACTCGCCGAGTACCCTCGGCTACTCGCCGAGTTCCTTGAAGTACAATCCAACTCGCCGAGTCATCGGGGTGGCTCGTTGAGTTCCTTCGATTCTCGTTCAAACTTAAGGTCACCCGTCGAGTTCCCTCCTTGCAACTCGATGGATACACACGCATATATATATATATATATATATATATATATATATATATATATATATATATATATATATATATATATATATATTCTAGGGAAAACTCATCCGACTCGCCGAGTTGTTCTTCAACTCATCGAGTCTTATGGTAATCTTCATCAGACTCGCCGAGTTGTTCATCCAACTCGTCGAGTTCCCGACCATCTTCATGCGACTCGCCGAGTCAACCTTGCGACTCGCCGAGTCCATTCAGTCCTCTTTCCATACAGACTTGTTTTGAGCCATGCAGTGGGTCCAAATCACAGATCCAAGCTTCTAGGGCATGCTTATCACGTAAAGTTGCAAACTTTACGTGCAAGCATGGCTATAAAGGCTCTAAATGCCTATTTTAAGTTCTTAATGGAACTTCATGCTCAAGATGTACCTTAATCATGACCAAAACTGAAACTTTATGCTTCTAGAATCCAAGGAAGGTCCAGATCTGAAGTTACAACCTTAGATCTAGCCCATTGCTTATCTTTCCAACTTATCATCTCACCAAAAACCCTAAAACTCAACCAATAGAAGAGATTCACAAGGAAAAAGGCGATGTGGTTACCTCCAGAAGATGTTAATTGAGATAAGAGTTGATTCCCACACTCTACTTGCTCCAATCTCCTTCTCCTCCAAGCCTTCTCCCTCCAAAGATCCTCTTTTCAAGCTTCAAACACACAATGGGCACACACGCATGCGTATTAGGGTTTTAAGGGGCTCTCAAAGACTGTAAAGAGGCCAAAGGAGGCTGAGGCTCCTTTAAATAGAGGTGTAAACCCCAGGATTTTGGGTTTCATCTGTCAGCTCCTACTCGCCGAGTCCTAATATGGACTCGTCGAGTAGGTCACTTAACAGGCGATCCCACCCCGCTGCTACTCGACGAGTAGGTCAACCAACTCGTCGAGTAAAGTTTAACCCAATAAATCTTATTTAAACAATAACTGAGAATCGGGGCATTACATAACTATTTTTATTGTATGTTATTTTTAAGCTACTTATTTGAAATTTTCTTAATGATTATAAAAAATTGTTTCATGTTTTTTTTTTGTTAATTTAGGATTACAATTTAGGTTTAACACTATAATTTATAACTTTTTACTATTTATAAAATAGTCCATCAATTTTTTCAAGTTTAACTGAAATTTTGATTTAAGTTAACCGTTTAACATTATATTGAAATTAATAATTTAACTATTTTGCATAAAATCAGAAATTATACAAACATTATGATTTTAAAATGATAATTTCTCACACAAGACAACATATTTAAAAAAATAAGTTAAATATAACATGTTAAAAAGTTAAAGCCATAATTTTATAAATTGAAGTAAAATATGATATTTTAATATTTTAGGTTTAGTTAATATATAATTAGAATTTAGTTTTTGCATTAATATAACATTATTAACCAATTCTTAATAATTATTATAAAGAAATTGAAAAGTCATGAAGGTTTCAAATACATATGGTACAAGTAAAAATGCCTCTTTTATAAGTATACTAGACGAATGCCCGCACGTTGCGCAGAAGTATCTATATAGCTGAAATATTTACGAATATATGTTTTTTTAAATATAACAATAATGTTGTTAAATTTGATATAATAATTCCTATAGTAAGTTGATATAAAAATTTCTTTAGGAAATATTTTAGTTAAATTGATATTACAATTTAGTTTTTGTATTTAGCATTACAATTTATCATTTTTAACTATTCACCAAATATTCTTTGAGTTTTTTAAGTGGAACTAAAATTTATATTGAAGTTGACCCTGTAATGTTATATTTAAATTAACAATTTAAGTATTTTGTTCAAACTGTTCAAAAGTTGTAGCTTTAAACTGATAATAGTTTACATACAACAACATATTAAATCAAATAAATTAAGTATAATATATTATATTTTTTTTTTGAACTGGCAATTCTAATCTACTCCTAAGCTAACAACACCTATTCCACCTATGTCCATGACGAGACTTGAACCCTCGACCTCAAAGAGGGAGGGCACTTTAGGTTAGATATTTATTTAACCTTATTAACCAACTCATAATAATTATTAGAAAGACGCTATAATTTATCACTTTTAGCTATTTAGAAAATACTTTTTGGGTTTTTTAAATTGAACTCAAATTTATATTTAAGTTGTATCTGTAAGGTTATATTTAAATTAATAATTTAAGTATTTTATATAAATCGTTCAAAAGTTGTAGCTTTAAAATGATAATGGTTTACATAAAACAACATATTAGACCTATTAAAATTAAGTATAATATGTTAAAAGTTAAAAACTTAATTTTATAAGTAGAAGAAAATATATTCTTTTAATATTGAAATTTAGTTTATATATGATCACACTTTAGGTTTGATATTTATTTAACCTTATAAGTCAACTTATAATCATTATTAGATAGAAATTGAAAAGTCATGGGAGTTAAAATGAATGTGGCAAAAGGAAAAATGCATGGGAGTTTCAAATGAATGTGGTGAAAAGAAAAATGTTTCCTTTATAAGTATACTAGACGAATTCTCGCGCGTTGCGCGGCGCAGATTAAAAATATATTGTTAGAATATAGTTTTCAGACATCTTTTAGTTAATTCGATTCATCAATTTAGGTTTTTTTTATTACTATTATCTTTAATGTTTTCCTTTTAACTATGCTAAAAAATATATATTGAATTTTTTTTAAACATTATTTGATATTTTACTTTAGGTTTTAAATTTTACACTAAATTTTTAAGCTTATTTGATATATTAATGTAAGTTATTTATTTCACTATATATTGAAGTTAACAAATTAAGTATATCATATTGATAAGTCACAAATTCTTCCATTTATGATAATGTTTACAACTAAAAGAATATTTAAGTTAATAAATTAAGTATATTGTATGGAAATAAGAAAAGTTAGGAGTTTCAAATGAATGTGGTGAAAGAAAAAAGGCTTCTTTTATAATATCGTATGATATGATATGATGATTATAGTTTTAATTTTTAAGTCATTGTGATATATACAATTATCTGATAATTTTATAAAACGTTTAAAATTGTGTAAATTATATATCAAACGTATGAGAATCTATATATAACGGGTAACAAAATGTATGAACAAAAATATGAACTACAACTTTTAGTAACATAAAAATACAAAAACATCTGTTATAACATTTGTATTAAAAAGATATATATATATATATATATATATATATATATATATATATATATATATATATATATATATATATACAACGAATAATAAAAAATATGAAAAATAAACACTACAACTTTTAATAACATAAAAACACTTAAACATTTATTATAACATTTATATTAACTTTTCATATTTAAATCACAAATCTCTTCAAATACATTAATGTTTTTAGTGAACAAAACTTTACAACCTTATAAAAGAAAGGAAAATAAAAAGTTATTAGTGATTACTAATTAATAATCATAAGTTAAAAACTTTTAAGTTGTAACTAATAAATATACAAAAAGTAGAAAACTCTTGAGTTATAGTGTGAGTTTCAAATCAATACAGTACTTGGAAATGTGTATTTATTATTATTATTATTATTATTATTATTATTATTATTATTATTATTATTATTATTGTTGTTGTTATTATTATTATGTTCGTCTAAATAATTGGTTTTGATGCATATACATGTTAAACAAATCATATATAATATATATTTTCATAAATGTTATATGTAATTCTTGTCATAGTAATATGGATAAATTACTTTCATATGAAGAATATATCATGATAAGTCATCATAATTACATATCAAATGTTAAAAATTATGTTATCTTTTAAATATTGTCTTGTAAATATGTTGTGTAGGATAACCCAACAAAAAAAAATAGAAAATAAACGTAATCAAAATAGAAAAACTACAATCAAATAAATAAGAACATTGGGTGGTTGAATATATAAATAAAAATGTTACATAAATATACGTTTAAATCAAAAGAAAAAACTAACATTCGTCTACTTTGTTCAAAAAAAAAAACTATATCCGTTTTCTGAATCTTCTTTCTTTATTGAACACCATTCAACCTTTGAAACTTGATAACAATTCTTCACTAACCTGCAATCAAAATGTTTTTCTTGAAAAAGAAGAATGAGAAAGATATTCCAAGCAAAACATTGATTTTTGGAGAGTCACGTTCAAGATTGAGTACATACAAATCACATATAAATGTCAAATGAGAAATTAAATATAAAGAAAGAATAGAAAAGCTTCATTTTTTTTGGTTGAAAGAAAAAATCATATTACAATTACTATCGATGCGACATAACCCATTTCATCAAATCATCATATTTGGATCGTGAATGCTTCAACTATATGAAAACTTTTGAATCATAATATGTTCTACCAAATGACGACTTTTTGTAAGAAAAATGTACTAATATAACTACATATATAATGAAGGTGAAAGGGTGTGGGGGTTTGAAATGCATGAGGTGTTGAACTTATAGAGTGTGTGATTTTCTTGGAATGAGATTGTGTGTGATTAATTACTTTGAAGGTGAAATGGTGTGGGGGTTTCAAATGCATGAGGTGTTGGTAAATTTTTGTGGGGGTTTAAAATGCATGAGATTCAAGAAAAAATGCTAGATTTATAAGTATGTATGATAATGACTAGACGAATTTCCGTGCGTTGCGCGGCGCAAGTTAAAAACATATTGTTAAAATATAAAAGATATATGTTTAAAATGGTTATTTACTGACATTAAATTTGACATAATATTTTTACACTAATTTATATATATATATATATATATATATATATATATATATATATATATATATATATATATATATATATATATATATATATACAATCTCAACTATTTTGAACAATATTATTCATTCATATCAACCCACCTTCCTCATTAATAAAATTAAATATAACTATCTATTTAGTATTATTTATAACAAATGTTATGATTGATTAATTAAATTTTTTTAATTATGCGATTATTTTCTAATTTCAATAATGAGGTTCATTTAAAGTACAATTTATTTGTAGCTAACATTATGTAATTTTTAATTTGATATTGACATCATTTAAAATTATTCTTCATTAATTTTAAACCAGTTATTATTATTAATAGTTTAAAGAAGACTTTAGGAAACACTTAGTATTATTATTCAAATACGAAACATATACTAAATAATAAAGTGACAAGATTGACAATTTGCATTTCAAAAGAGACTTTCACGGATAATATGAGTATCCGTGATTTTTATAATTTACCACTTATTATTATTACTAAGTGAAATTTAAAAAAAGACTTATTATTATAATTAAAATGTTAAACATATACTAAAATATAAATTGATAATATAAATAATTTGCATTTTAAAAACGACTTACATGGATAATATAGATAATATGACTCATCCATGATTTTTAATCAATTATTGTTTTGAAGCAACACAAATATACAAACATATATACAATATCTAATTAAATACTATCTATATCACATTCCATAACCTATGATCGATAATATGAATCTAATATAATTTATATTAAAATTTCAACCACAACATACAATGATTGTCTTAAAAGAATACTTACACCAAGATATATATATATATATATATATATATATATATATATATATATATATAAGAATTAGTATATAACGAACTTACAAATTAAAAACTTTAACATAATAACATGCTCGAAAATTGTCCAAAACCCTCAAACCAACACAAAAACCTTTAACTTGTTTTCTCTGTAAATTTTGTATGTGATTTGTATTTGTGTGTCTACTCAAAGAGATTGACCTTTTTATAGTAGAATATCCATTAATCGATTATTAAACATATTATAGAAGTTATAAAACCTTTGAATAGTTAATCATTATTAAGAGACTTTTGAGTGGTATTTATTCAAATATGAAGTTCCAAATGAATATGGTTTGAGTAAAAATGTCTCTTTTATAAGATATGCAGATAGATATAGATATAGATATATGTATATAGACATAGATATAGATATAGATATACGGATATAACAAACTCTTGTTGAAATTTTTTTAGGAATTATTACAATGATTGTGATCATTTTACTTACATTCCTTATTTCCTATACTTTACTATATTATCTCTTCCAAAATTTCTTGGATCTTGTAACTTATAAGTTTTCCGAATAGGATATTCTACTATTCCTACCCTACTATCTCGATGGGGTAATTTACCATTCATATCTTATCATCTTTTTAGTATATTTTACAATTCCTATCTTACTACCTTTGTAGGATATATTTTACCGATCCTAACTTATCATCTTTTTAGGATATTGTACGATTCCTATCTTATCATCCTTGTATTTTAGGATATTCTATTAATCCTAACGTATTTTATTTACTACTTGTAGGTGTACCTCGAGGTAGTCGGATCTCTAAGGTGGTTGTAATGTATTACCACGATCCCCCATAATCAACGCCGTAGAATAACAATTTCCCCACACAACGCTTCATCGGACGTCGAATAGTGTTTGAGTAATAAAGAAAGTTATCTTGTCGTGATTGTAGCTAGCAATCGTTGGTGTGGGTGTCAATCCTCATATAGATCTATACATATCTTTCTAGCCCTCGCAAGATTAACGATTACAGGTCCGGGGTAGCCGAATTTATTCAGGCTAAGAATAAATAATAACAGCTCAATAACGCATTAACCTTATGTATTTTATATTTTATCTTTCTTTCTTAGTGATTTCCTATAATTATAACAATATAAATCTTTTACTTTATATTTGATAGTTAAAACTTTTTGATCTCAAAATCTTCTTGTATGTATGTGTGTGTATGTGTGTGTGTGTGTGTATATATATATATATATATATATATATATATATATATACCTTAATTATGGTTAATTTAAAACAGGATATTTGGAGAGAGTAACGATTAGGTACATTGCATATCCTTATAGTTGACCAACATTACTTCTAAGTACTATGTTATCGTAGGGAATTGGTCATCATAAAACCTAGGTAATAGCACTTCATAGACTATCGGATATTATAACTCTTGGACATTATATCGTAGCTTACAACTAGGTATAGTATCCATAGATACATTATCCTAAGGTTTCAAGTTTTATATAACGATTGATATTTATAGCTATAAATATATTTTGATAAAGCAATTTTATAAATATGTATTATCCCTATAAAACCTTTAAAATAGTGAAAAGGGGTCGTGAACTCACCTTAGTAGCGATCAAGATGTCCTTGCTACAACATCCGAAGTGTTGCGCCATTGGGAGGATTTCTAAGATAGATCAAGAGAGAGAGAGAGAGAGAGAGAGAGGTTTTTGGGTGTGAAGAATTCTAAAAGTTAGCACTTCTATTTGTTGTGATTATGCGTTACGGTGCACTTCGTGCGCGTCATGCACACAACTCGTGGCTCCATCCAGAGTTTTCTACATGTCACAATTCTAATGGTCAATGTCTCTCCAATCTTGACGAATCTTGGTGTCAAACGTGCGCGTTGAGCATGGTGTGCACTTGACATGCAACTCTAAATCTTTTTAAAAAAATCATATCTTCCTTATATGAATCTTATTTCTTACCCATTCTATATATTTTTGTAGCTCTCTACTAGTACTACAACGTTCCTTAATATTGCATTGCAAAATTTTAACTTTTATTTTTAACCCGTATTTTATATTTTTCTAAAAATCGTATCTTTTTTATACGAACTCTGTTTTAACTTTTTTCCTTTTAAAGTTCTTATCTCTCGGAGTACTACGATTTTATTTTTAGTGATGTTAGCCAAAATTCAACCGAATTATGTATACTATTTTGACGTTAATAACGTTATTAACGCGATTGATTTTTTTTTTTAGTTTTTATAAAATCATAACTCCTCTAGTTGGAGTCAAATTTTTACAACTTTTATATCTTTGGGACCACTTTCTTATACATTTTCCAAGTACACTTACCAATATTTAATAGTGGTACAACTTTTGGTACTTATTTTTTATCCTATTAACTTTATTTACAAATCGTATCACATCTGGTCATATTTTTCCGAAATATGAAAAACTCTATTATTGTCATTTGTCGATGCTAATCTCTAGTGACGGTTGATGACGAGAATTTCTCAATTGTCACATTCTCCCCATGTTTTGGGAATTTCATCATGAAATTCTGACCTTAGGGTAATCTTATTAGGGGTGACCGATTTCTTACTCAGGGATCGGCCATTTTCCTTTTTATTAGGACAAGAAAATTTCCTTTTTAGTTACACTTCCACTTCTAATTCTTTAAATTTGTCACTAGAACTTAACATTTGTCTTTTGAAATCCTACTTGATTTCATCCTTATTTTACATCAATAGGAAACCTAAACCTTTTATTTTAATATCGGTGTGGATTTCTGGAAGGATTTCTATGTTTATTTATCTATTACTACATGTACTTAAAAGTATATATATATATATATATATATATATATATATATATATATATATATATATATATATATATATATAATGAGTAAAACTTCAAGGGTTTCCAACTCCCTTGTTAAACATTACATAATCATTCCTATGGGATTATCCCTAAACCTATTTATTCTAACGCATAGTATTCCCTTTTACTGACTTGGTTGAATCCTACAAACGCTTGTGATGTGTTCTGGTCTTGCGCAATTGTTACACCTAAATTCCTTACATCTGCCCAGATGATTAAGTCCACAATTACTGCACAAGGGGAGTCTTCCCAAGTATCCCCTTGGTGGAGTGCGTGATCTCTCACGAGGCTTCCTTTCCTCCTTTTTCCTTCTACAAGGGTTGACTAGATTTGCCCTTGGTGGTTCCTTCCCACATGGTCTTGAGTTATTTGGACTTATTCTTACTCCTTATTGAGTTCTGGGGCATAGGCTACTCAAGACTGAATGCTAAATATTTAGCTTCCTCGTAGGTATTGGGTTGGTCTGCTTGCACCTTGATTCTAATATGGGGAGCTAACCTTTGAAGGTATGCATTGATCTTCTTGATCTATGAGTCGACCAATTTAGGGAATATGGTGACTAGGTACGCAAAATGTACGATATAAAAGGCCATACCTGATTCCTGTGTGCTAAGATATCTGAATTCATGTTCTGCTCGTGCCACGTCTTTTCCAGAGCGGAATTCCCTTATGAACTACTTCTTTATCTCTTTCTGGGGGTTGCATAGGCTTCATCTATGCCTAATGCCTTGACTTGGATACTCCACCAGATGAGAAGTCTTCCCATAAACGTGCATGTTGTGAACTTAACTATATGTTCATTAGCATACTTGCTTTCTATCTCCTTTGTCCAGTGGATTAAACTATCTACTCCTCTGTCTCCATAAAAAATATGGGCTTATATTTAATGAAATCTTGATAGGTTCTTGTCATTTTGGCCACATTCCTTATTGCTTAGCTTATCCTTACTTGCTCTGAGGTTCCCTAACGCATCAGAGGCTTGACGCTATATCATGGTCTGAATGGTGGTTGGGTCAATCAAGTTTAACATTGAAGGGTTATTATCCTGAAATGACATCAATAAGGTTAATCGTCGTTCCTTGGTTTGACTAATGGGGTTGTCATTATATCCTTGATTTACTGGGGCAATAGTACTTTTCCTATTTGTAGTGTGCTATAGTTGTTTTCCTAGCAACGTGTCTTCTTATCGCTTGTTACAATAAAGATTTTACATTTATCCTCTAAACATTTTCTTTCATTGTTGTTACCTTTTCTATTACAACATGCTACTATTGCTTCTCTAGCAACTTATCTTATGAATGGAATTTCCTTATTACGATATGCTACTATTGCTTTCCTATAAACTTATCTTAAGAATGGAATTTTCTTATTATGGCATGCTATTGTTTCTTTCCTATCAACTTATCTTAATAATGTAATTTTCTTATTACGACATGCTACTGTTTCTTTCCTAGCAACTTATCTTAAGAATGGAATTTCTTATTACATCATGCTACTGTTGATTTCCTAGCAACCTATCTTATGAACTAATTTTCCTTATAACAACCTGCTATTGTTTCTATCCTAGCATGCTATCTTGTGACCGAAATTTCCTTATTACAACATGCTACTGTTGCTTTCCTACCAACCTATCTTATGAACTAAATTTCCTTATTATAGCATGCTACTGTTGCTTTCCTAGCAACCTATCGTATGTACAAAATATTCTTATTATGGCATGTTACTGTTGCTTTCCTGGAAACTTATCTTAAGAAAGGAATTTTCATATTATTCCAAGGAAATCACTCTTCTTTACCTTTAGGTTTCAAAATAGATTAAACCCTTAAAGGTTTTTATTATCTAGGATATCCAAAAAAAATTAGGTAAAAAGTGTTAACTTTTGAAGCAAGTGTGTCGTGTGCACTCGCATGCATTGCACACTTGTGTGTGTGTGTGTGTGGTCCATTTCAACACCTTTTGCAACATTTATCTTATCTAACTCATCCTTAACTGCTTTTTGACTATTTTTCTTCAGAAATTTCGAGACGAGGTTGACAAGCTACGTGCCAGTTACCTCATAACCGACTATGGCATCTATTCCTACAGTTCCCTGATGACCTTGCTGATTAGAGTTCCTTCGTCTCTCTCCTGATCTTTCTTTTTTTATAAGAAGATCGGTGTTCCCCATTGTGACATCCCCTAATTTCTCAGCCAGAAAAGACCGATTTAATTTATGCTTTTTAAAATCAAATCAGAGAAATCTTTATAAAAGATGTTGCGGAATTGGTCCCCAAAATAAAATATGATAAAAGTTTGTCAAAACCTTTCTTTAAGAAATATATCATTTCCTTTTATATCAAAACCTCGGGATGTCATTTTCCGATACATATCAAAAGCATAAACAACACATTATAAGCCTTACAACAGTTATTTATAACTACTGACCTATAATCCAAAATCACTCATCATCATCATCCGACTATGCTCGGGGTCCTCTACCTGTAATATAAACAGCTGAGTGGGTCAGGCTTGGAAGCCGGGTGAGCATATAGGGTTTTCAACCCACAGTACATAATTCAATATGCTTAAACATCAATCAATCAACCGAATTACCCCAACCCCATTATCTTATTTATTTCTTAAGGGTTTACCCAAAGAATCAACCATCACTTCTTCCTAAGGATTCATCCTAAGGAATAGACACAAAGTCACCTTGTCACCGGGGTTTATACAACGGGCACTAAGTCCATAGCTGCCAAGGTTTATTCAACATGTGCTAAGTCCATAGCTCTCATTTATCAACAATATTATTTATAGGTATTCCCCCCTCCAATACATGTCAATGGGTTTTTAGAGTACATCAAATGAACATATAGTTCATTACACCTATAGGCTGCGGGCCTGCTAGTGTTCCACAGACTGTCTAGAATAGTCCATGGTTGTCATCCATACTCTGCTGAATGACGGGGGCCCACGTTTGGGTAAAGGCTTTTCTCATATTGCACCACTCACGCCACACGTTTGGGTAAGGGCTTCACCCCTCACTATCAACTCATGATCTCATTTCACCACTCACTCTCAACTCATGATCTCTATCACTGATCATCTCATCTATCCAACTCACCTTTTATCACACCCACTATTTCATCTACCCATGTTTTACCCAATATTTTTCATAGATAAAAATACATATACAATTTAAATTATTTAAAAACCTTTATAAATCATTCCTTTAACACCCATCTCAAATAAACAAACAATATATATTCACACAGCACGTATTTTATGTTAAATACTTCATATCTATGTGTAAGGTGAAAGTAACTATACACTAACTAGATTTAATGAAAACCGGGCAACAATTCGTTTTCTAAAACGATCGTTTCTAATAAAACCGAGAGTTTTATTGAGAAACTGGGATTTGTGAGGGTCGGGCTTCGAAACCGAAAAGATAAATTTTCCGGGCTTCACGGGCACTTCATGGCGTATTCCGAGGGTTATAATCGATATCGGGGCTTTGGGGAATGTTAAGATGAAGAAAATATGGAAAAAGGGGCTAAAATGGCAATTTCTTAAAAATATCCGAGAAGGCTCGCAACCTTCTATTTATAGGGAGGAGCTTCTGATCGGACGGATGTGAAGCGTCCAGGTGGTGAAGATTCGAGGCTCGCAGGGGAGGGCTCGCACGTGGGCTGCACATGTGAAGGCTTGCTGGCTGCTTCTTACTGGACCGAGGTCTAGGTTCGAAGTAGGGCATCCGTGGCAGCCTTGCGAGGGTTCGACCATGTGCTAAGAGGGTACGTGTCGCATCTATACTGGACCACTTCGGATCATCTCACGAGATTGGATTACTCAGTAGCTCAGACACTCATCCGATGCGAAGCGAGGACATGTGGCCAAAGTCCACGTGTGCGAAATTCCTTGGTTTTGGGGATTTTTCTCGTTTTTCGCGCCAAAACTTCTAAAATCCATAACTTTCGCATACGAGCTCCGTTTTTGATGTTTTTATATGCACGCGTAGGTAAAATTACGCTCTACAACTTTCGTTTAGACTTCGTCGGCTAATTTAGACTTTAATTTTTATATTATTATTTTTAACAGACCGGGACAGGAAATCCGTTAAAAATTCATAACTTCTTCATCCGATGTCTATTTTCGTCATACTTTTTACCATTGTGCTACTAATGACGAGACCTTCAATTCTCGTTTAGGTCATGTCGGCTAAAAATCACTCAATCTAAAATTCGAGTTTTTAGCTGTCTACTATTAAGCTGAAACTTTGAAAAATCATAACTTCCTCATACGAAGTTAGATTTGGGCGTTCTTTTTATACATACTCTCGGTTTAACGAGCACTACGAGTTTCGTTTAGATTACTAAGGCTAAAAAATGGTTTATCAAAAACTCACTTTTTACGACATTCGGCACCGTGCTGGTTTATCGTGAAACTTCGACAGGTCATAACTTCTTCGTTATAACTTGGATTTCGGCATTCTTTATATATCCGTAATCCTTGTCACTCCCACTACAAGTTTCTTAAAAGATATCAGCTTTATCTAAAATTTAATTTTTGACGCTCATTTTTATTCTTAATTAATTAAATCCTAATAATTAAGCATAAAACACATAATTCACATAATTCCTTTTCATTTCTTCTAAATGAGTTACAAAGGTTAGCCTAGACCATTATGTCAATATTAATTTCTAGCCTAGAAACACGGGCGTTACACCCATGCTCTTTCTTGGAGAGTTGCGGACGAGTATGGGTTAATGGCTCGTCTGGAGCCATTCCTTACCCGTGTCTTGCGGGATGACAACAGTCTTGTGCTTTTTGTCAGTCATGGATGGTGGCAGGTTGTTGGGGTTCGAGAGGTGATCTACAAGGAGCTGTGTTGGGATTTCTTTTCGACAGTCTGTTTCGACATGACATCGACGAGGTGGGATGATCGACTGGTCTTTTCTTTCCGTGTGAGAGGCGTATCCCGCTCCTGCAACCTGATTGATTTTGGGAGATGTCTAGGGATTTATATAGCAAAAGAGACTATGAGTCCTCATTTCTATGCTTACCCTGGCAACTATATTACTAAGCCACCACAGGATTACGACTACCCGCGGGTATGGGGTCAGGCCAAGGGGACCTATGTTTCTAGGACAGCCAAAGAGGGTGCCTTCAAATCTCTTATTTATCGGTTGATTCACCGATTGTTCTCCTCTACTATTTTTCACCGCGAGGAGTGTGACAAGGTTCCTTTTGGAGACCTCTTCTACATATGGTCACCTTACTCAGACTGAGGTTCGCCTCCATCTACCTTTTTCTCTTGCTTTCTATTTATCTGGTATGGCTCTAGGTTCCATGACTTTGAGCAGGATTTGTGGGGGTCATTGGGTCACTCGGGTGGTGTAATGCCCGCAGATTCGGGCTAGTCAATTTAGAGATAATAAGCGTTAAAATGACTTTTTTATAGAAGATTATTTAAAACAAGCAATCTTAACCAAAGTATAGTATATGTCACAAAGATTTTGTACATATAAAGAACGTTGAAATCTGACTTATAACGAAGTAGTTATGACCCGTCGAAGTTTTGCGATTAAACCGACATGGCTCCGCGTATCGTAAAAAGTAAATTTTTGATAAAATACTTTTCAGCCTTAGCAATCTAAACAAAAGTCTTAGTAGACATTAAACTGAGAGTGTGCATATAGAGAATGTCCAAATCTGACTTCATTTGAGGAAGTTATGATTTTTCTAAGAATTCAGCATAGCAATATATAACCCGAAAATCAAATTTTAGATCGATCGATCATTATCCGACACAACCTAAAAAATAATTGAATATATCATTAATATGATCTCAGCGATATAAAGACAATTGGAAACGGACGTCGGATGACAAAATTATGAATTTTTAACGAATTTTAACTGTCTAAGTCTGTTAAAATATAACTTCAAAAATAAAATCAAAATTAGCCGAGGGAGTCTAAACGAAAGTTGTAGATCTCGTCGATACCTATGCGTGGGTATAAATAACATAAAAAACGAAGCGTGTATGCGAAAGTTATGGATTTTAGAAGATAATTAATTTTTGGATTAACTAGTGAGTGGCACGTGGCAAGATCTAGGCCACACCTTCTTCCCCACGGCTTGCCACCAGATTTTGACACATGGCACATTATGCCCAACGTAATTTTTTAGTACGCCCAGCATAACCCTGAAAAAGCCATTACACCCAGGGTAATTCTTGAGTACGCTCCGCGTACTCGGTTACTGGCAGCTATAAATAGATGGCGTTTTTCACTCCTTTTCTCACATCTCTTTAACCAATTCTCTCCCAAACCTCACGAAAAGTATAGATTTTGGCTTGGAATTTATGCCCGCGGAGAGCCCGGTTTCTCGTTAAACCGCCTGTACGGTGAGTTATGCTTACCGTACTTTAAGTATAACTTATGTGTAAGTTCATTATCATTATTATGAACCTATAAACAATATTTATCAGTGATTCAAAGTCGTTATACTGATTGATCTACTTACGGGAGAGGTGTCTAGAACGGCCACACTGGCTTGGTTGTTGGATTTCAGAAAGGCTATACACCAATATGGTCCTGCCTCCCAACTGTCCTTCCTAGCTGATCCTTACTTGATAGATCATGAATTAGACTTTGAATTAATGATAAATCTAGACTAATAATTAGTTTCAATAAATATTAGACTAAAACTTAGTAATAATCATGGTTTTGAAACCGGACCAGACCAGCCGGTTCAACTGGAAACCGGTCAGGGTACCGGTTTTATAAAGCCTAAAAACCGCTTGTAACCAAACCGGTTAAGAACCGGCGGTTCAACCATAAACCAATAAAAACCAGGCTTGTTAAACCGGAAAATAACCGGCCATAATTTTCCTTTATAAAATTTGCACTAAAAAATGGTACAGGAGACCCACACCTTCATAAGGTAGATCCGATGTTTGCTTTTTGAATACCCTATAACTCCATTGCTTTTATAATGCTCTCTAAGGCCACCACATTTGTTTTTTTTTTGTCGATGTGGGATACGCCTAAATGCTCGGACTCCTCTTCTACCTTCAACAAAAACTAATTTTTTTTTTTTTACTTTTTTTCATTACTTTAATAACAAAACTTTGAGAAAGATATAAATTATTATAATTAGTATTTTGCAAGGTGTTGTTTCATTTTAAAAGTCCAAAAATAATGTTATATATATATATATATATATATATATATATATATATATATATATATATATATATATATATATATATATATATATATGATGTCGTTCGGTTCATCCGGTTTTTAGGTCCGGTCCGACCGGTCGAACCAATTGAACCATCAACCCGGTAAGACGACCGGTTCGATGTCTGGTCCGATTTTCAAAACATTGGTAATAATGATACTAGGTTTCATCGTAGGGAAAGGCAATTGCTAGGAACGAAGCGTTGTCCGAATTTCGAGTCGTCACTTTAACAAGTGAGTGCATAGTTCATTTCATGAACATGATTTTAATACAAGTATTAATAAAAGTATTAAATATATGTTGAAGTTTATATGTGAGTTATATGCTTATTATCTGGAAATATGTGTTATATGTGTATTTGATGAATCACGCCATGCGAACCAGACATCGTTCTATATGTGTTAATATGTATATACATGATAATAATGATAGAATTATTATAAATGAGAAGATAAATGTATGTTAATACTTAATACTCTGTATAAAATACTACACTAAATTAGGATATTGTTGCTGAAACAGAGTTAGTATTGAAAGTTGACTATAAGCATTATAGGCTTGCCTAGTGATGAAATAAGACTTAAAAGAGAATCTTAGTTAAATCAAGTTTGGATATTGGGTAACATCTTATTAAGGGTATGTGTGTGATCAGAATAAAGATTAGAAACTCTGTTCGAGGAGATTGATGATCTATTGAGTATGTCCTACGTATAAGAGTACTTTCTATGTACCAAGTCTTTTTCAAAGCTCTGTATCTCAGGTGCTGCTTGTGTCGGGGTATTATTATCTTCTAGGGTACGAGTCCTACTTATACCAGGGTACTATAATGTACCAGAAGTACTATCATGTACAAAGTCCTTTTGACACTATTATGTGTCGGAGTACGGGAGCGTACATGAATACCTTATTAGTATTTCCCCATACTTTTTCTTTGATGAGCTTTGTGTGTCATCGTTTCCTTTCATGAAGTAATTGAGGAAACTTTGTAGATTGTCTAATAGAATGTCAGTAATAGACCACTACTAGGTATATTTGATGTTGTATTTTTGGATATGGTGAGTATGGGGGTAAAATACCTCATGGTGTCAGACCACTGCTAGGCACAGTCATCTTGATAACCACCCCTGACTTAATTGTCTTTTTGTTTTTACGAACGGAGGTTCGTGGTGAACTATTCTATTCCCCTCTTTTGATGTATTTATTGATCCTCGTTTGCTTCCAGGGAATTTCCAAAGCAGTGTCGTCAATTTGTTGTTCATATTGATCTTTAGGCTTGTTCTTGTAAGATCGTTGTATAGGATCTGTACGTGGGAACCAACAAGATGGGATAAATTGTTTTAGAGATATGATATATCTATGTTAATGATAATAGTTGGTTTCGCAGGTTTGAGATATACATTATTATCATATTGTGGGATTGAAATCCCTATGTACTCACCAGCTTTCCCAACCTGACCCACTCAGTTATCTTGATAACCACCCTTGACTTAATTGTCTTTTTGTTTTTACGAACAGAGGTTCGTGGGGAAACTATTGCATTCCCCTCATTTGATGTATTTGTTGATCCTCGTTTGTTGCCAAGGAATTTCCAAACCAGCGTCGTCAATTTGTTGTTCATATTGATCCTTTAGGCTAGTTCTTGTAAGATCGTTGTATAGGATCTGTACGTGGGAACTAACGGGATGGGATAAATTATTTTAGAGATATGATTTATCTGTGTTAATGATAATAGTTGGTTTTTCAGGTTTGAGATATACATTATTATCACATTGTGGGATTGAAATCCCTATGTACTCACCAGGTTTCCTAACCTGACCCACTCAGTTTATTGTATCATAGGTGACTATATGAAAGATACATTCTGCTGAGAGATTCAATGAGTATTAGGCCACTAGTTTAATTATTGTAAGGCTTGTAAAATTTCACTATGCTTATGTTTCCGTATTGACTGTTACATCCCAATGTTTTAATATAAATAAAAATACATTTATTTGGAAATGCCTTGATAACATCTCTATCATGTTTTCTAGGAACAAATTCCGCAATACTATTCTTCAAAAGGGATACTCATGATTTTTAAATAAGCATAAACAAATTGGTCTTTTCTGACCGTGAAAATGGGGATGTCACATGTGGCCCTATCTTATGAGGTTGACACTAGCGGGATGGTTCCTATTCCTATTAGAGACATGAGTACTACCGTTCTAGGGATGATGCGGAAGTTGGTTTGAGGAGTGGGGCGGAAGTGGAGGATTTCAGACAGTGATATTGTGGAGCCAATCCGACAGGTGGAGTCGGAGCATATCCCTGAGCCTGCCTTTAAGAGGCGTTAGAGACCTAGGTATGCCAAGCCTGATCAGCCGAAGCCGACTCTACGCGATGTGATACAACGTTTGGATGCTATACAGGAGGAGCATCGATGGATTATGGGTTTGATTGTTGGGGTGAGGAAACACCTTGGATTGGACCATCCACATTTTCCTCAGGCGGGTACTGCTATTCCACCTCCTGCTCAGCTGAGGGGTGCTAGTCATGATGGTGCTGGCTCTTCAGGCACACATCTGGGGATACTGATGACGATAGCGAGGAGATCTGGGAGGACGAGGAGGGTGAGTATGAGAGCAGTGGGTAGGGTTGATGTGTTCGGGCTGTATTTTCATATGCACTTATTTTGGGGGGTACTTTTGATACACTTATGTATGTATGTTTATACTCTTTTCTTTAATTCACATTGCATACATATATATGGTTTCTATTTTATCATTTACTGAGCCTAAACTTAGTTGATATATTGGTTCAGTCAAGACTAAACATATGTGATCAAGATACATTTAGTTGTCACTCAACTTTTACATATTGAATTGGCCTAGATACCTGACTTACACAATTTACATTTTAGATTTGTATATTTAATTGTTATGGGTTGGCGATTATTATTGTTTTATACTTCTAAACTATCAAATAGAGATTGGCCAGATGAGAAGTGTCGGACGTCAAGATCATTTTAGCATATAGCCGTTTTGAAATCCAACGCAAGCGACAGTTCAAACTAGTCACTTCTCCAGTAACCAGTCTATCAGTAAGGTAATTAATAGTAATACTTTTTTTATAGGTTTTAATGCAAACCTAATCAGAGTATATGTCCGAAGCTATAGTCGTAATTCCTAAAGAAATACTAATTCACTATAGCAAGTAGCTCTGATACCAATCTGTCACACCTTCCACGGCTGTTGGCGGAAATGTCGAGTGGTGACGATATTTACATAGATTACCCAAATCACATAGCACAAACCATAACTACATTTTTATAAATAAAATCTATTAAAAGGAATAAATGAAACCTATCTATCTATCTTCCATATGATGTCATTCCTGGCATTGATCCTTACTCTATCCTAGGAGTACATGCGATTTTGAAAACGTCAACATAAGGTTGGTGAATTCACAAGTTTTAGTTGAATATAGAATAAAGTCTTTTTGAAAACTTTTTAGTAATTATTACAATGATTATGATCATTTTACTTACATTCCTTATTTCCTATACTTTACTATATTATCTCTTCCAAAATTTCTTGGATCTTGTAACTTATAAGTTTTCCGAATAGGATATTCTGTTATTCCTATCCTACTATCTCGATGGCATAATTTACCATTCATATATTATCATCTTTGTAGTATATTTTACCATTCCTATCTTACTATCTTTGTAGAATATATTTTACCGATCCTAACTTATCATCTTTTTAGGATATTGTACCATTCCTATCTTATCATCCTTGTATTTTAGGATATTCTATTAACTCGTAACATATTTTATTTACTACTTAAAGGTGTCCCTCGAGATAGTCGGATCTCTAAGGTGGTTGTAATATATTACCATGAGTCCCCATAATCGACGGTGTAGATTAATTATTTCCCCGCATGACACTTCATCGGACGTCCAATAGTGTCTGAATAATAAAGACATTTATCCTCTCAAGATTAACGATTACAGGTTTGGGTTAGCCGAATTTAATCGGGCTAATGAAGAATAATAACAACTCACTAATGCATTAACCTTAGGTATTTTATCTTTTATCTTTCTTTCTTGGTGATTTCCTATAACTATAACAAGATAAATCTTTTATTTTATATTTTACAATTAAAACTTTTTGATCTCATAATTATCTTGTGTGTGTGTGTGTGTGTATATATATATATATATATATATATATATATATATAATTTTGCCATACATATATATACTTTAATTATGGTTAATTTAAAACATGCTATTTGAGCATAGTAACGATTAGGTACATCGCATATCCCTATAGTTAACCAATGTTACTTCTAGATACTATGTTATCCGGGAATTGGCCATCATAACACCTAGGTAATATCTCTTCCTAGACTACCAGACAACATAACTCTTAAGCATAATATCATAGCTTATAACTATATATAGATCGAGAGAGAGAGATTTTTGGGTGTGAAGAATTCAGAAAGCGATTACTTCTAGTTATAATGCTTATGCGCGCGTCGCACTTTGTGCGCGTCATGCACTCGACTTGTGGCTCTATCCAGAGTTTGCCACGTGTCACACTTCTTATGGTCAACGTCTCTCAAATCTCGACGAATCTGAGTGTCAGACGTGCGTGTAGAGCATGGCGCGCACTTCATGTGCAACTCTAAATCTTTTAAAAATCATATATTCCTTATATGAATCTTGTTTCTTACCCTCTTTATATTATTTTGTAGCTCTCTTCTAGTACTACAACTTTCCTTAAAGCTACGTTGCCAAATTTTATTTTTTTAACATGAATGGTATATTTTTCTAAAAATCATATCCTCTTTATATTGACTCTGCTTTTGACCTTTTTCATTTTAAAGTTTTTATCTCTTAGAGTACTACGATTTTCTTTTTAGTTACGTTAGCCAAAACTCAATCGAGTTCTGTATACTATTTTGACGTTAATAGTTTTATTAACGTGGTTGATTTTTCTCTTACTTTTTATAAAATCATAAATCCTCCGGTCGGAGTCAGATTTTTACTATTTTTATATCTTTGGGACCACTTTGATATGCACTTTCCAAGTACACTGCCTATTATTTAATAGTTGTGCAACTTTTGGTCACTCATTTTTTTCCTATTAACCTTATCTACAAATTGTATCACATGTGATCATATTTTCCCGAAATATGAAAAACTCTATTATTGTCATTTGTCGATGCTAATCTCTAGTGACCGTTGATGACGAGAATTTCCTAATTGTCACAAGATATGTGGGGGAACATAGTGAAGATAAAATACAATCTTGATAATCTCGAGTTTGATATGAAATCGTTTTTCTATCACAAAATAGGCATTGGATCTGATACTCTCTTCTTCTGGTTTGATCATTGGGTCGACTCTGACTCCCTCTCGAATGGGTTCTCTCTCTAGTTCAAGCTTGACAAGCAAAATTTGCCTTCGTTTCCGATAGAATTATCTCTAATGATTTTTTCGGGACTTGGAAAAAGTTCCAAGTTCCTCTCTTGAACTTTCAGAATTATGAGAATTATAAGCAGTGGTTGGTTCAATCCGACTTTCTTCAAAGTCTAATGAGCTAAAATTTAGTCTCTCTCATGATGGTGAGTTTTATGTCGATTGTTTAAGGAGATCAATTATTCTTCATCCAACTGACTGGTATGGATTAACATGGTCCCGTTTAAGGTGATTACTTTCATATGGAGGGCATGCCTCAATCGTTTCCCCACAGTCTTGGCTCTTAGATCGAGAGGTGTACATACTATCACTTCCTCTTGCGCTCTATGCTCGAAGTTTGATGAATCCACTGATCATCTTCTTGGACCTTGCTCGTTCTCTCAAGAAGTGATGCATTGGATTTTCAAATGGTGTTCCATTCCCCTCTCAATTTCTCCACAGTGGGCAATGACATCAATTATGCAGCTAATTGGGAAAATTATCCAAAGAAAAGAAAAATGTTGATAACTATTACTTACAGTATTACGTGGCGTGTTTGGAAGGCGATGAATGATAAGGTGTTCAAAAAGACTCATACTACCCCTTCGAAGATAGCCGATAATGTTATTTTCAATGGTTTTTGGGTGGGTAAAACATAGGGGTAAGGTAGGAAAATGCAATTGGAATACCCGGAGTTATAACCCCTTTTTGTGTTTGTAATTTCACTTTCTTGTGAGTTTTTTTTCTCCTTATCCCTACTTCTTGCTAGGCAATGGTAATAAAATATCGCTGGTTCAAAAAATATTGAAATAATTTTTATAATCACATCCTCATTGTAGATTTATTCTTTATCTGAAAATTTGTTTATCATGTTTAAACAATTTGTAAGAAAAGAAGGAGCATTTGTGTACCAAATACCAACAAAACAACTGGTCCTCATTCTTGGACGAAGTACATGTTTTGATCCATTTATGGCTTCTAGTAGATGGAAAAACATGGACAATTTCAAATTAATTTGGTAAAATGTCAATTTCCATGTTTGGTGAAAAATGGACTTTTAATTAAGTTAATGTTTTTCTATATAATTTAAGTTTTTCTTTCCCAATCTTTACCTACAAACCTGCCTTAGCCACAAAATTTGAGTAGCGAGTGTTATTAGGTTCGGTTTAATTGAAGTTTAATTGGGATTCAATTTTATTGGTTTTTAATATTTCTAAGCTAAACGCAACGGTACCAAATAAAGTTTGGATTAACTAGTTTTAAATAATTTGATCCGGTTCCGGTTAAAGTGAATAATCCGAATAAAAATGTAATTCTAGAATTTATCCTTCTTAAATAAAAGGAGCGTGGATGACCAGTAGGGCTGTGCATGGGTCGGTTTGGGTTGGTTTTGGACCCAAACCCAACCCATAAGTGGTCGATTTCTGGTTTTTAGAACCCAATATGATCGGTTTCTGGTCGGTTCGGTTTCTCGGGTTCTAAGGTCGGTTTGAGTGGTTTTTTGGTTTCTTGGGTTCAACTCATACCTTCATGGGTTCTGAGTTTAAACCCATGAGTTTTGGGTTTTAACCAATTTTCCATAAATGAAGCAACAAGTTAATACTTCAAAAACACAAAATTTAAGTTAAATACTTCAAAAAATATGAGTCTTACAACAAATAGTCTATTACAGGTTACAACCAAAGCCCGAAATAGTCTATTACAACAAAAAAACAATCACGTATAGGTCGGTTTCTTGGGTTGGATGGGTCGGTTTCTTGGGGCGGTTTGTCGGTTTTAAGTATGGGTCGGTTTCTCGGGTTGAATGAGTCGGCTTCTAAGTAAAAACCGAAACCGAACCCGATTTTTCGGTTTTTAAAAAATTCAAACCCAAACCGTCGGTTTTGCTTCGGTTTCGGTTTTTTCGGTTTCGGTTTCGTCGGTTTTAGTCGGTTTCTTGGTTTGGGTTTGCTCACACCAGGATGAAAATCAACTATAAATTAGAAAACTTGAAAGTGAATTCGATACTTGTTATTACATCTTGCAGAATAATTAGGCATTAGACAACTTGCAAATTAAATTCTATACCCATTTTACATCTGTACCTTAACATTAGATAATTGCAAACAAAATTTCATAGTTATGAAAATACAACAACAACAATAAACTCCCATAAAAATGGGGGGAAAGGACGTTGAAATAAGATCTCCTGTAAGATAAGTGTCGGTCCAACATCAAACAATCCTAGAAAAAATGAATACCTAAAGAGAAATTAAATAGATCTAGATCAATAGTTAAATCTTAAAAGGAAAAAGTAAAAGTACATAGTCAAACCGAAAAACAAGTAGTGCAAAATGGTAGACTAAGAGGATTGACAATAAAACATGGAACAAACGATTGACACAAACACTTTCAGGTGAATATTATGAGATACAAGCAAACAATAAATAGGCAACAGCCACAACAACAACTAGAAATCAAGGTCAAACAATAGAGAAGTACCTCTATACTACTCTACTTTCTTTATCGTAGTTACAAAAATTAATTATATAAATATTGACCAAAATTCTTATTCAGATTATTCGGTTTACCCGAAATATTGAAAAACCAACCAAAATCGAACCAAATAAGGCGCTCTTATCCGGTTATGAACCGTATTGCTTGAAAATCTAATAACACAAAACTCATTTGGTTCGGTTGATTATTCAGTTTTAGCATTTTTCTAACACCTCTAATAATGACCATAATCAATCTGATCTAATGATATAACAATCAGCGTGTTGATCTTTTTTTTTTTGGTTGTTAGATCCTTTCAGTAAAATTCGATACCTATTTTTTGGTTCATGGTGAAATTTCAAGACGGGTATTGTTAAAGTCTAATAATATTAAGGTCCATGGTTATAGTATGTATTGATTAAGTGCAAAGCAAAAACTAATGAACAAGAGTATTATGGGGAAAACTAATGAACAAGAGTATTATGGGGTTTCACAAAAATGAAATCTTATTATTTATTTTGAAGATGAGCCCAATATACTCTAATTAACATCTTTTATAAGGAAGTTCTAAATTTCAAACATATTGGCAAGATTTCAGAAACACTGAAATTCATTGAAATAGGTTGAGATAATAAATCATATAATTTTAAAAAAAATCGTGGAAATCGTGTGGACTTACAATTAAAACTAAACAATTTTAAATGGAAACCAAGCTAAAACTAGAGACCAAAACAATAAATTGGCTCCTATAGGTGGGATCAATCGCACACATCTTTTCAATGTTTTAAAAATCGGTTTTTAGTTGAACCGGTCGAATGATTGGTTCTCTGTTCAATGAAGTCAACCGCTGACAACCTGTTTAACTATTGGTCTAGGCAGTAGTGTGTGTCGGCCTTCTTCTAGTTGTGTATATTCCATATAACCTGATCGATCAAGTTATTTAATTTTCTTTGGAAATAGATTGTTTTTTAATGGGCTAAGTGAAATTTTCTTTGGAAATATATTGTTCAATAAACCGGTTCAAACGAGTTTTTAACCAGTTCTATCACACCGGTTCAACCCGTTTGTTGAAAAAACCGTTTTGATTTGATTTGGTCTTGAAAATGGCATAAAACAGGTTGTTGTTGAACGACTCTCGTCAGCTGCAACCGGCCGGATCAAACCAGTTTTTAAAACATTATATGTTTCTATTAGGAGCTCTATGCATATAAGGTATGTCTCGTAACTTCTAATATAACAAAAGTTATATATGTTTCAAGTTCGGATTTTTTTCGCTCTTTTGTCCTTCCTGTTTATCCATAGAGAACTTTGTTAAGTCCCCGATATGATTTGCATCATTGTAGGTTTTTCGTTGTTATTTCTTAACAACTTGTTTGGTATTATGCAAAACAAGAATCACTATAAGGTCAAAAAAAATTTATAAGGAATACATGGAAACATTATAACGAGAGACCATAAAAATTGTCTATAACATGCTAATCAACTTTATATTGTCCTCAATGAAGTATTTTTAATTAACAACTTATATTCTCCTCATAAAAGGATACTTCGTTGTCTCTTCTCTTTATATGGGATATATGCCATAAAATACAATATGATAGGTTTTTAACGTTCAATGTAGATAACATAGGGGATAGACTCAAGATCATAGATAATAAATGTAATTTGAGAATAGCTTTTTGGATTCATGTAATATAAACACTACATAACGAATCCAAAAAAAAAAAAAAAAAGAACTCAACGACCTTCCAATAGTGTAAACCTTCCCAACTTTTATACTCTTTACATATTTAGACAAATGTGACTTATAGAAACATTTCACACATGTAAGTCTAGTTTTCCATTTACATGTAGTTGGCCAGATCAAACACTAGCGATGAGTGTCTAGAATTTCAAAGCATAACGTCTTCTGTTTTTCAACTTTGGGATTAGAATATTTATGAAAAAATAAATATGGATCGAAAGTGATCGGATTTAACGGTAACAAAGAACAACAAGAACTATTTATGTTCGTCATGATTTTTGTAAATTACTTCATAAAATATATTAAAACTTAAAAGACTCTCTAAAACTCCAAGACTACAAGCCTATTTATAATAATCTAGTAACCCAAAATGAATACTAAATATGCTAAGAATCATCTAATTTTAAGAAACAATATAAATATTAAAGATTTTATTCAATTATGACTTAATTCTTAATGAAGATAAATCTTAAAAAAAAAACATCTTAAAATAAAATCTTTCTTAATAAATAAAGATTTTTTTGTCACATGCCACATTCTCATTTATTTTGCCACATGTAATTTTGTGGTTATTTTAAATTAATTTTTATTCCACGTGTTATTTTATGATTTTTTTTTCATTTTATTAAATTCTAGATATTATTTAAATGCAGTAATAAATACATATCAAATTCACTAATGAACTTTTCTTCTAATTTCAAAACTACTAAATTAAAGATTTATTATTTTATTTATTTATTTATTTAAATTATTTGTTTGAATTTAAAAAAGAAAAAAAAACACTTTAATTTTTATAACTCAATATTTTCTCATTTTTCTTATAAATTCAAACTTCTTAAATGTTTAGAATTTTGTATTTAGTTTTTCTTTTAAATAAACTCATGTAATATATGAGCCTCACACCTACTAACACTAATAAATCAAATCTTCAAGTTATCGGCAAAATTCCCTACATCATTCTCTCATTCTTAAAAAGGACTTGTTGTCGAGTGCCTCTCGCCCGAGGTTTCTAAAAGGCAATCAACTTTCACACTTCAAAACAAACACAAATGTACCTCATAGAAAATCACTCATGATTAAAGGTTCTATTGATATACTCACTAGATGTTTCATATATAAATTTTCTTGCCTAGCTTTGGGTAGAAGATCATGTTTATAATGTTGAGTGACTACAAAACAAGCTAAGCACTTCAGATAAATTTTAAACAAACTTCGGTAAAATCGCGGAATTAAAACTTCTGAAAAATGAAAATAAAAAAGAGCACAATATTTAATGTGGTTCGGTCAAGGTGACCTACATCCACGAACGAACGAGAGAGGATTTTATTAATTTTTTAGAACTCTTACAAGCACTCAATTGTATCTTATTTTGAGCTTTCACATAAATATATCAATTTACGATGAAGGGGACATGAGCTTATCTAGAGGAAAGCATAGGAAACTCTACTTCTAATGGGCCAGACCCATCCAGAGTCAACCCATCTAAAAGGATGCCCTAATTTCAAACTAATCATGGAGTGCCATGCATATGCTTTGGGAACCTTCAACCTCATGAGCATCAACTAGACACATGATGGAGCACCATGAGATATAATGGAGCATCATGATCACTAGTGGCCCAACATCCATCATGGTGGCCTAACATCCCTCATGGTGGAACAACATGGTGTATTCCTTGAGCATCGCCAACTTCTGATTAATACTGAACAATCTTGAGCATCATAGAGAACTTCATAACATACATGGCTCATTAGGGTACCACAATGGCGCACCTTGCATGATCATGGCCCATCTTGTGCAAGTATGGCACAACATCCTTCAAGCATGGCGTAAGATCTTCTACTTTGGTGCAAAATTTATCACTTTGGCACAACATCTTCTATGAACGGCGCAACATGTATTGTGAGTGGCGCAACATGTTGCTCCATTCCACTACAGGTGCTCCAAGTTTCTCAAAATGCTCCAAGTTAAATTCAAGTTGGACAAGACTTCATACCCCGACATATAAAACATGTAAAACTCTACAAACTCATTATATAAGTTATAGTCACCACTTTCGTAAGCACAAACATCACCCCTATTTTGGAAATCGTCACTCTCATGTTCAGAGAGTAAAGTTTGACTCTCAACCTTAGGTTTTGGTTGGTGCATAGTTAAAATCTCACCTCTACCACCCTTTTTGTCTCTCTTCCACTGGATCTATTAGCCATACCACCCCTTTTGGACTTATACCCTCTCTAGTGCAATATGTCAAATCAAGGTCCAAACATGGCATACCCATTTTCTTCTTTGGTTGAGGTTTAGTGTTGATTGTAGGATTCTTGCAAGATACTTTATTGTGACCCCTTTATTGCAATTCTTACACTGGATAGTTATGCCCTTAGATATGAATTAAGAGCACTTGTCCTAATGCATATGTACATCTCTCTTTCTTTTGATGCTTGGCCTTCCTGATATCCTTCTCTATATAAGTGGGATGGGTTTAGTATAAGGATTTTTCTCCTATGGATTACAACCATTCACATGTAGTATGTTATACCCATAGGTTGCTAAGAATTTATCTTACCAAACCAGCTACTGATGAAGACCACTAGATTATGTTGTGTGTACATAATAGAAGCTTGGGTATGTACACATGGTATCCCTATTACCTCATAAAATCTACAAGTGCAATAATGCCCCTCTAAATGAATTCCATATGATTAAAATGAATTCCTTACTTCAAAATCACTCAAACCACTAGGATGTACATATCAACTCCTGCAAGCACAAATAAAATAGGCATTAGTTTAATGATAAGTTCAAAAGATATATTGATTGATAATATACCTGAGATCTTCACCAAATTCTTCCATCTTTATAATTACTACAGTACATACTTCAATCTCCCATTTTTCTACAGTCTCTTTGAGGTTGTAGAACATGGCCATCATATAAAGTCTAATCATCTCAAGCATAGTCAACATAGACTTCTTCCTGGAATCTATTATTCCGGAATTGAAACACACCACTATTCTATTTTCAATAGCCTCACATGCCACTCTAGTAAGAAATTATGCCATGCAACATGATTTAGGTTCCCTTTTATCATAAGCAGAAGGATTGATTTCCTTGATCTTCTCCATATTCATCTTGAAATTCCCCTTAACAATATGTCTGACAGTTGCTTAAAACATGTTCTTGAATTCTACCATACTATATACCTTTTTGAAATTTTCATAGATATGTGTAACACACTGAATGTGCTCCACATGTGGTAATATCTCTTTTGTAGCTTCAAGAAGTCCATATCAAATACATGAACATGTATCTTTAGTATAAATGAACACATACATAAGTACAAATGAAGATAATGAAGATATTACCTCGTGTTGATTAGAATTGTCACATACCCATGCCACCTTGCAGTCTACGATCATCATCTAAGGATTCCAAGAACCACTTACAATTAGGATTGTTCTGAATGTTAACATTAGCCCAAGCAATGAGTTTGTAACATTCCAATTTTTACCCCAAAAATTTTCATTTTTAATATAGATAAAACCTCATTTATTATAAAAACCAAGTCAATAAAACCCATGTGTATCAAATACAATCATCCCAAATCATAGTATCAAAAATAAAGAAATCATAAAATCTGCAGGCTGAAGTGTACACTTAAGCCTTCGCCTTCCCGCAATCATCTGAAGTACCTGAAACACATTTAATCCACAACTGTAAGCACAAAGCTTAGTAAGTTTCCCAAAATATCACATACATTGCAACAAGATAAACAACTATGAATTATCTGTAACCCTATGGATTATCACCAATCCCAGGTGACTAACAACATGACCTGGATTAACAGCACGCCTCACGGGTTATCAGCAACCATGGGGACTATCAGCAGTCCCATAGACTCATAGCATCCCATGAACTATCAACAAATCAGTTTCACATATAACAACAATCAATAAATAAGACCCAGTTGGTCAGCACGCATATACAACCAAACATGTAAATATAGTGAGAAGACTCACCTCATAGATAACAAATAAACACAACAACTCTCATACAGTGAAGACCGGTACTACGAAACAACTAATGTAACATCCCCCTCTAGTACATATCATAATATTTTCCTCTTTGAGCTCCTGGCACGAAAACATCTTAAGGGGTCACCTATCCCTAAATTGTTCTTGTCCGGGCACGCTTAACTATAGAGTTCTTATGGGATCTACTGCCCTCAAGGCTTTAAAATGCGTTGTGATAGGGAAGATATCAAAACCCCTTATAAGGAATGCTTAGTTCTCCTTACCATCCGATGTGGGATCCAGTAAAAATAACCACCCAGCTTCACCCCTTGTAATAGGGTTCGACGTCTCCATCGATCACATCGACCCATTCCCCTGCTCTAATACCATTTGTAACATCGCCTTCTGGCACGTATCATAATATTCTACACTTTGGGCTCCCACACGAAAAACTTCCCAGTATCAACACCCCTAATAAGGAATGCTTAGATCTTCTTACCAGCCGATGTAGGATCCGGTAAAAGTAACCACCCACCTTAACCACTTATAATAGGGTTCGACGTCCCGGTTGATCACATCGACCCGTGCCCCAGCTCTCTGATACCATTTGTATCATCACCTTCTGGCACGTATCATAATATTCTATGCTTTGAGCTCCTGACATGAAAACTTCCCAGGGGGTCACCTATCCTTAGAATTGCTCTCACCTAGGCACGCTTAACTGCAAAGTTCTTATGGGATCTGCTGCCATCATGGCTTTAAAATGTGTTGTGACAAGGAAGGTATCTACACCCTTTAAAGAATGTTTCGTTCTCCTTCCCAACCGATGTGGGATCGGGTGCAACCCACTTACACCCCCCCCCCCATTATAGGGTTCAACATCCATGTAGAACACATCGACCTGTGCCCCATCTCTGATACCATTTGTAACATCCCCATCTGGCACGTATCACAATATTGTTCACTTTGAGCTCCCGACATGAAAACTTCTCAAGGGGTCACCCATCCCCGAACTACTCTCGCTGGGCATGCTTAACTACAGACTTCTTATGGTATCTGTTGCCCTCATGACTTTAAAGCGCGTTGTAACAGGGAAGGTATCCATACTCCTTATAAGGAATGCTTAGTTCTCCTTCACAGACGATGTGGGATCTGGTGCAAGTAACCACCCACCTTCAATGTATTTCCTGTCACAACGCATTTTTAAGGCCGTAAGGGCAGCATATCCCATAAGAACTTTGTAGTTAAGTGGGCCCAAGAGAGATCAATTCAGGGACGGGTGACCCGTGGATAGATTTCGTACTGGGAGCCCAAAGTTGACAATATTATGATACATGCCAGAAGTGGATGTTAGAAATGGTACCAGAGCTGGGGCACGGGTCGATGTGTTCGATAGGGATGTCGAACCCTGTAAAGGGGTTGAAGGTGCATTGTACTTGATCCTACATCGGCTGGGAAGGGGAACTAAACATTTCTGTCACACCCCAAAACCGGAACGGCGGAAACGTTCTGGGGCGGAGGACGTCATGTA
The DNA here is from genome assembly GCF_002870075.4 of Lactuca sativa. NCBI lineage: Eukaryota > Viridiplantae > Streptophyta > Magnoliopsida > Asterales > Asteraceae > Lactuca > Lactuca sativa. The sequence continues at coordinate 2,958,187 of NC_056623.2, read as the reverse complement.
ATGTATCACAACAATGTAAAGTAGTAAACAACCAACAACATCATCCATTGCATTAATACTATAATTTTACTTACAAGTGTATTCTTTCATGGTAATAACAACATAATGAATACTCAAAATAAAAGACGAGTCTTGACTGCTCCGTCTTCTCTAAACCTTGCATCGGTACCTGTCTATTTGTGACCTGAGAATACAAGTTATTTTGAAAGCAAGTATCAGCTTTAAAGCTGGTGAATTCATAAGTATTTAATGTCGTTATTTATATAAGTATAAATTAAAAGTCTTATAAGTAAAAGTGTAAACATTTGAATTTCATAGAAAATCCCATATTTCCTACTAGTATAAAAAGGTAGTCTTCTACTAAAACTAGACTGTTTTGAAAGTAGTCTTCTACTAAAACTAGACTGTTTTGAAAGTAAGCAAGTAAGTAGTCTTCTCACGAGAGCCGCTGTAAGTAAGTAATAATATGATTGGTAGTCCCTATTTTACGTTTGGAACTAAAGGTGACTTCCGCAACGAATCACTAGGTCGAAATCCATATTTATTACCAAATCATATATAAGCGCAAACTATACCTATAATAGCTTACTAGGGATATATGAACGTATATCTTTGCTACCCAAAGGTACTGAACTAACTGATTAGAACTATTTTGTCCGTATATGTACACATGATATATAACTAAATATCTAAATGACCTTCGGACGGATACCCGATACCCACCAGACCACATCCCAATGAGGAAAAGGAAATAAAGCGGGTTAGCCTTCCTAAGTCCTTTAAACATTACTTATATAACTATACATATACAAGAATGCTTTTAACAAGGTATCTATGTAAAAGTATACATGTAAGTGTATCCCTTCATATAGCATTTAGTATAGACTCATGAATGAACTGACTCTGGTGTATTCCTTGTACTTGGAATGGTAAGTAGTATCTCCTAACTATACCTATAATAGTTACTAGTAAGGTACAAGTATAGCGAAGGTATACCTTTGCTAGCCAAAGGTACTGAACTGACTGAGGGTACTTTTATGTCTATATATGTATACATGATATATAACTAATAGTTGAACGACCTTCGGACGGATAACCGATACCCTAAAGCCACATCCCAACGAGGAAAAGGAAATAAGGCGAGCTAGCCTTCCTAAGTCCTTCAAGCATTACTTATATAACTATACATATACAGGCATGCTTTTAACAATTCAAAAGTATAAAAGAAGTTTTGTAAAACATTTAAGGGTTTTGAACAATAAATAAATAATAATGACTTGATGTCATTTTATAAAGCATTTCGAAAATAATTCTTTTGATAACAAAGTATAACTGAGTTTGAAAGGAAACATACAGAACATAATATAGTTTAATAAAGAGCTTTAAACAAGTAAAAAAAATGTTTTAGAAAGCTATCTGAAGTAATCTGTTTGATAAAACAGCTAAAAGTGTAGTAAATCCAGTGGTATGCTGGTTATTAATCACATGTGATTGATATAACCACTAGCATGACTTAACTTGTATTCCCCCCATAAAAGCATTTAAAAACATTTAAAACATTTATTAAGGGGTATGAACTCACCTGTAGTTGATGGTTTGGATGTATTGACTGATGTAGGATGCTAAGTGTCAAGTGAAGACTTGTACACACACAAGGATCCTAGTTAACATATAGGAGTACATATATGTATCCAATTAGTCTTTAAACAACTAATTAACAAATTTAATACATACTAGGACATGATAAACACTTTATATAAGTGTTATAAGTGCTAAGGAGTGCATCTAAGTGTTGTAGGACAAGGCCATTGAGTTTAGGGTTCAATAGAACCCCTTTCATGAGTTTACTCCTTAATGACCATAACTCGTTGAGTTTACGGTCGTAAACCCTTGAGTTTATGGTCGTAAGCTCATAATCCTTTGACCATTTGTTGATTTGAAGTCCTAGAAGTCATTTTGAAGCATCCTAACTCCAAGTCTAAGCCTTAGGAAGTGATTAGGGCAAGAATTCACTCCTAAATGGAGTTTTCGGCCCATGGAACATTTCTCCATGTGTTTGCTGCCTTAAACTCCTATGGACCATGGTATTTTGATGTTTTCAAGTCCTAAACACTTCAAGGTAAAAGTCTAGGCTAGTTTCCAAGGCTTATGAAAGGATAAGGCACACTTTGGCACCAAAATTTGGGTTTACGGCCCAAGGTGTTCTTGGACCGTAAAAACCTTTGATCCTTGGTTTCTTGGGTGATTTCTTGGTGTTTAGAAGTGTAAAAAAGCTTATAAGACTCTAGGATAGGAGTACTTACAATTTAGAAGCTTGAAATGAGCCAAAAGTCCAAGAACACTAGTGTGTGTTCTTGGTGAACTTGAAAAATCAACCTTTTGGAACATTTTCACGGATAGATGTGTGTTAAAACACTAGATTAGGTGATATACTAACTTGAAAGGGCTAGAAACACTTACTAGATTGAAGATCTCGAAGAAAACTGGGATGATACTTGAGAGAGTTTGGGGGTTTACTCTTGGAAAGGTGGAAAAGTGATTTAAAAGACTAAGTGTCACTTATATACCCCCTTCCTTGGGGTTTGCGGCCGTAAACACCATTGTTTAGGCCGTAAACTCCAATTTTATGATGTGTTGGGACTTTATTGTTGCACAATAAACTCTAGGGCATCCTCTCTCCTGATATCTCCTAAAGTGTTAATCCTAAATTACTCAAACATAATCCAAAAAGTTTGAAAATTAGCAGTACTGTTCTGACTTCTGTTGACTTGATATGTTTGAACAGAATGGAAATTTCGGGTTGTCACATCATCCCCTTCTTAGAATGAATTTCGTCCCGAAATTAGCTTTCTTAGCATCACTACTGGGGTTGCGCTCTACTGATTGGCAGAATACCCACTCGTAGACATGGCAACTTTGCCCTTCTGTTCCTGATAGGATTCATACTTGGTCCATCTATCATTGCCTCGTGTATACAACCTGTATATAATTAGGGTTAGTAAGACGTTCGGATGTGCGACTTTGTCCCAGGTCCACAACCCAACGAGGAACAGGAGAAAGGGCAGAAACACACATACTAATTCTGCGTAATCATAATCATATACCAACCTTGCGTATACACTAAATAGTAATAGGTGGGATGTATTCGTCCATAGCTTTTGTGATCGAACTGGGTCTACTGGACAAGTGGTATTTCGTGGAGGTTTACTGAGGTTCCACCAGAAAGGATTAGAAACTTGAGGTATTCTACGCATGAGTACTTCAGAGTTCTGAAACAACGGCTTTACTAGAAAGACGGTTTCGGAGAGGGAGATTTACGCATGAAACTGGTATGGTGAGGATCGAATGGGCTCTAGTCGTATGATGAAATCGGAGTCATATGGAACTAAGGGCATTAGATTTGAACATAAGGCGTTTACAGACAAAACACAATAATGAAACCTTTAACAGAGCTACAGTACTTTAGTTTTACCACAAGACTATTGCTGCGAACAAGGTATACTACAAAAGACAAGTATACGCAGCACGAGGGTCCCTTAACTGACGGGATCTCACAAAAGATAAGATTCGATTTGCACTAGTTTTAAACAGTTTAAGATTCTGTTACAACGAATCTCGTAGATACTTTAACGTGGGTCCGGAGTAGTCTCTCCTGCGGCGGTGATCGTTAACATCCTTCCATCTATGCCAGCATTCGCTTCCTCTGGGCAGTTTCTTTTGTAGTGACCCACCTTTCCACAACCGTAGCAAGCCTGGCTCATACCAGCGTTGGGTACTTGGTTGATCGGTCTTGATGGACTCTTGCAGTAACGTATTGTGTGTCTCTTTTTGTTGCAGTTTAAGCACTGCATCTCCCGACAAGGTCCATGGTGGTGATAGTTGAATTTGTTTCACTTTGGGAGATTACCCGCATATGGCTTTGCTGGTAATGGGTTAGTACAGACTATTCTAGGTACTGTAATAGCATTGACTGTAACTTGTTGTTGTTTCCTTGAGGATCCTTGTGAGGACTCGTCTTTCCTCTTGTTCTTGTTGTTGTTTCCTTCTTGTTGATCTTGTACATAAATTTTTACGTTCCGATGGTTTCCGTGGTCAATCAGAGATTATGCTAGTTCTTTGGCACTATCGAAAGTATCGGGCCTTAATGCTAACACACTTGACTGAATTTGGGGAGACATCCCCCAAATATACCTCTTTAATTTCTTGCTCTCAGGAGCAACCATATCCGGGCACAGGTTTGCCAGATCACAGAATCTACCCGTATAGGTTGATATATCGGTACCAACCATCTCTAGACTCTAAAGTTCATGTTCGAGCTTTTGAATTTCCCCTCAAGGACAATACTCTCTCATCAGCATGATCTTCAAGTTTTCCCAACTTATCGAATTTGCCACTACTAGATTCAGTACCTTAACATGGCCATTCCACCTTGTTAAAGCTCTTTCTGAAAAGGTACAAGCAGAAAACTTGACCTTGTTGTTCTCCAGGAAGGCGCAGATCTCAAAGAATGCTTCCGTCTTTTCTATCCATTGTCTTAAAATCATAACCCCTCCAGTTCCATTAAAATCTAGAGGTTTGGTGTTCGTAAAATCCTTTTAGGTGCATTCCCTGGGATGCCCTTGCCTCTCGCCATGGTGAGAAGGAGGTGCACCCGTTCCCGATCCACTAGGGACAAGAGTATTGATGGCTGACACGGCAGCTGCTACTGCGGCCGTGAAGGCTGCTTGGAACATGGCAATGTCGAAAGGAAGAGGTGGTTGAGGTGGCGGAGGAGGTGGTGGTATAGGCGTTTCGTTATTAGGGTTACGCCTTGGATTCCTGCGAGGTGGCATCTTTTGACTATACGATTAAAAGATGACATCACGGTAAGAATAAATTAAAAAGGAGAGTGACTCATGGACTAAATCTCCATAGTCCAACAACACAATTGAATAGTACATTTAAATGTGGGTTTAGTCCTGAAAGGTGAAAGCATTTGGATAATAATTTCCATAAGATTAGGTATCTGTCAAAAATACTGGAATTATAGATGTAACATGTTCTGGAAAAGTGGCCTAGGAGTAGGCCTTACATCAACCACTGATGGGAAAGTTTTGACAGGATTACGACCTATTCAAGACCTAATAGACCTAAGATTTATAACGATTGGAAATTAGACCAGAGTTTTACATAAACTAGGTTATATCCGAATGAGAGGTCGATGAGATTCTATCGGCGTCGAGAACTACTAGAAAAGTCTTCAGTTGAGCGATCATTCGAAGGGATTGGGTGATCATTCTATGGCTCCTCTATGAGCCATCCAACATTGTCGTGGTTAGGGTAGTATGGGTTGTCATGGGGATGGAATCCAACCATGATATCTACGCGACAAAAGGGATAATGAGAACTAACTAAATAGACGAACTAACTTAGATAATTATAAGATGATCTTTATCAGTTGCTTCAATACTTGTGTAGTGCATACCAGTTATATGTATTTAGGATATGATAGACCTTCAAATAAGTGACCCTAACCCTAAGCCCCCAACCGAACGAGGACAGGACATAAAGCAAAGATTCACAGATTCTAAGTCTATGACATCCTAGTACATATAACCTTAGTGTATCCACTAAAAGACTATTGACATACTAATAAAAATCTATTTAGTTCTCAGATAAGTAATTATAGTAACACTAAATACCCCTATGGTATTTCTTTGTGGTTGTGTTGGTAAGTTTTTAGACTTGTTGCCACATCACAACCATTCTCGGGCACATGCTAATCACTCCTCGGACCAGCATATTTGATCAGGCTATGCCACTCCCAAGACTGGCCATACATCCCCAAGCTTACTTGTGATATCCAACAATCGTAATACTTTTGTTCTTGTCATTGTGACACTGATTTTAGTATGAATGCAGGCACGTATACTTACTTAAATATTTTGTTATTTAAAAGTATAAACTCTTGGTCAGAGTATTTTTAATCCCATTGTATTTATAGTTAGTATATCTTTTATGGGTTGATATACTTAATTCGCTATAAGCAATGCTCTGATACCAATCTGTCACACCCCAAAACAGGAACGGCGGAAACATTCTGGGGTGGAGGACGTCATGTAATGTATCACAACAATGTAAAGTAGTAAACAACCAACAACATCATCCCTTGAATTAATAGTATAATTTTACTTACAGGTGTATTCTTTCATGGTAATAAGCAACAACATCATCCCTTGACTGCTCCGTCTTCTCTAAACCTTGCATCGGTACTTGTCTATTTGTGACCTGAGAATACAAGTTGTTTTGAAAGCGAGTATCAGCTTTAAAGCTGGTGAATTCATAAGTATTTAATGTCGTTATTTATATAAGTATTAATGAAAAGTCTTATAAGTAAAAGTGTAGACGTTTGAATTTCCTAGAAAATCTCATATTTCCTACTAGTATAAAAAGGTAGTCTTCTACCAAAACTAGACTGTTTTGAAAGTAGTCTTCTACTAAAACTAGATTGTTTTGAAAGTAAACAAGTAAGTAGTCTTCTCACGAGACCCGCTGTAAGTAAGTAGTCTTCTCACGAGACCCGCTGTAAGTTAGTAATAATATGATTGGTAGTCCCTATTTTACATTTGGAACTAAAGGCGACTTCCGCAATGAATCGCTAGGTCGAAATCCATATTTATTACCAAATCATATATAAGCCCAAACTATACCTATAATAGCTTACTAGGGATATATGAACGTATATCTTTGCTACCCAAAGGTACTGAACTAACTGATTAGAACTATTATGTCTGTATATGTACACACGATATATAACTAAATATCTAAACGACCTTCGGACGGATACCCGATACCCACCAGACCATATCCCAACGAGGAAAAGGAAATAAAGCGGGTTAGCCTTCCTAAGTCCTTTACACATTACTTATATAACTATACATATACAGGCATGCTTTTAACAAGGTATCTATGTAAAAGTATCCATGTAACTGTATCCCTTCATATAGCATTTAGTATAGACTCATGAATGAACTGACTCTGGTGTATTCCTTGTACTTGGAATGGTAAGTAGTATCTCCTAACTATATCTATAATAGTTACTAGTAAGGTACAAGTATAACGAAGGTATACCTTTGCTAGCCAAAGGTACTGAACTGACTGAGGGTACTTTTATGTCTATATATGTATACATGATATATAACTAATAGTTGAACGACCTTCGGACGGATAACCGATACCCTAAAGCCACATCCCAACGAGGAAAAGGAAATAAGGCGAACTAGCCTTCCTAAGTCCTTCAAGCATTACTTATATAACTATACATATACAGGCATGCTTTTAACAATTTAAAAGTATAAATGAAGTTTTGTAAAACATTTAAGGGTTTTGAACAATAAATAAATAATAATGACTTGATGTCATTTTATAAAGCATTTCGAAAATAATTCTTTTGATAACAAAGTATAACTGAGTTTGAAAGGAAACATACAGAACATAATATAGTTTAATAAAGAGTTTTAAACAAGTAAAAAAACGTTTTAGAAAGCTATCTGAAGTAATCTATTTGATAAACAGCTAAAAGTGTAGTAAATCCAGTGGTATGTTGGTTATTAATCACATGTGATTGATATAACCGCTAGCATGACTTAACTTGTATTCCCCCCATAAAAGCATTTAAAAACATTTAAAACATTTATTAAGGGGTATGAACTCACCTGTAGTTGATGGTTTGGATGTATTGACTGATGTAGGATGCTAAGTGTCAAGTGAAGACTTGTACACACACAAGGATCCTAGTTAACATATAGGAGTACATATATGTATCCAATTAGTCTTTAAACAACTAATTAACAAAGTTAATACATACTAGGACATGATAAAAACTTTATATAAGTGTTATAAGTGCTAAGGAGTGCATCTAAGTGTTGTAGGACAAGGCCATTGAGTTTAGGGTTCAATAGAACCCCTTTCATGAGTTTACTCCTTAATGACCATAACTCGTTGAGTTTACGGTCGTAAACCCTTGAGTTTATGGTCGTAAGCTCATAATCCTTTGACCATTTGTTGATTTGAAGTCCTAGAAGTCATTTTGAAGCATCCTAACTCCAAGTCTAAGCCTTAGGAAGTGATTAGGGCAAGAATTCACTCCTAAATGGAGTTTTCGGCCCATGGAACATTTCTCCATGTGTTTGCTGCCTTAAACTCCTATGGACCATGGTATTTTGATGTTTTCAAGTCCTAAACACTTCAAGGTAAAAGTCTAGGCTAGTTTCCAAGGCTTATGAAAGGATAAGGCACACTTTGGCACCAAAATTTGGGTTTACGGCCCAAGGTGTTCTTGGACCGTAAACACCCTTGATCCTTGGTTTCTTGGGTGATTTCCTGGTGTTTAGAAGTGTAACAAAGCTTATAAGACTCTAGGACAGGGGTACTTACAATATAGAAGCTTGAAATGAGCCAAAAGTCCAAGAACACTAGTGTGTGTTCTTGGTGAACTTGAAGAATCAACCTTTTGGAACATTTTCACGGATGGATGTGTGTTAAAACACTATATTAGTTGATATACTAACTTGAAAGGGCTAGAAACACTTACTAGATTGAAGATCTTGAAGAAACTAGGATGATACTTGAGAGAGTATTGGGGTTTACTCTTGGAAAGGTGGAAAAGTGATTTAAAAGACTAAGTGTCACTTATATACCCCCTTCCTTGGGGTTTGCGGCCGTAAACACCATTGTTTAGGCCGTAAAATCAAATTTTATGATGTGTTGGGACTTTATTGTTGCACAATAAACCCTAGGGCATCCTCTCTCCTGATATCTCCTAAAGTGTTAATCCTAAATTACTCAAACATAATCCAAAAAGTTTGAAAATTAGCAGTACTGTTCTGACTTCTATTGACTTGATATGTTTGAGCAAAATGGAAATTTCGGGTTGTCACTATTTCCTATAAGGAGTGTGTATAGCTTCCTTTTCGCAACGCATTTTAGATTCGTGAGGTCAACAAATATCGTAAGAACTCTGCAGTTAAGCATGTCTGAGCGAGTGAAATTCAGGGATGGGTGACCTCTTGAGAAGTTTTCGTTTCGGGAGCCTAAAGCGGATAATATTGTGATACGTGCCGGGGGGAGATGTTACAACAAAAAAAAATAAGAAAGTAGCCTATCAATCTACATCCTAAAACACCTGACCTGACCAAAAATCCAACATGGTCAAAGTCCACATCAGTTGATCGTCACGTTGCGGCCACCCATTTTCTCACCTGCTAACAACTTTAAGACAAAACAGTCGCGAAGCTATCCGTCGTCACGCCGTAACAATCAACCCGTCACGTCGTGGAAACCGATTTGGACAACTTAAGCTTTAAGCTCTTAATCATTCAAGCCAAGCCCTTAAACTTTCTAGAAGGTTTTCTCCATCCCAAAACACCATAACAATTATTGCTTTTTAGACATGCATGTCCAATGCATGTATTGGACACAAGCTAGGTCAAAATGAAGGAAGAATGAGATCAAATCTCATGCATGGAACTCACCACTTACTAACTTTCCCTTAAATAGGGCACAAATCTCAGACAAAAGGTTAAACACGTCGTGGCCGTCACGTCGTGACCATCTTAAAATCCATATTTTTACATATTTAATTGACCAAAACATAAATGAATCATTTACCTGGAATAGAAGTTACAAGTCTCCCCCACTAGAACTAGATTTCGCCCTCTAAATCCTAAACTAAAAACAGCTCTGGGTAGTGCTCGCGCATCTCCGCCTCAGTCTCTCATGTCCACTTTGAGCCCTTCAGGTGTTACTACTACACCATGACCAAGGGTACCACCATGTTGTGCAAGGCCTTCATCTTTCTATCAAGAATCTCACCCGGTCGCTCAGTATAATCCAGGTGATCGTCAACTTGAATATCATCTAATTGAACAACAGCGGACTAGTGGTCACACATTTCTCCAGCTGGGAAATGTGAAAAGTGTTATGAATATGATTGAGTTCCTCCGATAGATCCAATCGGTAGGCTACCTTTCCCAATCTAACCATAACTCGGAATGGACCAATAAATACGAAACTTCCCCAAACTAGGTTCCAAAAATTTCGTTTTAAATCATTTAAGAAAAACCATATTTTGTCAAAGTTCATAATAACAAAACCACAAGTATCAAAATGTCATAAATCATGTATCTCAAAAATCTCATATCATCTATCAATGTATCAAAATCATATGTCAAATATCAGAGTGAATCCCCCAGGCTAAAAGTTGTGGCACGGCATCAGCTTTCTCGACATCGGGCCCCGCCCGACATCTATGACAACCCATAAGTTTCTATCCTGTAAGTCAAGCAAATCAATCAAAAGTTAGACTTGTTTCTGTTACCTTTTAGCCTTGCTAAGGGTTATTCTATGAGTCTTTAAGCCTTATACACTTAGGATTTGATACTAAGAAGTGTGAGTAATGGATCTACAAACTAGGTTCACGACCGTGAACCCAAGTTTGGTCGTGAACCCCTCACTACATATATAAATTTCCTTCATTCTTCTTAAGTTTCTCACATCTTCCAACCAAGAACTCAAACTCTCTCAAGTATCATCAAGGTAAACCTTCCTTTCTTTTCAAAAACGTAAGTGATACTCCCTTTTTTACTAGTTATTCTTCTTATTCACATGGAGCCTTTTGATAACATCTGTGAATTCATCACTTTTCTTCAAGATCTTCAAATCCCCATCTTTCCACCAAGAACACCAAGAACACACACTTGTTCTTGGATCATGAACACCCTAATAGCTTTCAAATCGTAAGTAGCTCATTCATCTGCTTTTTGTCCATTAGAAGCTCTTGAATCCACATGAAACAAACACCTCTTTGGCATGATTCTTCAATAGTTCACGACCGTGAACCCTTCATAGGATCATGATATGGCCGTGAACCCTTTATAGGATCATGATATGGCCGTGAACCCTTCATCCATGGCTGTGAACACTTCATAAACCAAGGTTAGGCCATGAACACATCACGTGTTCTTGGCCGTCAACACTCTAAGGCCGTGAACACATCATAGTGTGGCCGTGAACTCCCTTCAATCAATCATATGTGATTGTAACACTTCATTTCAAGTGTTTCCTAGTTCCTAAGGTTGTTTACCTTAGCATGTTAGTTGTTATATACACTAACTGTATACATATATGTGTCATTATATGCTTAATAGGATTCGTTTGTGCTCGAGACTTCACTTAGCATACTTAGCATCCTATATCGATCTTTCATTCGAATCACTCACTACAGGTGAGTTCATACCCCTAAAACTATGCTTTTAATACTTTTAAATGATTTTAGGGGGGGGGGGGGGGGGGGAATACAAGTATAAACACAATGAAATTGTGTTAATCATTTACATGTGAAAACAACATTCAAAAAGATTTCTTATACTCAAACTTTTTGAAAACTTTATTAAAGCTTTTATAAAACTTCTTTTATATCAAATCATATTCGTCTATCTATTTACGTATAAATATGCTTTAATGGACTTAGGACTACTGCTAGATACCTGAACTCATGTTCCTTTTTTGGTTGTGGGCTTAGGGTAGGATCACTAGTCCGAATGTCGGCTAAATAATATTTATACTTATTAACTACATATGTGAATATTAAACCCCGTTTCAAGGATTTTACTTAACCTAGTTGCTTGGTGAGTAATTGAGTCTTCTCTATACATTAGTAACAATCAAACAATCATACTAGTAAACTATAATAGGTATAGTTTAGAGGTTTACTACTTACTAATTCTAGAACAATGAAACTTACAAGAGTCAGTTCATACATGAGTCAATTCCAACATACTATAACAAGAACAGAAGGAACATACTATAACAAGAACATAAGCAACATACTATACACTAGAACAGGAAGGAACATACATACTAATACAAGAACAAGATACACATTAATGTGAGCCACTACTTCATGGCATGGCAATATACTATTGTGTCACATTTTGTAACCAGAGTCTCCTGGAGGGAGAGTGTGAGTTTGTGTATAGATCTATATAGGATTGACCATCCTACACCTTGTTGCTAGCTAAAGTGGGACTTGCAGGTCTACGGGTGACAAATGTCATACCATTTCGATGTCTTTGGAACATCATGTTTTATACTAGTCAACCAAGCATGGTTATAACCTCTTCACATTTACCTTAATTAAACAAATTGGTTTTAAGGTAGTTAGCACTTCAGTAGTTATAACCGAGTCAACTCGTCGAGTTCTACCTGGTAAAGAATCAGGACTACCCGACTCAACTCGTTGAGTCCCTTTCCAGACTCGCCGAGTTCCCCTGTCCGTTTGGGCTATCGTAATGGATTAAGCCCCTACACTTCAGATCCAAGCTTCACACTTCAGAAAAACCTTACAATTCCCTTTTAAGGGTAAAGTTTCTAACTTTACCCATTAGTACCTCTTCTTAAAGGGTTTAGCTCAAACCCTTCCTTGGGACCTAGAACTTGGTCCTTATGCCATCCTTAAACCCAAATAAAGCTTAGAACCTCAAATCTACACCCATAACACTAAATGGACATGTAAAGTTCCCACCTTTTCCACATGCATGGCCTTATGGGGTTAACAGGCCAATATGACACTCTGAGACTTGCATGGGGGATCCAATGGCATATATTTTGCACATTTATGTCATATCAACCCCTCTAGGTCCTAGATATGGAAGAATACCCACTTGGGTCGATCATTCTCCAAAAACTATCATTCTTGGATCAAAAACCCTCATAAAGATGGATATAAATAGATCTAATGAACTAATAGCCAAGATAGAAACTTGATTATTAGAAAATGTAGTAAATGGCGTGTAGTTTATGGATCTACTCTTCCCTTCTTGAGCCCTCTATCTTCTTCTGCTTCCACAATCTTCAAATGTACACAAAGAGCACTAAAAATGGCTCACACTCTCAAATAAAACTTTAGGGTTCCGTGGATTAGGGTTTGGGACAGGGAGGCTGGAAATGAGGCCAAGGGGTGGGGATTAAGGAGCTTAAATATGGTGCAAAACCCCAAAATTAGGGTTTCACTCTGGCCGATCTACTCGTCGAGTCGAGGGCTCTTGACTCGTTGAGTAGGTAACTTAAACCCCACGTATAATATGCCCTCTACTCAACGATTTAGGGCCACCAACTCGTCGAGTTACCCTTTCAAAATAAATAAAGTAATGAGTTAAATTCATACTAGGAACCAGGCATTACAAAATATGGATCCAATTTTTCCTCGCTTCCTAAACCGAATAATGCCTTTCCAAGGCGACACCTTGAGGAGTACCATATCCCGAACCTGGAATTTTGTAGAGCCTAGCTTTCCCCACTTTCTGAACCGAATAATGTCATTCCAAGGCGAAACCTTCAGGAGTACCATATCCCCAACCTGGAATTCCAACTCAGATCGATGTAGGTCAGCATAAGTCTTCCATCGGCTTTGGGATGTCTGCAATCTCTGTCTGACCTGATGTATGAGCTTCTTTGTCTTGAGAACTATATTCGTGATCCCGATGACCTTTTGTCCAACCTCGCCCCAACAAATCAGGGTCCAACACACCCTATTCCCTAGTTCAAGATAACAAGGGAAAGGAAAGGAAATTGGTGGAAGTGGAAAGAAATAAAAGAAATTAGTGTTCATAATTTTCATTAAAGGAAGGAAGTGGAAGGATCATTTTCTCTCCTAACTTTCCTTCCGATTCGAAAAGAAAGAACAAAATGTGTAATTTTCCTCTCACTTCTCTCCGACTCAGGAACACAAAATATAAATTTTTTTCCTTTCATTTCTCTTCTTTTTTTTTCCTTACTTTCTTTTCTTTTCTTTTCTAAAACTCGGGAACTAGGCGATCGAAAAGATTAAAGGGAGGCATACCGATGCTGACATGATGGTTGTTGTTGTATGAAAACTCAACCAAGGGAAGGTATGAGTCCCAACTCCCACCAAATTCAATAATGCAAGCTCTCAACAAATCCTCAAGTGTATGAATGGTCCGCTCACTCTGCCCATCCGTCTGCGGATGATAGGTAGTGCTGACATGCAATTGCATACCCAACTCCTCATGAAACCTCTTCCAGAACGTGGAAGTGAAACGAACATCCCGGTTGGAAACTATAGAGGTAGGTACACCATGACGAGAAACCATCTTTCGAACATAGATGTCAGCCAGATTCTCGGCTAAAGAACTCTCCCGAATTGCCAGAAAGTGAGCAGTCTTGGTCAATCGATCAACAATCACTCGGATAGTATCCAATCCTTTCGCATTCTTTGGTAATTTCATGATGCAATCCATGGTGATCTATTCCCATTTGCATAATGGAACCTCGACGGGATGCAGTTTGTCGTGAGGGCACTGATGTTTGGCCTTGAACTTTCGACAGCTCAAGCACTGCTCCACGAACCATGCTATATATCTCTTCATACATGGTCACCAATAGTTGTGTCTTGGATCATGATACATCTTTGTTGCACCCAGGTGAATGGAAAATTTTGGTTTGTGTGCCTCATCCACCAAAATTTTTCGATTCCCACCAGAATAAGGCATTTAAATCTTGCCATGCATTCTCAATAACCCCCTGCTATCAATATCTAAAGCTAACAGATGACCATCTACTCGTTCGCTCTTGTAATTCTCCTCCTTGATGGCATGTGACTGCACATCCCAAATCATCTACAATAATGGAGTCACACCTGTCATCCTCAAATATAGACCCTGAAAGAGGGAACTAACTACCCTGCGACTTAGATCATCGGTCAGCATGTTGGCCTTACCGGGGTGGTAACAAATCTCTCAATTGTAATCTTTCATTATGTCAAGCCATCTCCAATGTCTCATGTTCAAATTGGGCTGATCCATTAGATACATCAGACTCTTGTGGTTCGTGTAAATGGTACATCAGAATCCATACAGGTAATGATGCCAAATCGTAAGGGCGAAAACCACAAACCCAATTCCAGATCATGAGGCTTCAGCTGCCTTAAAACGTAAGCGATCACGTTCCCATCTGCATCAAAACTGCACCCATACCCAATATTGATGTGTCACTGTACACCAAAAAAATCCTCAACTCCCCCAGGGAGGGTAAGTATCGACGCCTCACAAAGCTTCTGCCACGGAGTCTCGAATGCCACATGCTGCTCAAGCCCCCAATAGAAAGTGATGTCCTTCCTCGTCAACCTTGTGAGAGTAACTTCAATCTTGGAGAAGTCACGAATGAATATCCTGTAGTAACCTGTCAACCCAAGGAAACTTCGAATCTTAGATGAGGTCTGTGGAACTATCATAGTTCAAATGTATAACATAGGAATGTGTAACTTATGTTGACCGTTTTCGTAACAAAAAACTTTATTCGATTTTCAAATGCATTTTTAAATTTGTAATGCTAGTTTAGTGTATGTATAAAACTAGGTGAATATATGCGCGTTGTATAGAATACAACAATATATTGGAAATCTTTACAAATATATGTTTTTTTTTAAATATATCAATGACGTTGTTAGCTCTAATATAATAAATCTTTTAATAAGTTGAATAAAGATTGTTAATTTTGAATTATATGATAATATGGACATCTTTTAAAATTCTATAACCCCAATTGTCTCAACGGTCTTTACCTGCGGGTTACTCGTAAGTAAAATATAATATAATATATGATTTAATGATATTTAATGTTGTTATTATGATTAATCAATTTTAAAAGGTTTATTTGCTTAAGATTTTAATTTCTATCAGTATAATTTTGTATATAATGTTACTTTTAAATATTGTGGTTATAAGTTAATCAAAATAACACATTTGAAAACTTTTAATTATTTTAATTTGGTTTTAGAAAGTGAACTTTTTAAAATTTATTTCATGAATATTATTAGTTTCTTTGATTGTAATTATTTTAAACAATAAACATTGTTTTTTTTATAACATTATAATTTTTTTATATAATACTACTTTTAACCATTCTTATTGTAAGTTATTTTTAAGCTACTTATTTGAAAAATCGTAAGGATTAAACAAAATAGTTTCATAGTATTTTTTATTAATTTTGGATTACAACTTAGGTTTAATACTATTAATTTTAACTATTTATAAAATAGTCTCAGATTTTTTAACTGAAATTTTAATTTAAATTAACCTATTGAAGATAATAATTTAAATATTTTTTATAAAATCATAAATTATACAAAAGTTGTGACTTTAAAATGACAATTCCTCACATATGACAACATATCTAAAATAAGAAGTTGACTATAATATGTTAAAAAGTTAAAGTCATAAATTTATAAATAGAAATAAAATATGATATTTTAATACTGTAGTTTAGTTAATTTATGATTATAATATAGTTTTTGCATTAATTTAACATTATAAACCAATTTATAATAATTATTAGAAAGAAATTGAAAAATAATAAAGGTTTCAAATGTATGTGGTGTAAGTAAAAACGTCTCTTTTATAAGTATATATAGACATTTTTACATAACACCTCATTCATCATGGAAGGTACAAAAAACTAGTTTAAACTAATCATTTTGACACTCTTTTCAAAACCACAAATACAATCCATCTTTTTAGCTATTTCTTATTTGGAGTCATTATCACTTATACTTTACCCATTTCCTTCTCATAACTACTTCTGTTTTTTCATTGAAATAGATTATGTTTTGTGTAAAACGCGGAAGAACATATAAAAAAATACATACAAAGGTATAAAAATTTGTCATTATAATAATAAAAAATTAACAGATTCATACTTAACGTTATTGTTAACATTGAATGTCTGAAAAAAAATAAAATGTATGAATATTTATAATCGTTGAAGGACCTTTTTGTAAATAACATTTTTTGTTTTATTATTTGGATGACCTTTCTCGTCACATATGAGTACCTTCAATCATTTTTAACTTGTGACACGAGAAAACGACATATAACTGACCATGAGTGAAGACGAACATATACAAGTAGGATATCCAACATTTAATAATGATTGTTATTAACTTTTGTTAATGACAACGACCGATTAATGTTTCATCATTATCAAATTGTACTATGAAAAATCTACCTATCATAGTTATAACAACATATTTCCTTTTTTTAAATAGCAAAAAAATCTCATCATTGGTAACCAGTTATATAATATTTTTCTTGCCACATGATATATTACTATAATGGTTTTCTGTCTCAAGGAGTCAAGGTCTAATTACATAATCTATTTATGCCTAGGGACCAATTATGTAACCTTTTTCCACCAAAAGGACCAATTATGTAATCTTTTTCTGCACATGGACCACTTCTATAATGTTTTTCTACACATGGACCTTTTTTATAATGTTTTCTTCATTGTTATTCTTGGTAAAGAGCCATAAGTATGATGCTTTTATATGTCACACTAAGCTTCATTTTCATTTGGTATATAAGATGTCTATTTAAAAACGGTATAAACTCTTAAGTGCAAACTATAAAATAAAAAAAAAAACATAAAAAACAAACAAAAATCAATGATAATTACAATAAGTTGTCATTTTACAATTAGCTGTGGAAATCATGGTTTAAAAAGAAAACATTGTTGATAATTTCATATTATAATGACTATTCATAGAGTTGCATAAAATATATTAATTACAAAGATAGACTTTTTGTTTGTAAGTTTATAATGATCAATTAAAATTAATATATACATATATACATTGTTATGAATATCTCATATACGTTCTATATGTTTAGATATTTGATAAAATCATGATTTTGTACAATTCAGTATAAATTTAAATAGACAATAAAAATCAAAATAATTAATCATGAACTTTCAAACAATTATTTTTATATAATATCGGTTGATTTGTTCATAAGTCTATCATCATTATTTTTAATCAATATGTAATATGGTTTCAAAACATTCGTAAGTCTTTAATCGTTATTTGTAAATAATATGTTAGAAACTGTTGGGTCTTATATGTTGCGTCATTGAGTTGTAATTGTTTATGGTGCATGCATGTACCGTATCTTGTAATCGTCTAATTTTGTAAACCCTAGACAACCTTTACAATAACAGTTCTTCATCGAGCTCTAAGGCTGTGATTTATTAATCATTCGACATATTTGATCTTCATTCTGTGTTCTTGATTTATTTACCTGTTTGAATCTATCGATCATTCAAGATTTATTCTCAATACAAACATGTGTGCTACAAGGATTGACAACTTAAAAAAACAAATATGATCCATAAAACAACATATCATTAAAGGATTAGACAAGAAATTGAAATCTATGTAGATAAATAAAAACTAAGAACTAGTCGTCGAAGACCTTTTACAACCATAAAAATCAAATCCATGAGATAAATTAAAACTAATGAGACATAGGTGAATATGGTTAATGACATTAGTTTTAAGCTCTTTAGAAATCCAAAAACAAATTATATTTAGATTCATATTAATGAGAGTTCCAAGTATCAACCACAAAATTAGACAAACTCATGACAAGAACCACAAATATGCAAGATATTCTTCTAACAATCCCAAAACATAATGTAATCCAACAAAGATAAATGTAAGAAAACTACAAAAGATCTTCATCTAATTATTTGTAGGTTAATAGGTGGCATTCCAGTAGGTGCTTCAAAATGTCCAAGTGATGCAATAAATAGTAAAATAAATCAAGCAACGAAGTAGTTTAAGATCTTAAAATTTTAAATCCTCAAAATCGGAATATACTTTTATTAAATGCTCGAAACAACAATGTACTCTATAAATCATGTATGCAAATATGCAAAAATAATCGAAATCAAGTAAGAGGTTTAAATTTTTCATTTTATAAATGCTTGAAATAACAACATACTTTAATAAAATTTTAATTTTTTTGACTAAAAATTGAAGTCACATGCTATTTTGCCTTAAAAATAATAGCATGCTATTTTCTGTTTAAAAGTGAAAGTAAGATGTTGTCTCTTACTTCAAAATAACAATATCTACCCATTTATAGCGACATAATTTCATTTCTTCAAAAGTTACAGATTCAAATAAGAACACTTGAATAGGAAAAAGTGAAAGTAGGATGCTGTCATGATTCATAAACTAATCAATAGAAGTATATTGTTATTCTTTTATTTACAAAAATAAAAAAAAGGTTGAATGCAATAAATAAAAACATACTTTAATTTAAATTGACCAAGATTAAAATGGCTAAATTATATTTTTGTACATGTAATGTTATTTTTAAAATGACCAACATACTAATCTTTTCCTATTTTACCTAATTGAAATGACCAAAAAGGTTATTTTGACTAAAATGAAAAAATAGAAATAAATGGTCACAATGACCAAAGCAGTCCAATTGCGTTTTTTGTATCTATAATGCTAAGATATAATGACAAAAATACTATTTTTTTTTTTTTTCTGTTTTTGTTGATTGAAATGAGCAAAATAGTCATTTTAACCAAATCAATTAAAATAGCCTTAAAGGGTCAAAATGACCAAAACAGGCCTAATGTTTGTCTTTTGTACCTGTAATGCCAAGTTTAAATGAACAAAATACTATTTTTTTTGTTTCCGTTGATTGATTGAAATGAGTAAAATGGTCATTTTGAAGAAAATGAACAAAAATAGCCTTAAAGGGTCAAAATGACCAAAATGGGCCTAATGCTTGTGTTTTGTATGTGTAATGCCAAGTTTAAATGACAAAAATATTAATTTTTTTTTTCTGTTTTAGCTGATTGAAATAAGAAAAATTGACATTTTGAAAATAAAATGATAAAAATAGCCTTAAAGGGTCAAAATGCACAAAACAGTTTCATTCCACAAGATCTTGTGTATTAACATTTGATGCTTAAGCTTTTTCTTTCCACCGGTGGGTAAGATCTAATGATATTGCTTCTTATAACCTGCTAGAGGAAAATATAGTTGAAGTTGTGAAGGCTAGTCTTAAAGCAATTGAACTCATGTGTAGTAACAATGTCAAGACCTTTTTCATCCATGCATATGTCAATTTTCTCTTCACCATTCACTTCAACTACATTGTCAATTAGAAGGTTCATGAAACGCTCAGAACATGATAATGCATATATTAATTAAACATGAATATCTTATTAAAGATAACCAAAAAAGTTCATTTAAGACAGTCAATATAACGTAATTTAGAAATGAAAGTCATTATATAGTTAAGAATGAAAGTTATGTAGATAGAGTTCCATAATGTGTAATAGACATGATTATTTGAAGGTTAAAATCCCTTAATTCAATTCAATCATAATCCCGTAACTTTCAAGCCCTTCTTATCTATGTTGATCGATGACTCCTCAATAAATGAATAAAAAAAACGATCAAGAAGTGTGTTTATTCATAAGGATTATTTCATTTTCTAGCACCGCCATCAGAATCTTGATCGACGTCAGAAATGGATCGTAAGAAGATGGGTTTTGTACTTATAATCAACCATGAAGTTTGTTTGAATTTGCAGTATATATGGAAAACAATCATGAACCCTATGAGGCAACATAAACCAAAAAGTGAAATCTTTTTGAAGCTATGGAACATCAACACATCAAAAATCAATTTGCATTCCAAAAGAAAATATAATTAGAACTTGAGAATGTGTAGAAGAATTAACCAAAAGTAAAACTAATCATCTATCATAATGAAAATAAACATCCTTACTTACAGATCAACTTGTAACCTATTACACAAGGGGCCAAAATTTTCAATTTCTTATTTTCTTTTGTCGATTGAGTAATCAGAACTCTATCTTCGTAATCGTCTCCAAGCTCCTACAAATAATAGCTCCAATGTTTGAGAGAGAAGATGATTAGAATCAATCAATATGTCTGTTGGTTAAGCTTAATTATGGTGAAGATCAATCATACATACTTATAAAGCTAGCATTTTTTTTGAATCTCATGCATTTGAAACCTCCATAAAAATTTGCCAACACCTCATGCATTTGAAACCCCCACACCCTTTCACCTTCAAAGTAATTAATCACATATAATCTCATTCCAAGAAAATCACACACTCTATAAGTTCAACACCTCATGCATTTCAAACCCCCACACCCTTTCACCTTTATTATATATGTAATTATATATGTAGTTATATTAGTACATTTTTCTTGCAAAAAAGTCGTTATTTGGTTGAAGATATTATGATTCGAAAGTTTTCATATAGTTGAAGCATTCACGATCTAAATATGATGATTCGAAGAAATGGGTTATATCGCATCGATGGTAATTATAATATGATTTTTTTCTTTCAACAAAAACAAGTGAAGCTTTTCTATTCTTTCTTTATATTTAATTTCTCATTTGACATTTATATGTGATTTGTATGTATTACTCAATCTTGAACGTGACTCTCCAAAAATCATTGTTTTGCTTGGAATATCTTTCTCACTCTTCTTTTTCAAGAAAAACATTTTGATTGCAGGTTAGTGAAGAACTGTCATCAAGTTTCTATGGTTGAATGGTGTTCAATAAAGAAAGAAGATTCAGAAAACGGATATAGGTTTTTTTTGGTTGAACAAAGAAGACGAATGTTAGTTTTTTCTTTTGATTTAAATGTATATTTATGTAACATTTTTATTTATATAATCAACCACCCAATGTTCTTATTTATTTGATTGTAGTTTTTCTATTTTGATTATGTTTATTTTCTATTATTTTTTTGTTGGGTTATCCTACACAACATATTTACAAGACAATATTTAAAAGATAACATAATTTTTAACATTTGATATGTAATTATGATGACTTATCATGATATGTTCTTCATATGAAATTAATTTATCCATATTACTACGACAAGAATTACATATGACATTTACGAAAATATATATTATATGTGATTTGTTTAACATATGTATGCACCTATGTATGTTATAAATTTATAATTAAATATCTTTATATTTAATAATTGAAGGGATTAAAATGATGCATCAAAACCAATTATTTAGATAATAATAATACTAATAATAATAATAATAATAATAATAATAATAATAATAATAATAATAATAATAATAATAAATACACATTTCTAAGTATTGTATTCATTTGAAACTCACACTACAACTCAAGAGTTTTCTAATTTATGTATATATTTATTAGTTACAACTCAAGAGTTTTTAACTTATAATTATTAATTAGTAATTACTAATAACTCTTTATTTTCCTTTCTTTTATAAGGTTGTAAAGTTTTGCTCATTAAAAACATTAATGTATTTGAAAAGATTTATGATTTAAATATGAAAAGTTATAATAAATGTTTTAGTGTTTTTGTGTTATTAAAAGTTAGAGTGTTTATTTTTCATATTTTTTATTATTCGTTATATATATATATATATATCATATTTAATACAAATGTTATAATAGATGTTTTTGAATTTTTATGTTACTAAAAGTTGTAATTCAAATTTTTGTTCATACATTTTGTTACCCGTTATATATAGATTATCATACGTTTGATGTATAATCTACACAATTTTAAACGGTGTATAAAATTATCAAATAATTGTATATATCATAATGACTTAAAAATTAAAACTATAATCATCATACTATATTATAAAAGAAACATTTTTTATTTCACCACATTCTTTTAAAACTTCCAACTTTTCATATTTTCATACAATATACTTAATTTATTAACTTATATATGATTTTAGTTGTAAACATTATCATAAATGGAAGAATTTGTGACTTATCAATATGATATACTTAATTTGTTAACTTCAATATATAGTTAAATAAATACCCTACATTAATATATCAAATAAGCTTAAAAATTTAGTGTAAAATTTAAAACCTAAAGTAAAATTTCAAATAATGTTTTAAAAAAATTCAATATATATTTTTAACATAGTTAAAAGGAAAACATTAAATATAATAACTATAAAAGAATCTAAATTGGTGAATCGAATTAACTAAAACGTGTCTGAAAACTGTATTCTAACAATATATTTTTAACCTGCGCCGCGCAACGTACGAGAATTCGTCTAGTTAGAATGTAAAGATGATTGACAATATAGAACCCTAAGCAAGAGATAATGTAATCGCGTAATAGTTGAGCTTGAGGAAACGATTCAGAAAAGATGTCAATCAAATATGTTGCAATCATCTTTATCGACTTATAAAAAATTGCTAATTAGGTGGCTGGTTTATCGGTTTCAACATGGAAAGTGTTTATTACAATCAAACGTTTTGTAATCAAGCGAACAATAAATTAGGAATGCAGTGAATGATGATCTTAGCAAAATGATCAAAAGGTGAAAAAGATAGGTATGAAATGCAAACAAGGATCCTGATTATTTAAGATGATGTCATAAGATTTCTATTTTATATGTTAGAGATTCTATAAAGCACGAGGGCTTAGCTTGTTGTTCGCTAGAAACAAAACCCTTGGCTAAAAGGTGTCATCTAAAACCTGGTTCTATCGAGTATCGACGCGTATAGATGTATGAAACTACATAAAACTAATAACAACCTTTAAAAGGTAAATCGTCGTTACTCAAAAAGAGAAGTACAAATTACAATATAAAAACATTAACAACTGGTTTGCAAGTTGAACACTTGAACCTATATGAACTCGTAAAAGTCTAGTCCATGTCGGGAGCCTTAAGCCCAAGCCTTGATGGGCTTGAACCCACACTTGATCCACAAAGTTTTCATTGTCTTTTAATATGCTTAATTCCTTCCATGGTGATAGACTTGCTGGTAAAGTATTGCCGAATTATAAAAAAAACATAAACGACACATCACACAATCATCCATTGTCAAAATGCATTAATAATCTCAAGTTGTAGCAAAGGAATAGAAAAGGAAAAGAAAGATAAAATATATATAAAATGAACTTTCGTGATTTTTTCGTTAGATATCTTAACAAAACCATTTATTAATCGCATCATGCTTATACAAATGATTAGTTTGGAATAGGGGTGCAAACGAGCCAAGCTACTCGTGAGCTACTCGAGATCGGATCGCTAAAAGCTCGACTCGAAACCGATTTTAAACGAGCCCGAGCCGATCTCGAGCTTACTATTAAGCTCGTTTATTAAACGAGCTCGAGCTCGAGCCTATGTCACTAAGCTTGATTAGGCTCGCGAGCGTAAACGAGCCTTTATATAATATAATTTCTTATTTTTTTATATATTAAAATATTTGTGGATTAGGAATTTAGGGTACTAGTAAACGAGCTTCTTAACGAGCTCGAGCCGAGCTTAAGCTTATTTAGGCAAGTCAGACAAAAAACGAGCCGAGCCCAAGCCCGAGTCGAGTTTGTATAATTATTTATGATCTCGAGCCGAGATCAGTACAACAAGCTCGAGCTCGAGCCTCTTAGAACTTAAACGAGCCCGAGCCGAGCCTGGCCAGGCTCGAGCTCGGCTCGTCTCGTTTGCACCTAATGTGTGTAAAACCAACTAGTTTTAATCCTACTAACTTAAACACAAAGACAAACACACGAAATGCAGTGTACCTATCGATTAGCAGTTTAGTTCAGGTAAGTAGGGTATCGAACACAGGGAACGGTAAACAATTAAAATAAATACTAATATTATCTAAATAAAACAAGTAATAGAAAAGGGGTTTTCTCTAGTTTTGCAAGACTAGAAACTTAAACAATTAACTAAAACTTAAACTAAGAAACTAAGAGCTAAGCAAATAAAAATCAACTAAATTCAATAATAAAGAGGACTTATGTTTAGTTCGACTCATTTGTTCCCATGGATGATTTCAATGTATCGGATTAATTCTTCATTGGCTACCGACTAAGATGATTAGTTTCATGTTCGCTATTACTAATCCTTAGGAAACAAATTAATTCAAGCAGTGGCCAGTTGTCTAAATTAATGGATTTCCTAGTTATTAATTCAGGTTAAATAAGACTTGTAATGGTTAATTAAATTGGCCCTTCAATTAACCTCTTGTTGATGTTCATCAAACAAGCTCACACATTAACTTACCTATCTTCTAGTTAATTCTAGTTTCACATTCGTTATTCCTAGACATACAACTATGTGGTCACAATAAATCATATGAAATTAATAACTAAGAGATGTTCACACAACTTAATTACTGATTTATTAACAGAAGAATAGTTATTGTTAACACATAAGGTTCTTTAACAAGCTTTATAAAACATAATCACCAATTAAAATTAATCCTAATCAAATAATCAATCCATGTTCACAAATTCATCTACCTAAACAGAAGTTATGAGTTTTAGCTCATGATTACAACGGAAACAAGCTCAAAAACGAAATCAATTGGTAAAAACATAGTTTAAACAAGAGATTAGGTAAGAGTAAACTTGATTTTGACTTGATTCTCCTTAAAATTGAATGTAGGGTTGATTCCCTTGCTTCCTACGCTCCAGCATCACCATTAGTCGACAATTGGCCTCCAAGGGTTTCTCTCCATGTCATGGTATCGATCTGAAAGTCCCTTTATATAGATTTTCACAAAACAGATGCTACTCGGCGAGACCAGTGACCTACTCGGCGAGTCCGTCACTTAAAACCCGTGTACGGCAAGTCAGCGCGTCCAGGATCGCGAAAGTTCGATACAACTCGCCGAGTAATCGACCCTACTCGCCGAGTACGTTTCGAATCAACATTTTCTCAAAACACGAAAGTCGTCCGAAATTGTGTCTACTTTTTAGAACATTTTGAATCTCGTCAATCGGAGTTACGGTTCATGAGATATGGTCAAAACACTGACGAGGGGTCAAGCTGTCCAGCAATATCCTTCTTTCTTCAAAATCCAAGATCCATGCGTCCAATCGCCAGGTCCGCTTCCTTTTCCATCCGAGCATGTCTTTGTTACTGAAAGTGAAATATTTAAGCTAATTAATCACCTTTGGTTCATTATTTGAGATAAAATTAACATAAAGTATTAAGATAATGCATGAATTTTATAACTAAATATACTCATATCAAAATACCGCACACTTGACTTTTGCTTGCCCCCAAGCAAAACTGAATTCTACTACACTAATATTACATAAGACAATCCCAATCGAACCCAGCCATTATGCCAAGACCGCAACGCATGCATTTGTGTCTAAAATTTTCCTAAGGAACCCCCCATACTCTAAATACTCACAATCCTCATAAACATTCGCCCACTTTTTCCGAACAATGCTCATTTTATGCATCCCTCCGAATCCATCCGCAGAAAACCTCCTAACCTCAAGGTATTTTTGGTTGAGCAACCCAAGCATACATAATCTAGACAATTACAATTTATGATACTACATTGGAGCTCTTTGGAATTCTTCACTTCTTTGACATTTGATCTTTAATTTCTTTGAATTAACCACCTTGTTGTTTGATTTTTGGTATCTTCAACTTTTTGAATTTCTTCGGAATTTTCGATCTTTTGATCTTCACTTTAGTTGCTCTGAAATTCTTACAACTTTTCTTGTAATTCTCTCTCTTTTTTTAACATGTAACTCACTTTTTTCACTCAAAATCCTACATGCTTAAGCAGGGGCGCTCAACTTCAACCTTTATTGGTTAACGATAATAATTTTCCTGGATACATTTCTGGTACACGATGCTAAACATATTGCATCCTTCAAACTAAGCGAGGTCGTGTTTTTGTCCCATGATTTCACTGGAATAAGGAAGCCACAAATGCACTAGAACATATATAGGCTCGACTAAACATTTGGGTTTTCTTGCAATCATCAAATATAATACTAGCATGATCCCTAATTGTTTTACCAAATTTTCTAAATTAGCCCTAGCAATTTTAATGCAAAAATTTCATAATTAACTAAAATTTCAAGATTTTCGAATTTTAACTAAAATTTTAACTAATTTAACCAACCCCCTACCCTACACTTAATTTAGGCAATATCCCCATTGCATATTATGCATGATAAAGAACAATAAAATAAAGAGAGAATTGGAACAAACTCCCCTGGGATAGTAGTGGCGAGGTTGATATCTCTTCTCTTCAGCTCCATCTTCAATTGACTATAGACATGGGGACAACTCATCCATGTCTTGGGTGTCAAAATCTCGTGTGGTATAGTCTTTATAAAAGCTCCAAATATAAGGGAAAAACTCTTGGAAATGCTCGGAAAATGATCTTCAAAGAATAGAACCAATGCCCATATCGAATGTCATCAAATCTTCAGCTCAAAAGTAAGAAGAATGAGCGACTCGTCGAGTAAGTATGTAGACTCGCCGAGTTGAAGCGTAAATGGCAGAAGAATCGTGAATTTTCCCATGGACTCGGCGAGTCCATGAGATGCACTAGGCGAGTAGACCGATGTGTGACAAAAATTTTATTCTGCCCAAGTCCGTTTCTGATGTATGGGGGTTATATAAACTAATACTTCCCTCATTTTTCTTCAGGGAATAAACACTCTATAACCCTTCTATCAATTGGACTCATAGCTTGACTCAAAACTTCGTTTCCTCTCTCGCCTAGACTCGATTTCTCGCTTCGTCAGCCTTGACTCTAGACCCTCACATGCATCCTTACACTCAAACTGAAAAGATCAAAAACAAAAACCAAGTAATAAAAAAAACGTTAAAAAAAATCCTAAATTATCCTTAAACACTAGAAGTTTAGAAAGAAAAAGAAAAGAAAACTCTAATGACGGGTTGCCTCCCGCAAGCGCTTCTTTTTGTGCGAGTCTTTAGCTGGACTCCCAACTTAATAAACTTCCAATAAACTCAATGCCAATCCATTCGTTGCATTGAATATTTTCTTTGGACCAATTTGTAAAATTTGGCTCTTTTCTTCTAAAATTTGCAAAACAAGCTTGAATACATAAAACCCAAGAATCTTGACAAGGGTTGGAACCGGTTGGATACTAATCAAAAACGGATCGTGCCTCAGAACTTTCTCCAAAGTTGGAATCGTCACCCCATGCTTCGAAACACAAACTGAAAATACAGGGGGCCATGTCGTGGTAATGGACAAACTACAGCTTGGTTCCTGCAATTCAGCTTGTTCTTGTTCTTCGTCTGACCTTTCTGCCAAAAACTTGGTGTGTGCAAACTCACTTAGTTTTAATCCTACTAACTTAGACACAAAATAAACACACGAAAGGCAGTGTACCTATCGATAAGTAATATAGTTCAAGCAAGTAGGGTATCGAACACAGGGAACGGTAAACAATTAAAATAAATGCTAATATTATCTAAATAAAACAAGTAATAGAAAATGGGTTTTCTCTAGTTTTGCAAGACTAGAAACTTAAATACTTTACTAACACGCAAACTAAGCAACTAATAGCTAAGAAAATAAAGATCAACTAAATTCAATGATTAAAAGGCCTTCTGTTTAGGTTCGAATCATTTGTTCCCATGGATGATTTTATGGTAAATATATCGGATTAATTCTTCATTGGTTACCGACTAAAGTGATTAGATTCACATTCGCTATAGCTAATCCTTAGAAAACAGATTAATTCAAGCAATGGCCAGTTGTCTAAATTAATGAATTTCCTAGTTTGTTGATTCGGGTTTAGAAAGACTTGTAATTAGCTAATCAAATTGGTGATTCAATTAACCTCTTGTTGATGGTGTATCACACAAGCTCACACATTAACTTACCTATCTTCAAGTTAATTCTAGTTTCACATTCGTTATTCCTAGACATACAACTATGTGGTCACGTAAATCATATGAAATTAGCAACTAAGAGATGTTCATACAACTTATTAACAGAAGAATAGTTATTGTTAACACATAAGGTTCTTTAACAAACTTTATAAAACATAATCACCAATTAAAATTAATCCTAATCAAATAATCAATCCATGTTCACAAATTCATCTACCTAAACAGAAGTTATGAGTTTTAGCTCATGATTACAACAGAAACAAGCTCAAAAACGAAATCAATTGGTAAAAACATAGTTTAAACAAGAGATTAGGTAAGAGTAAACTTGATTTTGACTTGATTCTCCTTAAAATTGAATGTAGGGTTGATTCCCTTGCTTCCTACGCTCCAGCATCACCATTAGTCGACAATTGGCCTCCAAGGGTTTCTCTCCATGTCATGGTATCGATCTGAAAGTCCCTTTATATAGATTTTCACAAAACAGATGCTACTCGGCGAGACCAGTGACCTACTCGGCGAGTCCGTCACTTAAAACCCGTGTACGGCAAGTCAGCGCGTCCAGGATCGCGAAAGTTCGATACAACTCGCCGAGTAATCGACCCTACTCGCCGAGTACGTTTTGAATCAACATTTTCTCAAAACACGAAAGTCGTCCGAAATTGTGTCTACTTTTTAGAACATTTTGAATCTCGTCAATCGGAGTTACGGTTCATGAGATATGGCCAAAACACTGACGAGGGGTCAAGCTGTCCAACAATATCCTTCTTTCTTCAAAATCCAAGATCCATGCGTCCAATCGCCAGGTCTGCTTCCTTTTCCATCCGAGCATGTCTTTGTTACTGAAAGTGAAATATTTAAGCTAATTAATTACCTTTGGTTCATTATTTGAGATAAAATTAACATTAAGTATTAAGATAATGCATGAATTTTATAACTAAATATACTCATATCAGCACCCCTAGTTTGGAAGAATGATCTTAACATAGAGAATTCAATCATATCAATTATTAATTATAGAATTATCACTAATTTAAAAAACATTTTTTTAAAAATGTCTTGAAATCTACATATTTTATTTTGGATGCTACTAAATAAATACCTATATATATATATATATATATATATATATATATATATATATATATATATATATATATATATATATATATATATATATATATATATATATATATATATATATATATATATGATCAAATGAGAACTCCAAAAAGGTTGAGAACGCGAGAACAAAGTATATTCATTTGTGATTCCATGTATTCATTTGTGGATGAATGATAAATTTTTACGCCTTTAATTTCAATTGAAGAAAAAAGCATATTCATGTTGATTGTGCATAAAAATTTATCAATTATCCACAAATAAATACATAGAATCACAAATGAATATACTTGTTCTCGCGTTCTCAACCTTTTAGGTGTTCTCATTTGATCATTTCCTTATATATATATATATATATATATATATATATATATATATATATATATATATATATATATATATAGTTAGGTTCATGTGAGACAAATGAATTTTGTGAGACAAAGTGACCAAATCTTGATCACTCATCTCAAATAATTAGTGGCTAGGAATAAAACATAAAAACACTATAAAAAGGCTGACGTATGCGGTGACAATTTTGAAAATACGTCAAAGTTTGTGATTAACTATGGACCAGGAGGGATAGCTCTCGCATTTTGCACTCAAATCATATGAGAGCTGATTCTTTTCTTCCCAGTCATGATTTGCTTCTTCTTTCTCCCTTAAACTTTTCTTGATCTTGATTTTTCTCAAGCGTAATTCCATAGAATATGAAATCGACCCAAATCTTCTCAATCTTATCCCACAAAACCCTAGAAATCTGCCCCATCAACGAGAACTCGCAACAAAAAACCCAAGTTTTGGTTCTGTATCAATTCAACGAAAATCCATAGTCGCATCCCTAATTGATGAGATTTATTTCTTCAATACATCGATTTATTCAGATCAAACATCGATCGTGGTTGTTTCAAACACAAAAACCTCTCCAAATGGGAAAATTACCTCTATTACAGGTTTTTTGATTTTAGATTTTGATAAATTAGATCTTATCTTCTCTAAACATATTAATAGTATATGAAATGACTCTTTGATTAATAATTTGTTTAACTTTTTATGTTAATTTGTTGATTAATCACATAATCTAACACTACATTAGCGAACTAGGGTTCGATAGATTAGTATTATGTTTTGATGAAATTATGGTTTTTAGTTTAAGATACTCTGTAATGGAATCTATTGGTTTTATGCTTCTGACTATAATACGTTTTGAGAATCTGAGGATTTGTTATTCTATTTTGACATAATCGAATTCATCTATCTGTATTTCTAGTCCGACAATATCACATTTACATTCATATTCTAGATAATATATGTAATGTCCCAAAATTTAAGACTAAAAATTTCTTTTAATAAAAAATTACTTTAAGCGAATTCATCTTTTCAAAACATAAACAAAGTATTAGTTTCCAAAATACATGTTCGTTATCAGAGTAAACATTCCCAGGCTGTCTAATCTATGGTGTGTGCCATGCGATCACCCCGAGCTCTTCCCTCCGCTACCGGAAGTACCTGAAACCAAAACTGAAAACCGTAAGCACGAAGCTTAGTGAGTTCCCCACCCTACCACATAGCATGCATAACCACATACTGCACATACTGGGCCACGTCCGCTATCCTGGGCCTCACCCACCCTTACCTCGGGCCTTGCCCACTACAACGACCCCGCCGATCCAGGCCCCGCCTGGCTTCGAGCCCCGCTCGGATACATATCTATTTCACTTAGGCCTCGCCTATCACATGGCCTCGCCCACTAACATATGATAGCACATAAACATATCACATCACAAGCTAAACACATACTAACAGATCTTGTCCTAAGGCCTCGCCTATCTCTGGGCCCCGCCCTTGTCCTGCTACTGATGAGTCATGGAACCCCGTCCATACTCCTGCTGATAGTGAGGTACGGGCCCAGCCCACCCTCACTCCTTCCCTAACTTGGGCCTCGCCCCTGATCTGCTGCTACTGAGATGTGGAACACCATCCACACTCTGCTATTGGTGGGATACGGGACCTCGCCCACACTCACCTCCCTACCAGGCACATACAAGTATCACACAGACAAAAAGTATAAACTATCACATAAACCATTCATTGGGCACCCGCCCTCTATCATTGGACCTCATCCCAAATATCATACTAGCATACCGTGCCTAGGGCTAACCCCCGGTTCTTCTACTCACAACTACATGGGTCGGCATTGTGGCCGTAGACCCATTCATACATAGGGAAACTCACCTGCACTGGCTGAACTGGCTGATGAACCCACTAGCTACTATCCAGCAACTCTCTGAACTTCAGCTCCACTCGCTCCCCGAACTACCAATATCAATGCAACACTGAGTCTAACTGACCCCCGAAAGACAACCAAGTCAACTCTGGTCAAAGTCAAAGTCCTGGTCAAAGTCAACCTTCCAGGTCAACCCTACTCGCCGAGTCACCCTAGTGACTCGCCGAGTTCATATGTTCAGAGTCCTTCTCTTTGCGACTTGACTCGCCGAGTCAGTCCATGACTCGCCGAGTCTACCGATTTCCGAGTCCTAGCCTGACCAACTCACCGGGTCTCCACTCGACTCACTGATTCGAGTCTCAACTCGAAGGGTTTGGGGTTTCGCGACCTGACTTGCCGAGTCCAAGAACAGACCCGCCGAGTCCAAAGCGATCTTCAACCAACTCACCGAGTTGTTCTTCAAATTCGCCGAGTTCCTGCCCAACTTCGTCCGACTCGACGAGATGTTCATCCCAGTCGTCGAGTTCCTCCTCATCTTCATGCTACTCGCCGAGTCCATTCAGATCTCTTTACATGCAGAGGACTTTTGAGTCATGCATGGACTCCAAACTATAGATCTACCCTTCCCAATCCTATTCCTCACGTAAAGTTGCAAACTTTACGTGTAAAGAAAGAGATCTAGGCAAAATACACCATAAACTAGGGTTTAAGGCAAAGAGGCTCCATAATCAACTCAAGGGCTGAAACTTTATGCTTTCCAAGACCAAAATATACTTAGATCTGAAGTAGCAACTCCAGGTCCGACTTCTAACTCAAATGGATCACTACTCAAGGCTAAAAGCCCCAAAACTCACAACCAAAATAGATCTAAAGGAAGGGAAATGACTTAATACCTTCAGATGTTCAGAAATATCTTCCCAATCTCAGATCTATAGCCCCCTCCTTGCACCTTCAAGATCCTTCTTCCTTCTCCAAGCTTTAACGCACTCCTCAAGACAACAATTGGCTCAATCAATGGATATGGCGGCTAAGGTTTGGCATTCTAGGTTAAAGAGGCAGTAAAGGAACCCTAGGGAAGAGAATGAGGCGCTTAAATAGGCCCCAAGTCCCGAATTTAGGGTTTTCCTCGAACAGACCTGACTCGTCAAGTCTCCTTGGCCGACTCGCCGAGTCGGTCACTTACTCCTCGACCTAGATCCCACTTGGACTCTCCGAGTTCCTCCTTGGACTCGCCGAGTCCCCCCTTAAAGTTAGGGTTTTCTTTCCTTTCTCGGCCTTGAAAACTTTGGGTGTTACAACTCTCCCCCACTTAAACTAAACTTCGTCCTCGAAGTTTGCTATGGCCCACCGCCTGCGATCTGCTTTCAAAACCCACCAATTATCCCAACACCAGCTGCCTACCTTCGCTGGTCTTCCACCTGGTCATTCTGACTAACATAATCCTCGCGGATAAAAACCTTGGGTCAAACCTGACCCTGAACAATTTAGAAACACAACTTACTCAACCGATAATCCTTCTGGTACTCTCCGAGTACTACACTTGAACTCATAGGGGTTGACCCCTTCCTTCCTTACGCGATTCCCTTGCCTTCCTAAGGCGATGCTCCATAACCAACTATTTCCGCTGTCACTGCGAAGATCCTATCTTCACCAATCCATCATTCCCGCTACTTCCATTATGGGTCATCACCGCCAGTAACCACTGACACTCTTCTCTGTCAAAACTTGGTACCGAGCACCCCTCGATTCAACTAACTAAATTCCACCATACACTGCTTACCCGCAGTACTATTGGCTGAAAATTCTGCTATTCCTTGTCTGCCTTCCGGATGAACCGAGACCACCCTGGTCCCTACCAACCTATCAATGTCTGGATTACCGGCTCCCACCGGTAGCTAGTCCCAACACCACCACTAGTCACTCCCAGCGACTTCCGAAGAAACTTCGACCACCTATAACTGTTCAATTTATTCTGCCATTCAGGCCCTACAAACCTGGGATCCCCGATCCCCTAGCTTGACACTAAGGTCCCTACCAGGTCCCACCTGCGCTGTTAAAATTCACGGGTCTCGCCCACGAGTCCCACCCGCCTCTATCCTTCTAGTCCCACTAGTCTAATCACTCTCGCTCGGGCCTCGCCCATGGGTCTCACCCAACCATACTGCTGAGCAACCCTGCTCTCAGGTCTCATCTACACTGCTAATCTCATACGAGCCTCGCCCACGGGTCTCACCCAACTATATCCTGGAGCGGCCTCTCCCAAGGTCTCACCTCTCTAGGGCTATATAGGAAAACTCCCTATCATTCTCATCCACTACCCATTCCTGATCCCTGACCGATCACTAGGAGGTAAGGGCCTCGCCCTAACTCCGCTATCGAAGCTACTAAGGAATGCTACGGCTTACCCGTAGTCTTACAACACTTCCACCACTAACTGCTAGTGAATGCTACGACTGCCCCGTAGTCTTACATCACTTTCTGCCACTGACTGCTAATGCGAAGGCACCCATGTGCCATTAGCTCTCAAGATCCTCAATCCGACTCCCTCGAGTCCTACGAGCGATCCACAACCTGAATTCCCAACCATGTACTAACCATTACCATCACACGCACTAGCTGATGGGGAGTTTCTCAAACTCCCAACCCTGAAATCCTCAATCCATCAAACGCTGAACCACTTCTATTCCTTCTTGGAGGTCGGACACTCATTCTGGATCTGCGTGCTCCTACCTTTGCACACTCGGAGGATTCTCCCCCACTTCGGTCCTGCTTACCCCTTGTTGCTCAAAACTCAAAAGAAATCCTTGCTACCATTCCATAATCAATCTGCTGAGGAACCAAAGCTTACCATAGCTAGGGATCTAACCAATCCATTTCTATCACTATACAACTCCGATCTAGCGAGACATACCAAGTCTCTCCCAAGCATGCTACAGTTACTGCATCCAATGTAATCTTCCTCAATAGGGCACATCCCCTCACTACCATTCGAATATCCAAGGTATGCAGATGGCATATAACTTGATCACAATCAACCGCTCAAAAAAATAAAATACTCATACTAATAATGATGCAGAACCATAACAATATAATCATGCACAAATAAAAGAACTGAAAACAGAAATCGCATACCTGCAACGTCCGGTGCTGATCACGCCCCTAAGGTCGTCATCTGAAGAGTTCTACCTCCTACCGCAGGCGCCTCTGCACGGCCCTGACGACCGTCTGTGATCCTCAAAGTTGCAGGGGCAGGTGCCATTACCCGTCCTGCTGAAAACAAACTGGGGCACTGGGCCTTCTTGTGGCCCCGCTGATTGCAGTGAAAACATAACAAGTCTAATCCCTACGCGGAGGTAACAATACAATCCCTGCTGAAATGACCAGTCCGACCGCACTTGAAACAACCAGACTCACCTCCGCTACCACTCCTGCACGCGCCCCCGTGCGCCCTGCCACACTTCCCGCACCGACTACGGTCCTGATAATCCCTCGACCTCGAATCCGATCCCTTGGGTCTTTTTCCCGAACCTGTAGCTACCTGAACCTCATCCGGCTTCCTCTTCCGGATCTGCTCCAAATCAATTTCCCTTTCTCTAGCTCGAGAAATCATATCTTCCAGCGTCTTACAGATGGATCTGCTCACGAACTCCTTGATGTCATCCCTCAACATCTCATGGTATTGGGCCTTCTTCATCTCCTCATCCGCGACATACTGCGGTACAAGAAGAGCCCTCTCCCTGAACTTGGCGGTGATCTCCGCCACAGTCTCAGTGGTCTGCGTCAAATCCTGAAACTCCTGTGCCAACTGCTGCACCTCAATAATTGGCGAAAACTCCGCCATGAACCTGGCCGAGAAATCGCTCCAAGTCATCGCGTCCAACGCGACATCATCCCCCAAAGCATGACCAATCTCCTCCCACCAATCCCTCGCTCTGTCCTTCAGAAGACAGGAAGCGAGTCTAACCTTGTCCCCCTCAGGACACCGGCTCGTACGGAATGCGTTCGCAACATCAGCCAACCATCTGCTGCTAGCAATGGGGTCCCTAGCCCCATTATAATCTGATGCCCCGCAAGCCCTGAACTCCCGAAATGTCAAGGTACGCGCTCCCATCAATGCCATCATCTTAGTACGGAAGGCTCCCAGCCTCTCATCCAAAATCTCCAATATACCCTCCTTGACCGTGCCAAAGATCACAGGAGTCTTATCTAGAATACTGCGCGTAACCTCAGCTGATATCAACTCCCTCATTCGTTCCTCGCGCTGCTCGGCTCCTGAACCCGAGCCTGATCCCTCTCCGGCGCCTGATCCGTCTGCTGGTCTCTCTCGCAATGTCACCATACTGAAAATAGAATACATTCACTATCAGAATACTCATCACTGCCGCGAGACCATACTCACTCCCTACTAGGTTCCCGGTCTTGTCTTGGTCTTTCCAGAATCGAGTACGGATCCTTTGCTTTCAGTAGTACAGGCCCATACTTCCTTCCACATCTATCCGTACTTTCCTCAGGAATTGCTTTGACTCCACCAAGTCCCTTATCCACTAATACTGCTCCCAACACTATCTCATCCTAGGCTTACCCTAGGGAAACCTCTGACTCAACTCAAACCAGTCCTCAGTTGTTGAAGGTCTTCTTGTGATGCCAATTAGCCATCACCTGGATACCATCACATGTGACGAGGCTCACACAAACTCATAAACTCAGGCATAACCCAAACAGGCTATCCTACTGCTGTCTAATCAGCACTATCATGCAGCTCAAAACATATATAATAGGCACATAAGGCATCATCCGTAGATCCTTAGTCCTAATCTAGCATGTTGTTCTATCAACTGATAACCATAACATAAACTTGTATGGGTATTTTAGGGTACTTACTTGAGCTCGGTTGATTGCATACACCACACCCTTTTTCTCTTTTCAGAGTTCTTTTCTTTCTGAATAAATTTTTTTGCTTTTCTAAAACTGTTTTCTTTCCCAAAACTCTCTTTTTACAAAACTGTCTTTTCATTTTGAAAACTTCTATACCAATTCCTCAGTTTGAGTTCAGACATACCCGAGAGCATGTCCGAATCCCTCAAACCAAGGCTTTGATACCAACTTGTAATGTCCCAAAGTTTAAGACTAAACATTTCTTTTAATAAAACATTACTTTAAGCGAATTCATCTTTTCAAAACATAAACAAAGTATTAGTTTCCAAAATACATGTTCGTTATCAGAGTAAACATTCCCAGGCTGTCTAATCTATGGTGTGTGCCATGCGATCACCCCGAGCTCTTCCCTCCGCTACCGGAAGTACCTGAAACCAAAACTGAAAACCGTAAGCACGAAGCTTAGTGAGTTCCCCACCCTACCACATAGCATGCATAACCACATACTGCACATACTGGGCCACGTCCGCTATCCTGGGCCTCACCCACCCTTACCTCGGGCCTTGCCCACTACAACGACCCCGCCGATCCAGGCCCCGCCTGGCTTCGAGCCCCGCTCGGATACATATCTATTTCACTTAGGCCTCGCCTATCACATGGCCTCGCCCACTAACATATGATAGCACATAAACATATCACATCACAAGCTAAACACATACTAACAGATCTTGTCCTAAGGCCTCGCCTATCTCTGGGCCCCGCCCTTGTCCTGCTACTGATGAGTCATGGAACCCCGTCCATACTCCTGCTGATAGTGAGGTACGGGCCCAGCCCACCCTCACTCCTTCCCTAACTTGGGCCTCGCCCCTGATCTGCTGCTACTGAGATGTGGAACACCATCCACACTCTGCTATTGGTGGGATACGGGACCTCGCCCACACTCACCTCCCTACCAGGCACATACAAGTATCACACAGACAAAAAGTATAAACTATCACATAAACCATTCATTGGGCACCCGCCCTCTATCATTGGACCTCATCCCAAATATCATACTAGCATACCGTGCCTAGGGCTAACCCCCGGTTCTTCTACTCACAACTACATGGGTCGGCATTGTGGCCGTAGACCCATTCATACATAGGGAAACTCACCTGCACTGGCTGAACTGGCTGATGAACCCACTAGCTACTATCCAGCAACTCTCTGAACTTCAGCTCCACTCGCTCCCCGAACTACCAATATCAATGCAACACTGAGTCTAACTGACCCCCGAAAGACAACCAAGTCAACTCTGGTCAAAGTCAAAGTCCTGGTCAAAGTCAACCTTCCAGGTCAACCCTACTCGCCGAGTCACCCTAGTGACTCGCCGAGTTCATATGTTCAGAGTCCTTCTCTTTGCGACTTGACTCGCCGAGTCAGTCCATGACTCGCCGAGTCTACCGATTTCCGAGTCCTAGCCTGACCAACTCACCGGGTCTCCACTCGACTCACTGATTCGAGTCTCAACTCGAAGGGTTTGGGGTTTCGCGACCTGACTTGCCGAGTCCAAGAACAGACCCGCCGAGTCCAAAGCGATCTTCAACCAACTCACCGAGTTGTTCTTCAAATTCGCCGAGTTCCTGCCCAACTTCGTCCGACTCGACGAGATGTTCATCCCAGTCGTCGAGTTCCTCCTCATCTTCATGCTACTCGCCGAGTCCATTCAGATCTCTTTACATGCAGAGGACTTTTGAGTCATGCATGGACTCCAAACTATAGATCTACCCTTCCCAATCCTATTCCTCACGTAAAGTTGCAAACTTTACGTGTAAAGAAAGAGATCTAGGCAAAATACACCATAAACTAGGGTTTAAGGCAAAGAGGCTCCATAATCAACTCAAGGGCTGAAACTTTATGCTTTCCAAGACCAAAATATACTTAGATCTGAAGTAGCAACTCCAGATTCGGCTTGTAACTCAAATGGATCACTACTCATGGCTAAAATCCCCAAAACTCACAACCAAAATAGATCTAAAGGAAGGGAAACGACTTAATACCTTCAGATGTTCAGAAATATCTTCCCAATCTCAGATCTATAGCCCCCTCCTTGCACCTTCAAGATCCTTCTTCCTTCTCCAAGCTTTAACGCACTCCTCAAGACAACAATTGGCTCAATCAATGGATATGGCGGCTAAGGTTTGGCATTCTAGGTTAAAGAGGCAGTAAAGGAACCCTAGGGAAGAGAATGAGGCGCTTAAATAGGCCCCAAGTCCCGAATTTAGGGTTTTCCTCGAACAGACCTGACTCGTCAAGTCTCCTTGGCCGACTCGCCGAGTCGGTCACTTACTGCTCGACCCAGATCCCGCTTGGACTCGTCGAGTCCCCCCTTAAAGTTAGGGTTTTCTTTCCTTTCTCGGCCTTCAAAACTTTGGGTGTTACAATATAGATTATAAATTGTCTCTTGCAATAGCCTTCAGGAAGTTTTTATTTTGTTTATTCTAAATTGTGAATTATTTTTCTGAAAATGTTTATTGTAGCTATGGTTTGTATTTGATCCAGATTCACTATAGCTTTGGTTAGGAATGAACTTGTTTATTGTAATTTCGGTTAAATGTTTTTTGAAATTGTTTACTGTAGCAATGATTAGATTTTAAAACCCATTCAAAGCTGAAACTGTTTGTTCAGGTTGGTATTGATTGTTAACCTATGGTCTGATTAGGTCTATTCTTTTGTATTTTATATAATATTAAATCTTTTTTCTGAATTATATTAGATATTACTAGTCGAAGTTAAGTAAATGTGTGCCTGATAACCTGATATTATACATATTCTTAGTTTATAAGTTAGATCTTGATTTTTTTATATAGATGTTATTTTGTTAGAAACTACTTTCTTTAAACCTTTTATGATGAGTTAATGTGAAATATTCTGAAATTACGTGTCACATTACGATTTTAGACATTATGATTTTGTTGGAAACAACTTGCTTTGAACCTTTTCGTTGAATAATGTATAATATCTTATTTTATACATTTTTCTTTTGTTGGAAACAACTCTGCTTTGAACCTTTTTGTAAAGTCTTGTGATAGTACTTGATTAACAATGAAGGAATGTGATATATTCTGGAATTATGTTTCATATTCTGATGTAAAATATGTAATATTCTAAGTATTATGATTAGTAAAATTTGAGTTCTAATGATATTTTGTTGATTAATTAGATAATGTGTCACACATACATTGAAATAAGGTTTAATACATAAATATTCTAGGCATTTTGATTTAACACAATTTCTTATTCCTTCTCATTTGGATTTTCAATTTTGTGATTCTGATTATGAAACTAGATCAAGTTCTGGATCGTCAAATATTCCTAAATAAAAGAAACTGAAGCTTTTTATTCCAGCAAATGGTTTATTCTACACAATCGGATTTAGAGTTTGCATCCAGAGTTATTCCAGGTAACATATAATACTATAATGTATTCACTGTTATATATTTGTGTGTGATTTTGATTCAATGTATTATAATCATTGATTTTATCTTTGTATGTGACTTTGAGTTAATATATTCATCTCTGAGATATTCGATAAATCTATGTGTTTTGATTATAGTATAGTTTTAGTCAAAAATCACTTTGTATCTTCGAAGATGTACTATAATCAAGATATTTCACTGTATAATTATCTCTGAAAATTACGATGTAATGTAATATAGTATTGTATAACATATAATTTAGAATTACCTTTTTTTTTGGAAAGGGAACTTCACTAACGAGGGTTTCCGGGTCAGCTTTCGCGCACCGACTAATCCCCCGCTGTAAACATGAGGTTTTGCCTCATGCCCTAGAGTCACTGCAGGCGAACCTCCATGGTTATCTGATATTTTATTAACATAAAGGTCTGATTAGGTGACTAGGTTATCTGATCTTTTGTTTTTTATATAATATTAAATCTCTTGTTTGAATTATACTACATATTACTAATCGAAATTAAAGGAACATAAACTTTATTTGGAGTCAGTATCATGTGGACAATTATGTTTTTTGTTATTTTATTTCAGATTCTACTTTGTGTATTGTTAATAATGCCTTGATTATATTAGATTTGTGTAAAATTTCATGTGAAAATAAAATAAAATTCTCTAACTGTAAATTATTTATTAAACAATTTTAATATTGTTAATTATTTGCAGAATGTTAGAATATTATAGTATAATAAATTGATTATTTATATCATAGCTTTATTGTTTTAATAATAGTATGGTTTATGTTTTGAAAAGTTGAAATGAAAAAACTACTAAATCAAGGGAAAATGACTTTTTGATCCCACAGGAAAGAATGTTGAACAATTTCTATCATTGGAAATAGATAAAGACCAAAAAAAAAGTCATACTTCATAATACTTCGTCCGATAACTCGTCATCTGATCAAGATGCGTCAACATAATATGAACAAGTACATATGACATTATAGTTATAATTTTAGAATGTATGATGTATAATGTTGATATTCAATTATGTATTTACAAGAATAGTATTTGTAATGTTTTATTTTATGTCATGTAATGTCACTAACATCTTTCTCATATTACATGAGTTTATATTTAAAATTTGTATGTATAACATTCTATTAAAATTAGGCTTTTATATACTTTTATAGAATAATGTTCTAGGATGTTCTAAGTTATATGTACACTATCCTAATAAAATAATGTTCTACGTTTTCTATTGAATAAGTTGATTTACTAAATGTAAATAATGTGTACATATAGAATATTTTAATATAATAATATTGTATATGACATCTTTTCAAAAGGTATATATAGAATATTATGATTGAATAATGTTCTCGGATATTTTAAGTTATATATAGAATATTATAATAGAATATTCCTTGATTAAAAATAGGTTTTTATACTCTTATAAAATTTCTAGAATATTCTATGTTATATGTAGAATACTCTAGTAGAATAATGTTCTACGTTTTCAATTGAATAAGTTGATTTACTACATACAAATGAAAATAATGTGTATATATAGAATTCTAATATAATAATATTGTATATGAACTCTTTCCAAAAGTTATATGTAGAATATTATGATAGAATAATGTTCTCGGATATTTTAAGTTATATGTAGAATATTTTAATTGAATATTTATTAATTAAAATTAGGTTCTTTTATACACTTGTAGAATTTCTAGAATATTCTAAGTTATATGTAGCACGTAGCATATTCTAATATAATAATGTTCTACATTTTTTAATTGAATAAGTTTATTTACTACGTGTAAATAATGTATATATATAAAATATTCTAATATAATAATATTGCATATGACCTCTTTTCAAAAGTTATATGTAGAATATTATAATAGAATAAGGTTCTCAGATATTTTAAATTATATGTTAAAATATTCTAATAGAATGTTTTTTAGTTAAAATTAGGCTTTTTATACTCTTATAAGTTATATGTAGACTATTTCTTAATGAACTTACATTATGTAAGATTCTAATATTATATGTAATATTATGTAATAGTCTAAATTTACAATTTATAGCGTTATACGAATATAGAATAGTCTAGAAAAAATGATTTATAGAAAAGAAAAGTTTATAATGTTAATGTGTAATAATATGAAAGATTGTAATATGATGTAATATTATATTATGAGATGAAATATTCTAATTCAGACCATCATTCCCTTCAAGTGTGTAGGAAACCAAATAATATGTAGGAACCTAGACTAATAAACTTTTTAAACGAGTGAGAAACATATAAGTTTATAAAATAAAATGAATACTTTTAGGATAAATATCAAACTTTTCTCTAGAAGTTGAAACGTATTCTAAAACCTCACAGACTAAAAACCAAATTTCAAGTTTGTATTATAAAAAATATATCACAAGGTTACAGTATTTAATAATATGTTGTTAATTGATACGTAATATTATGAAATTGTATGAAATATTCTGATATTAAAGTGTAATATTTTAAATTGTGTTATAACATATAAAATGAACTTATATTACATAATATTCTAATGTTATATTTAATATTCTGAATATACATACCATTCTAACAAAATAATTTAATTAGGTTGTCTACATTCAAGTTACAACTTAATATTCTTATAGAATAATGTTATATGATGTTTGTATATGTAGAACATTCTATATAGAATGTAACACTAAATGATTATATGAACATCAAATATCAAACTAGAATATAACAATATATATATAAGAAAATTAAAATAATGCACAACTTATTTGTAAATACCAATATAAAAGTAAAAACTTAGAATATAGTGTTATCATTTTATTCAATAACCTCAAATACATCACTTGAAACCAAACATACAAAATATAAGCAAATTTATAACATCCCACTACATTGAATGAGACACTCCAGAAAACTATTATCGAGCCACATTTTCTACAGTTCCATTCAAGACTTACCTAAAAAGTTGTAATGATAGAAAACATGAAAGTTTTAGCTAATTTCATAACTGTATGTATCACTTTACACTCTGAAAGGGGTTTGATGGGTATTAGGATATATATCTGTTGCAATAATAATGTTTAAAGTTGAACAAATGTAGGGAAAATTTTCACCAAGAAAAAAATAAAGAGAGTGCAGGGAGTAAATTAAAACAACATCCTCTTTACAGATTTCGATTTTAAAGATGAACCAAGTTGTAACAGCCCGGATTTCCAGGTATCTTTTATGCTTATATTTTTGGAGTTTTGTGAGGGGACTCGGCGAGTTAGAGCTCAAACTCGCCGAGTAGGATCGCGGTTCAGGACGCGGGTTCGCGCCTGGACTCGGCGAGTCCAAGGAATGGACTCGGCGAGTCCTCGCTGTTTAATGAAACCTTAATTTCTCAGTCCTAAGCCCTATTTAAAGGACCTTATGGCCCTTCATTGCGGCTACCTTGATCTTGAGAGCACCAAAGCAACTGAGGGTTCTTGTGAGTGAGATAAGAGGCCATTGTTCACCAAATTTGTGTGTATTTGCAAGAAAGGAAGAGGAAAGTCAAGCTAGAAGAGTTGGGGAGCTTGGATCTACTTTCATTTCTTCAGAGGAGGCTTCTTGAGGTATCATTCAGAGCTTATGTCCGTATTTTTGTTGATATGGTCAAATCTAGGGTTTCTTCATGCCTTATTTGCTTTGTATTTGAAGTGTGAGAGGTCCCATGGGGATATGGTGCTTAGATCTGGACCTTAGTAGGTCCAGAGAGTCCCTAATGTCATGCTTTATGTCCTTCCTTTTGGGTTGGAGACTAGGGTTGCCATCTTAGAGGTCATTTCTCCAAAAAAGAGCCTTGTAGGTGTTGCATGGTAACCAAGACATGAACTTTACGTGATGAATGAGCTTAGGAGGGCCAGATCTATGAGTGGATGGAGCGGATCTGACCTCAGAAGCTAGTTTGAGTTGATGCATGGCATGGACTCGCCGAGTCTGAAGAACAGACTCGGCGAGTAGCATGAAGATTGTCCTTAACCACTCAGCGAGTGGTCCTGCCGAGTTATGGGTTGACTCAGTGAGTCAGGGAGAGTTAGAGAGGGCTGACAGATGGACTGAGTCGAGCTAGAACTCGCCGAGTTGTTCTTGAGACTCGGCGAGTTGAGTCGTGGTGGCCCC
Source organism: Lactuca sativa (assembly GCF_002870075.4). Taxonomy (NCBI): domain Eukaryota; kingdom Viridiplantae; phylum Streptophyta; class Magnoliopsida; order Asterales; family Asteraceae; genus Lactuca; species Lactuca sativa. Next base: position 2,913,773 of record NC_056623.2, on the reverse strand, counting down.
GCGATTCATGCCAGGTGGAACTCGTCGAGTCAGGGGAGTACTCGACGTGTCAAAAGAGAATCCTAGAGAGTTTGTGAAAACGTTTAGACTCGCCGAGTCGCTCCAGTGCACTCGCCGAGTCCGGTCAAAGTTGACCGTTGACCGTTGACCAGAGTTGACCAGTGTTGACTTGATAGGGGTAGTCAACCTTAGTGGTAAAAGTGTTAATTAGAGATATATGATGTTATAGGAGGATTATAGCTCGGAGGATCGAGCACGAGTGATTTCCAGGATTCGCGAGTTATCGAGATATACGAGGTGAGTCTTCTTACTAAACTTTACCTTGAGTAGGTAATCAGAGTTATGTGACAGAGTATGTGTATGTTATGTGTATGCTATGTGTTGTACTGCATGATGTCTATGTGATTTATGCTGTGCATGCTTATAGAGTTGGAACCGGAAGGTTCCCAGAGTTAGAACCTGAGGGTTCACAGAGTTTGGGTGCACGGACCCATAGAGTTATAGCCTCGAGTGGCTAATATGTGTTATATGTGGTATTTTGGGGAACTCACTAAGCTTTGTGCTTACAGTGTTAGTGTTGTTTGTTTCAGGTACTAGTGATGACCGTGGGATGGCGCCGGCTTGATCTGTACACACGCATGGGATTTTTATATGTGATCTTGGGATTTTGTATGATGTGAATTGGAGATTTAAACTTGATGTTTTATGAAAATTAAATGAAAAATGTTTTTATATTTTGCAAAAAATTATTTTGAAATTCACGGTGTTACACAAGTCCTCATAATCCATCAACTTCTTAGCCACTTTAACTCTTTATGGACCAAGCACGATTGAAACCAACATGTCAATATGCTTCTTGGAGTTCTCATCATTAATTAATGGTGGCAAGATATGGATGATATGCTTCTTCCAACATATGCACTGAACATTTGCATCGATGACAGTTGTATGTCCTTCAATCACTGACAAAAAGAAGAAGTACACCAGTCATCACTAAGTTAAGAAAAATCAGCTTGGAATTTGGGGTCAATATCATTAAATAGTAACAAAGTTTAAGTGTGGGAAGGAAGAAGTGATATATCATAATCTACATCAGACTCTTTATTCATTCAGGACTTTCATCAAACAGTAGAGTGCATGTATAATGTAAGAGAATTGGCTCAAGAACAATAATAGTTATGTACATACCTCATTGATTTTATACAATGAGCACAAAATAACACGGATATACATTGTTTTTGCTTGCTTATCTTCATTTAATATGCACTCAAATGCACAAAAAAACCAAAAGCTTGAAATTGATAATCGATGGCTGAAATCAAATACTTGAATTGATAATAGATTTACGATGAATTTAAATTGATAAAACACCTTATTTGAGAGTAAAATTGAAGCATCAATACGATGGATATCGATATCAGTTGATGAATGGCTAAAAGTCGTTGATCAAAAACTCAGGGGAAGAAAAATCAAACCTTGATCAATTGATGAAATCATGATGTAAAGTATAAAGCACAACTTGAAAGATCGTTAGCAATTGTTGAAGATGAAGATTAGTAGAAATCGACTGAACACTTGAACTTCTACCTTGGATGAAATCGATGATCATAGAGCTAAAATCAATAACAATCTTATAATGAATTGTTGATGTCGATAGATGAACATAAATGTCAATCACTCAAATCGAATCAAATATAAGATTGATTAGCATGAATCGGAGATTAAGGAATGTTTATCGATTAGTGTGAATTGGTAGAAAGAATCGAAGCAGCTGGGTTTTGTGATAACGTGAAGATAACAAATATGATATTCTAAAATTTAACCTAGTGACTAATCTACCCCTAATTAACTAATCTTTTAGATTAATTAGTGTTAATCACGTTTTCTTATGAGCCACAAGATCAGTTTTGATCAAAGGCTTAGATTTGGCCCCCATGTCTCACAAAATATAGGTGGTCTCAAATGAACCTCTACCTCTATATATATATATATATATATATATATATATATATATATATATATATATATATATATATATATATATATATATATATATATATTCAAATAAAAGTTTAACACTATAATTAATATTAATATGAAAGTTAATGCTATAAATGAAAAAAATGTAAGTTTAACGTTATAATAACATTAAAAGGAAAGTTGAATGGTATATGAAAAGGTTAAATAGAAAGATTTGAAAATTTTGCATATTAAATAAAAGATGTCTAATAATATTCTCCAAAAATATAAGGTGAAAAAAACATATAGTGTGTATGATGTGTCAAAAACAAAAAGTACATTGTTATTTATTGCAATTCTTTTCTGTTTTCCTATGTATGAACACATAGCTAAACACATAATTTTAAAACCTAAGTGAAAATAGCAGTGAAAAATATATTTTCTGTTCCTTGCAAATACCCTCAAGTTCTCGAAACCCAATCATTTCTTCAATAACAGGATCCTTCTTCAAGCCAAAGCTACAAAAATGCATAAAAAGGAAATAAATATAATATCATTTACATATATGTCACAATAAATAAAATATGGCATCTAAGCATATATATATATATATATATATATATATATATATATATATATATATATATATATATATATTCCCTACTATATGCAACATCTAGTACAAATTAAAATTAAAATCAATTAGACTATTTAGATATTGTACACACCTTATAACAACAAAGTAAAAGTAGACTTGACAAAAAATCAGGAATGAACCACCATAGTATATCAATTAAATGCAACATTATGATAAATGAAGAATCAACGTGTAGTCGCAGTTGAGTTCGACTACAAATCCAATCCTACTAATTGACAAGATTCAAGAAATATGACATTTATATAAAATGGATAGTCGAACTCAAACGAATAAATATAATCCTATGAATTGATCGACTTCAAGAACATGACATTAATACAATCCTATTGATTGACCAGATTCAAAATAACCATATAATAATTTAAAAGATGACAATTTTTTAACATATTTTGAGATCATTTCACCATATTTTCAACAAAATGATCATATTTAACATCAAATTGTTGGGAAAGTTTTTTTAGATAAGCATATAATGGTTTTGTATTGGAAATAATTTGTAACATCCCAACTCCCAGATATGAAATTTATGGGTTTTTATACATTTCATAAGACCTACTTGATGAGTTGGAGGCCCTAACTCGTTGTGTAGAGACCAAGATGGCCGCATAATTTACAAAGCCTACTCGACGAGTTGGCACCAGATCAAGAAAACTCTAAATTTTAGGGTTTGCGCCCAATTTAAAGGACCTTAAGTCCCCTCACCAGCCTCCCTTACCACCTTATTGCCCAGAGAAACCTTATTTTGTGCATCGTATCTCATTGTGTGTGTGTGTGTGAAAGCTTGGAAGGTGAATTTTGGTGCTCTTTTGGAAGGAAACTCAAAGATTGAAGAGGTTGGAGTAAGGAGGAGGCTATAGATCCAACATCTACTATGTTTTAGAAACCATCTTGAGGTATAAAGTTGATACCTTACCCTCTTATTGCTTAGATCTCCTCTTATGGAAGTATATGGTCATTTTGCTACAAAACTGAGTCATTCTCAGATTTGAGCTTGTCAAGAGGATGTGGTTTCATATCTGGACACCTCTAGGCCTCCATGAACATAAAGTTGCCCACTTTATCTAGTTTTGGCCCTCCTTTATGCCCTAACCCTCTTATTAAGCTTAGTTATAGTGTTTTAATCCCTTTAATGCCTTGCATGCACATAAAGTTAGCAACTTTACATGGTATCTCAGTCCTAAGAGGCTAGATCTGTAGTTTGGGGCCTTGAGCTCGTCTAGAAGGGGCTGAGTACATTAAGACAGGAAAGCTCGACGAGTTTCTTAGCCAACTCAACGAGTTGATAGGGTTTTCCCGCTTTCTAGATGCTGAGCGAACTCGACATGTTGATGAGATGACTCAACGAGTTAGTTATGGTTTTTCCTGGTTTTCTGAGTTATGAAGGAACTCAACGCATTACTAGCTGCACACGACGAAGTTGGGTCAACATGGACTGTTGACCTTGACTGTTGACTTTAACTTTGACCAGGGTTGGCCAAGTTTGACTTCTGAGGGTATTTTGGTAATTTGGGTCTTGATGGAATTGGTCCTATGGTGGTTTTAGGTGTTTGAGTTTGGGGTCGTGATTTGAGAGCTTGATCTTCTCGATTCAGTTTGACATCGTGGGGTGAGTTTTCCTCACTATGCCAATAGGGTCGAAGGCACCAATGTCGGTCCTTTTTGGATTATTGTCCTAGTTATTGCATGATGAATGCTTAGTGATCTGTTAGATATGTATCCTGGTATATATGATGGTGCTATGTTTAGTGACCTGTTAGGTTGGTATCCTGGTATATAGGATGATGTTATGATTAGTGATTTGTTAGATCTGTCTGAATGTTTGTACATGCTAGCTAGCGTATGATATTATGTGTTGATTGTGTGATTGCGCGTGGGTTGAGGTGGTCCTGCTAGACTAAAGGCCCGGCGAGGGCGGCCCAGTCATGCTGAAGACTCCATATGCATGCTCTTTGTTATGATATTGTTCTGGTTTGTATGACGTTGCCATTTTGGGGGAACTCACTAAGCTTCGGGCTTACAGTTTTGGATTTTTTTAGGTACTTTAGATGATCATGGGAAGGCGAAGACTTGATTGTGCACCTCCTCACATTTTATCATTTTGATTTCTGGGATACTCTTATAAGAAACTATTTTGAAAACATTTTGTAATAAGTAATGGTTTTTAGATGCTTGAAAAAGTGTTAAATTTTTTTGAATTTTATGGATGTCACATAATTGACACCATATCGTAGTTTAAATATGAGCGAATAACAGCTAAATCGCCTGCATGCAAGAAAATAAATGACTTCCAGTTGTTTGAGAGTGGGAGTTACCTTTATAACTTGCAAAGTCGGCTGCATGCAAGAAAATAAATGACTTCCAGCTGCATCATAGCTAAACAACACAAATCAATGTTAAGATCTGACCAATATGCTCCATCACCGTTGTCATCAGTCATTAACCTCAACGTGCTACATCCATTACCACAATTCAGATTTTTGGGCATACTCTTTGTCTTAACCTTTCTTGCACCTGAACAAAAACAAATAATCAAGTACTTTATTCCTTTTAATAATAGGCAATGCAATTCATTTTATATTCATAATAACAATCTACTTTCATTTCCTTACTTGAATGAAAGCTATAGGTTTAGTTATCTTGTGATGTCTTAAATCATCTCTAGCAATACTTGTAACAACTATGACAATTATAATAGCTAAAGCTATGCTCCCTCATCATACCATCCTTCTTTAATCCCGAGAAAGAGATTATGCAGGTAAGAATACAGAGATATATTTTTGAACATAAAAGAAACTATTTGATATTAAAAAAACATATAAATATGATTCGCTTACCTATGTTTTAATACCTAGTGCCAAAGAAGCAGCAACAACTACCATTAAATTGATCAATTTTGTATCACGGAAAGCATAAAAAAAGGAACCTTTATCAAAAACATATCAAAAAAAGAATTATTAAAGCATATTGAGATAATAAATGAGATCAATTTAGGTTTAAACGAGATAAAAACATATAATTACTCAAAAATTTCGTCCCTTTTTTCTAGGGTATGTGTTTGACCCAAACACATTTATCATGTCTAATATGTTTGCCTCATCGTCGTTAATTCCCTTATTAGGATCCGCCTTCAACATTTCTACTCATTGTTGTCATAATACCCGTAACTGTCACAGTAGAGATGACACCATTGCATTTTTTCGACCACACACAACTATCAAAAGTAAACAAAAGGACCCTCATTAAATTACTTTGAAAACAATACATTTAAACCATTGATCGGTTAATCTAATTATTATAAAATAACCAAACCCAAAATTCCAATTATAGTGATTCAGAACTTTAGGATTTCGCATTTTGCATAAATTAAATGAAAAAAAATCACCTACGGAACCATTAAGAAGCACCGAATATAAAAAAAATATTATACTGTAGCTACGACTCTAAAAACAAAATTTTTGTTTCAAATCATGATGTAGAATAGAAAGATGTTTGAAAATAAACCTGGTAAAATAGTACGGAAAATAAAATCGGAGTTGTAGTGTTAATGTTTTTACACTCTGAACATTTACATCCTGACTTGCATCGATGTAACACCTTGATCCATGTATTTTCCATTGATAACCTTTGTATGAAATTAATTGCAAAATTGGTCACTTGGCTCATTAAGTAAAAACGCGTGTTGGTGTCTGGTACGCTGGGCGTACTCCACGTTATGCCATACGTACATGGATGAGGGTCAAACCCTAGTTTATAAGGTTTTATCCCTATTTAAGCATCATTATCTCTTCAAGACCCTCTTCCCTCATCAACCTCTATCTCCCAAATCGTCCCTTGCTAACCTTAATCCATTGTGTGAGCATTTTGGGCTTGAAAGTTTGACAAAAAATAAAATTTTGAATTCTACTGTGCTCACGTCGTGAGCATTAAGTCTTACCTCGTGAGATCAGCCTGACAGAGAACATAATTATGAATTCTACTGTGCTCATTTCGTGAGTATTAAATTCTCATGTCGTGAGATCAGTCTGACATAATTTTTTTTGTTTTTTTCAAGTTCAAGCAATGTATATTCAATTGTTAGACAACCAGGCTCTGATACCAGTGATGAGTTTTACATGAATTAATATGGATAAATCCTTAACACTTAAGTGTACATTCAACCTATTAGATCTATGTCATAACACTATTAAAGTAACATTCTATTGAACAACAAAAAACCTATGAACCATAGGTATTTTCGAAATTGAAAAACTAGTTAAGACTTACATACCTTTTGATTGTTGTAGTAAACAATCAAAAATCCTTTCTTCTTTGATTTGGAATCTAGCACCACAAGTGTCGTGCCTCTAATGGCTCACACCCAAACCCTAGCAACCAAGGTCACTTGAAGAGAGAGAGAGAGAGAGAGAGAGAGAGGAGAGAGAGATCAGAATTTTGGCTATCCTTAGGTCTAGAAGACATGGCCGAAATTGCTAGGTATAGCGATCCTTATATATTGCAACTTGGAAACCCTTGATAACCCTAAAAGGAATAAAATAATATTATTTCCTTCTGGTAATTATCCAACTTCCTAATTATTCTCCAAGGATAATTCTAGAAATCCTAGACCCTCCTAAAACTGTCCAAGGCTATAGGAAGGTTCTGGAATGCTTCTTGTTCACCTATTGAACAATTACATTTTAACCCTTGTACTTTTATTTAATCCAATTAATCCCAAACTTAATTCCAATTAATTTATGATTTATTCTTAATTAAATAATAATATTTCTAATTAATATACTATTCTCATAATATATTAACAAATCATTTATTTTTATTTGTAATTAATTTATTAATCATATAATAAATTAATAAATCTCTCTCTCTCTAAAAGTTATTCTATTCAATTACTAGGTTTCAGGGCAACCCAAAAGGACCGTGTTACCATCAATTCAAGTATATACTAACTATAGTAATGGGCTTAGACATCTAATCCAACAAGAGTACCATTAATCTTGAAGAGATTCAAAAATCGAACAATGAAGGAACCTCTGAAAAACTAGGGTTCAACCAGAGGAAGAAATTTCAATTGAACCAGTTGACGATTCATTACCTCTTAGACGTTCTAGTAGAGTTAGAATGCCAATTGAGTTCTATGGTTTCCATATTACTACAGATGGTGATACGTTTATCATTGACAATACATTGGTAAATTTAGATGAACCGGCTAACTACAAGGAAGCAATGGCAGGCCCTGAGGTACTCAAGTGGCAAGAGGCAATGGAAAGCGAGATCAAGTCCATGTATGATAACCAATTTTGGAATTTTGTTGATAATGTACTAGGTCGAAAGATAGTTGGGTGCAAATGGATCTTCAAGAAGAAGACCAACATGGATGGTAATGTGCACACATTTAACGCTCAACTGGTTGCGAAGAGCTTTACTCAAACCTAAGGGGTTGACTATGATGATACCTTCTCACCAGTGGCTAAGGTACAGTCTAATAGGATAATGCTAGCCATAAATGTTGGGTTTTGAGCACTATAACACTCCTATGGTGCACATACAACCCTAGATGCTTTGGATCTATATTTTCTCTAACTATACATGCATTTTTCAATTTTCCAAAGCATACACCCTAAGTAGCATACAATTGAAGCTATATTACATAAAAACTAGTTTAGATGATTACCTCTTATATGTAGGGTGTAGTTCTTGACCTTTGAAAGCTTGAGCACCTCAACTGTGATGTAGGGGTGTTGATCGGGTAAAATTTTTGGGTTTGGGGTAATTCGGGTTTTTCATATAAAAAAATTTACCCATTACCCTACCCAAATTAAATTCAGGTAATTCGGGTATGGGTAATTCGGGTAATGGGTCGGGTAAGGATAATTTGGGTATTACCCGATTTTAAATTTTTTTTATTTTTTAATGGTACCTAAAAATAAATGTAATGAAATAAGTATGTCGTGCTAAACTTTGAACATTGAGATTTTTTACTCAATAATATTTGAGATATCAAGTATTCTTTCCAAACATTCGATCTTGAGTTGAATTCTTTATTTTTTTTCTATTTTTCTTGTGGAACTTGATCATTGGTTGGGTTGTCAACTTCAATCGTCTGATCATCTTCTACTTCAATATAGTCATCCATTGGTGACAAATACCAACGAAGAGCGGACGAGTACGAGGGTTTTTTGACGTGGGGAAAATAGAATGAGCCTCAACGAGGGAAATTGAGATTTGGGAATTGGGAGGTTAGATAAAATCATAAAGGGACATTATTTCTTATATATATTTCGGGTAATCGGGTATACCCGAAACCCAAACAACTTACCCTTTACCCGACCCGAAAAAAAAATCGGGTTACCCACTTACCCGAAAAAAATTAACCCGATACCCGATTTACCCGTTACCCGAAAAAATCGAGTGGGTAATTCGGGTAACGGGTATTTTTGACAGGGCTACTGTGATGTCTCTAATGTTTCACAAACACCAAATGCAAGAGGAGGCTTGAGAGAATAAGTTACTTAGCACAAAATCAATCTCACTCTTTTGGAATGAATGGGGTAGCCGATTTTGGCTCTAAGGTGTGTGCTTCTATAGTGTGACAAATGTTGGGGGTACATCCATGCAAACCCTAATCCACCATGACCTTTCATATTACATAGGCTCCACGGGTTAAACCTCCATGGACTATCTCATTGGTTTAGACCATCCTAAATAACCATGGATCATTAGCCCACACTATAAGAATCATTGATTTACATAATCAATCTCCATATATTTAATTAGTCTCTTTTGATCACAAAATTACTTCCAAATTAATTCTTGATCAATACTAATTAAATAATATGATTTCTCAATTAATATATTATACTTATAATATATTAATAAATCATAAATAACCTTATTTTCAAAAGTCTATCTTATCAAATTGCACTGGTGAAGGCAAACCAAAAGGACCATGCTACTATCGGGTCAAGTATATCCCAATTATAGTTATGGGCTTAGACACCAAATCCAACAATAACTGCATTTCATGCCTATGAAATTTGGCAGATGGATGTCAAAACCTCTTTTCTTAATGGGAAGTTGGTTGAGGATGTTTACATGATTCAGCCAGAGGATTTTGTAGATGAAAAGTATCCAAATAGAGTGTGTAAGCTTGAGAAATCAATCTATGGATTGAAACAAGCATCTATCAGATGGAATCTTTGTTTTGACGAGAAGTTCAAGGAGTTTGGTTTCTCTAGAAGTGAAGATGAATCCTATGTATATGTCAAAGCTAGTGGGAGTATAGTAACCTTCCTAGTTTTGTATGTGGATGACATACTTCTTATAGGAAATGACATTCCAAATTTGCAAGAAGTCAACTCTTGGCTTCGAAAGTGTTTTGCTATGAAGGATCTATGAGAGGTTGCTTATATTTTGAGGATAAGAATTCTGAGAGAGATGAGTAAAAGACTAATTGGACTTGGTCAAATACATACTTGGAAAAGATACTAAAACGTTTTAGTATGGAGAATTCCAAAAAAAGAGAACTGCCTATCCAGAGCAATACCAAACTAAGTAAGACTGATAGTCCAAGTACCGATGCAGAGATAGCAGAAATAAGTAGAGTTTCATACGCTTCCGCCGTTGGATCTATCATGTATGTTATGACATGTACTCATCATGTTGTGTCCTTTGCTTTGAGCATGGTCAGTTGTTATCAGGGAAATCCATGTAATGCTTGTTGGACAGTAGTTAAGAATATTCTCAAGTATCTACGAAGGATTAAGGACTGGGTCCTAGTACTTGGTGGCAGTGATACACTGAGTGTAACTAACGCCGACTTTCATACAGACAGAGATAACTTATGTTCTCAATTCGGCTGGTTGTTTACCTTGAATGGAGGAGCGGTTACTTGGAAAAGTTCCAAGAAAGAGACATTGGTTGATTCTACATGCGAATTAGAGTACATAGCAGCAAGCGAAGCATCAAAGGAGGCAATTTGGTTGAAGAACTTCATCCAAGATCTTGGAGTTATGCCAACCATCAAGGAGCCAATGAAAATTTTCTATGACAATGAAGGAGTGGTTGTCTTGACAAAGGAACCAAGAGATCATGGCAGATCAAGACATAACGAAAGAAAATACCATTTCATCAGATATAGGGTAGAAGAAGGCCACCTCGTTGTGAAGAGGGTATCATCTGAAAAGAATCCTGCAGATCCACTCTCAAAGGCTCTGAGTAGGGTAAAACATGTTCAACATGTTAGGAGCATTGGTCTGAGAGATGATATTAGTTTTAGTAGTTATATAATTAGTTTAAAACTTGTAACAAAGTAAATGTAATTGACTTTTGGTGATTAATTAATTGCGAATTGTTTATGAGTTTGTTTACTACCTTTTGTCAATTGTTTATTATTGTGTTCCATTTTTCATGTTTTACTTCCCAAATAATTTGCCTATTCAAAAATCCACAGTCGATCATACTTTTGGAAGTAAGTGGTGAATTAAGACCGTCATGAATTGAAGTGTAGATTGTCTAAAGAGTTTTCGACATAGCAATGGTATTGCCGCAATGTTCATGAGTACTTTGAAATAGGGATTTAAGTATTGGATGAACCCACGCTCAGAGAATTACTTCATGAAACTTATCACGAGTAATTTTTAGATGATAATATCTTATAATCTTTAAACGGAGATACATGAGTTGTGGTTTACAAGTCAGTTGTGCATTGATAATGCGTAAACGCATCAGTAACTTGATGTTATAAAATGTGTAGTTATGCATGATTTGATGAGTAAATGGTACAAACATATAAGTCAAAGTTTATTCGTTCCTTTTTCCCTAAAGGGAAATGTGATATTATTGGGCCCCTCGGTGATTTGGTGTTGACTAATAATGTCGGTCCCTGCCAGGACTAAATTGATGTGTTCGATTAGAAGTTTTATGTCATTACAAATCAAAAATAGGGAAACAAAGTATTGGACAATGAGATTTATTTTATTCCATGTATGATGTCCGAATGATATCTTGTAGAACGAAGGATTATATGATCACTTATCTTAGGACACATAATTGACTGGGTCAGAGTTCGACAACGAATTTTGGAAGCTACAATTTGTTGATTAGTTTAGAAGTTATACTGGCAATTTTAGTTACAGACTTATCCAAGTGGGAGACTGTTGGATTATGAGTCTAAGCCCATAACTATAATTGGTATAAACTTGAAATGATAGTAACATAGTCCTTTTGGGTTGCCCTCAAACATAGCAATTAGACAAGATGATTTTTGGAGAGAGTTGTTGATTTATTATTTGATTAATAAATTAAAATAAATAATTCATTAATATATTATGAGAATAATATATTAATTATAAATAATAATATTTAATCAGAAATTAATTGGAATTGATTTTGGGATTAAAAGAATTAATTAAAAATACAAGATCTAAAGTTCAATTGTTCAATAGTTGAACAAATGGCTCCAGAACCTTCCTGGTAAAGGCATGGACGGTTTTATAAGGGATATTCTAGAGTTTGGAGAATATCCCATGTGGATAATAAGGAATTGGATAATTATCATATTTGAAATATTAATTTAATATTTTTTATCTAGGGTTTCTTCGTACCACTATATAAAGGACCCTAACCCTATATATTTCATCCACTCCTCCTCATAAGAAGCATTGGATGAAATTTCTGTCTCCCTCTCATCTCTCCATAATCTCCTTCTTGTTTGTGTTTGGTGTGAACCATTAGAGGCATGGCACTAGCGGTGCTTGCTTCCAAAAGATCCACAAGAGGATTTCTAGTTGCTTACTATAACAACTAAAAGGTATGTAACCCTAAACCTTTCTAATTTAGTAATTTCGAAAATTACCTAGGGTTCCTAGGGTTCTTATTTGATGTTCATAGTTATACGTTTAATAGTGAAAACATAGATCTTGTTTTAGGTTGCATGTACACTTAAGAGTTTTAAGTTGTTTTGTTATGCCTAAAACTCATCAACTACAACATCTAGAGAACCCCGAAACAACAAATTTAATAAGCAATGTCAAATTATGTGCTATGTTTTGGCCAATAATATGTAAATGGGGTAATTTTAACATCATGTTTATTAAGAAATCATGCCAACATAAATAGATTTTTAACCATAGATAAACCTATGTGTTTTTTTAATGAATGTAAGATAATACATATAAAGGCTTCCTTCCATAGTCTTTTCAAAGGAAAGAAGAGATAACATTAATTTATGTCGTCGAAGGCAAATACTTACTTTGGTAGAAGTAAGCTTTTCCTATAACAAGTCACAATCAACCACATATATTTACGCATGTGCTTCAAATTTCTTTTGAAGCATATCATTCTCTTCATTAAGTCTCACGATCGTCACCTAAGAAAAAAAAATGAAAGAAAAGCCAATTAATAAAACATATAGAAAAATTAATTTATTTTTACTTTATAGTTGTATTTATATTACTTCTTGATCGTCACTTGAAATAGCACATTAATTGTATCATGTTTCTTACACTTCGAGCATGTACATCCTGACTTGAATTGATGTAACACCTTGATCCATTTATTTTCCATTTATACCCTTAGTATGAAATTAATTGCAAAATTGGTCACTTGGCTCATTAAGTAAAAACGCGTGTTTGTTCTTGGTACGGTGGGTGTACTCTAGGTTACGCCAGACGTATGTGGATGAGGGTCAAACCCTAATTTTCAAGGTTTTATCCCTATTTAAGCATCATTATCTCTTCAAAACATCTTTCCTCATTAACCTCCATCTCCCAAATCGTCATTTGCTAACCCTAATCCATTGTGTGAGCATTTTGAGCTTGAAAGTGTGACAGAAAACAAAATTTTGAATTTTACTGTGCTCACTTCATGAGCATTAAGTATTACCTCGTGAGACCAGTCTAACAGAAAACAGAATGCTGAATTCTACTAAGCTCATGTTGTGAGCATTAAATTCTAATGTCGTGAGATCAGTCTGGCATAATTTTTTTTGTTTTTTTTGTTTTTGTTCAAGTTTAAGCAATGTGCATTCAATTGTTAGAACTAGGATCTGATATGTTTTTGTTCAAGTTCAAGAAAGTTCAAGCAATCTTGGATTCAGAAGTATCTCATCCTCAAGCATCATTTGAAGGTATAAAGCTTGAATCTTAATGCGTTATTTGCTTAAATCTTTCTAGTCTAGAGTTTGTGTGCATTTTTGGTCCCATATTTTTATTGTAACGGAGTATGAGCTAATCCAAGTCCTTGAAATGTAGTTTCCTATAGTTTTGAGCTCATAGATTCATAAAAATGAGAGCTTGGACACTCTCATTGAGCCATGTAAGAGTATTGGGAATTTGGATGACTTTTGGACCAAGGGTTTAAGTTTTTACCCTCTTATATGAATGAAAACGGATAAATTCAGAGACTTTATCCATTAGGACGTCCCTTTTAACCTCGATCTGAAGTTTGGTGTAACATCCATAAAATTCATAAAAATTTTAACTTTTTAAACATTCCAAAAACCATTCATTGTTTACAAATTGTTTTCAAAATAGTTTATCATCAGAGAAATCCTAGAAATCATAACATAAAATGAGAGGAAGTGCACGGTAAAGCCTTCTCCTTCCCACGATCATCTGAAAAACCTGAAATAAATCCAAAACTGTAAGCCCGAAGCTTAGTGAGTTCCCCCAAAATATCAACACCACATAACAGAACAATATCATAAACAAACAGCATACATATAGAGCCTTCAGCATGATTGGACCACCTCACTAGGCCTTCAGTCTATCTAGCCACTCTTAGAACCTTCAGCATGTCTGGACCGCCTCAACGACCTTCAGCTCGTCTGGACCGTTCTCCGGGCCTTCATCCAGACTGGTATGCCCCGATGGGCCTTCAGTCTATCCAGGCCGCCCTGGGTCTATTGGCCTAGAGCGCAAAGCAGGACCACCTCAACCCACCCACAGACATATAATCAACACATAGATATCAAATGCGAGCTAGCACGTACATACAGTCATATAGATCTAACAGATCACTAATCATAACATCATCCTATATACCAGGATATAGATCTAATAGATCACTAAGCCTAGTACCATCCTATATACCAGGATACATATCTAAAAGATCACTAAGCATATCATCATTCGATAATCAAGATAACAATCCAAAAGGGCCGACATTTGTGCCTTTGACCTTGTTAGCATAGTGAGGAGAACTCACCTCACCAGTAGTGTTGAACCAATAAAATCGAATCCCAACTCACAGCTCCAAACTCAACTGCCTGTAACCACCATATGACTAATTCCATTAAAATCCCAAATTACCAAAATACCCTCAGAGGTCAAACTTAGTCAACCCTAATCAAAGTCAACAGTCAACAGTCAAGGTCAACAGTCCACGTTGGCCCAACTCGTCGAGTGCATCCACTAACTCATCGAGTTCCTTTATATCTCAGAAGATTGTGAAAAGCTCAAGAAAACTTGTCGAGTTACCATAACAACTCGTCGAGTTCTTCAGCGTTCAAAAAATCGGGAAACCCTAGCCAACTCGCCGAGTCATCTCACCCACTCACCGAGTTCACTCAGTATCCAGAAAGCGGGAAAACTTGCCCCAACTCGTCGAGTTGTCATGGAAACTTGTCGAGTTTTCCTGTCTTAACATATTCAGCCCCTTCCAGTCGAATCAAAAGCTCCACACTATAGATTTGGTCCCCTATGGGTGAGATGTCACGTAAAGTTGCTAACATTACGTCCATGCATGGAATTAAAAGGGCTACAACACTCCATTAAAGCTTTATTAGGGGACTTAGTGCATGAAGAAGGTCTATATCTAGCTAAAGCTTGGAACTTTAGGCCCAAGGAGGCCACAAAGCTCCCAGATCTGAAGTTATAACCTCATGCAACGACCAATCCAAGGAATGGTCCCAAGATGGGCCAAAAATGCCACTAAACTTCCATAGGAGGAGATCTAATAAATAAGAAGTCAAGGTATAGACTTTATACCTCCAAATGGCTGCAAGAGCACTGAGAATCCCGGATCTAGAGCTTCTCCTTTCAAGCTTCTTCAAGAAAAGCACCAAAGAACACTTTTTAAGCTCACAAACACTCAAAATGGAGAAAAGAGGCACGATTAGGGTTTCTTCTGGACTGAAGGGACGATGATGGAGGCCATAAATCAGTCATAAGGTGTTTAAATAGGGTTCAAAACCCCAAAAATTAGGGTTTCATAAACAACTGTCAACTCGTCGAGTTGGGGCCTTCCGACTCGTCGAGTAGACCCTGAAAAATTATGCGGCCGTTAAACTCTACACAACGAGTTGGAGCCTTCCGACTTGTCGAGTTGCCATGAAAATACATATATTAGCTTTTAAATTCATACATGAAGTTTGGGATGTTACATTTGGTGCTTTGGCTTAGCGAAATAAGAACTTAATACTGAAATAGGGATTTAGCTCTGGTATGTTGGGCGTACCTGGAGGTACATTGCGCATACAAGAGATCGAACACATGTCATGAAAGGCACCCTCTACACTGGGCATAGAGGGGAATACGTAGGAGGTACTCAGCCTACGAGAAATCTTTGACTTTTTTACTTGACCTTGACTAGGATTTTGACCAAAATCGACTTAGGGGTATTTTTGTTATTTTGAGTTGTAGTTTGACACTAGGTCATCGTTTGTTATATAGGTGACCTGTTGAGTCAAAAGTTGGAGTTGTGATATGTTCAACTATCTTTTCAGACTGTATGGTGAGTTTTCCTCACTGTACTTGTGGATCGAAGGCACCAATGTCGGCACACTAGATTATGTATCTTGCTATGTTGGATTGATGTTATGTTGGTTATATGATACATTGGTAGATCCATATAATTATTTGTGTTCACTGAGTATGCGTTAGATTGGTAGACCTGTGTGATTACCTGTATTGTTGGTTATTGATTGTTATTGTATATGTCGACATGTTATAGTTTGTTAGGTTGAGGTGGTCTTGTGCTGAAGGCCAAGATAGTCGCGGCGGTCCGGATAGACTGAAGGCCCGAGAGGCGGTCCAGTCAGGCCGAAGGCCCAGAGAGCGGTCCAGATATGCTATAGGCCTTGTGAGGCGGTCCAGTCAGGCTGAAGAATCATATATGTACATGGGGGAACTCACTAAGTTTTGGCTTACAATTTGATGGTTATGATTTTAGGAACTTCAGAGGACAGGGGCAAGGCAAAGGCTTGATCGTGCATCCTTCTGGTTTTATGATGATTGATTTTGGGATACTATGATTGTGATTATATTTTTGAGAATTACGTTTTGTAAACAATTATGGTTCTGGTTGGGTATTAAAAATGAAAAAAAATATCCTTGATTTTTTGGGATGTTACAATCGAAAACATATCCAAGAATTTGGAATATCTGTGTTGTTTAGATGATACTTTTCAACTAAATAATCAGGGCAGTATTTCAGTTTGCAGTTTTCCAAGGAGCACAGGAAAATGTGCTCCTTGATGCTTTTGCAATGATGACATGGCTTGGATTGGGGCCTCAATGTAGACTCCGGTCATGATGCAGATTACAAATACGGACATATATTTCTTATCGTTTTCATTAACCTACATTTAATAACCTTAACAAACATTAGGCTTTTTGAATTTTTGGATAGACAAGGCTACACATTAAACTAGTTATAAAAATAGAAACTTTTTAAGAAAAGAAACATTTATATTTTGTATATCCACACAAAATGAAAAAAAAACTAGATATTCCAAAAAAAATCATACATTACCTCGAGAAGATAAGTGAGCGTTGAGTCTGTATAACTAACTTGACGTCGATTCTTATTTCCAAGTTCACAAAAATTCTGCCTAGTACAATCAAACTAGTGTTGATTGCCTGAAAAAAAACAAGTAGAAAATTAGAAATGAAATTTTGTTTTCATGTGAAAGTTACAAAAACATATGTGTAAATTTCAAGTTTGGACTTTTGTTTCCTCAATGGCTTGCTTTGCATACTCACTTGGCACCGCTTCGATGCTAGCTATATCAATAAGATTCAACACCCATTTTTTTCTTTGCTAGTTCTCTACAGTTTAATAACTACAAGGAAATGTATCAAGATGGTTCAGTTTAATTAATCGAACTGAGTTTATATATAACAACTAGACTCTTAAAAAAGTTACCTCACCTTTTCCATTAATCTTTAAAGTCACGACCATGTGACTTCGAGAAGATGCAACATTTTTGTCATTTTTTCAAACTCTCCTTAAGGATGATCGGAAAAAAAAATATAGTGTGACTAATTACAACTTGTGATTATACTTAACACAAAAATTATTTAATATAAATTTTAAAATGAAAAATAAATAAATAACCATAGGTGTTTTGACCTAATAGGATATAGCCTAGCTCGATCTATGTATATCCCCCTTACACACTGAACCAGGTATATACCGAACCATTCACATACTGGACCAGGTATATACCAGACCATGCGTATGTCGAACCAGCCATATGCTGAACCATATGAAATAATGAATAAACTACAAGAATACGTCACAATAGTGTAACAGTACATAGGAACTAATAGAAAACAACATGTATAAGGATGTTTGATTGATGGGTCCTTAAACCAATGAACCACAACTGTAAAAATGACTAGCAAGTAGATGGAACTGTATCTGCGGGGGTATGACCATTAATATGACACTATGGAAAACATGTGTGGTGTAGGAAAAGGGTATGACCCCTCAATATCAGCTATAAACATAGGATGAAGAGCACTCAAGGATATGCATATTCGATCCGATTGCTTCTCAATTACTTTCGTTCCCTCACTATTTCACAATCGCCTTTATCGTAAAGAAACCCCTTTGTTGACTTTATCATCGGAGCGTTGGCCCAGGATCACATCCTAGTCAATCAGCTTATGAGCTTTTATTTGTTGTCTCTAGGTTGTCCATTTCGATAAGGGAACAACGATCCTTGTAATATATGGAAGGTGAACTTGGAGATGCATCAAGTGGCACCATCTGTGGGACTCCGCAATAAATAGACAACACAAAAACACAGTTGTTGATGCGATTCCTATCACGAGAATGCAGGCTCTAAAAAGAAATGAAAAAACACCAGAAATCACGACGGTAATAAGAAGCAAGAATGTAATGCTTGAAGAGCCAGAAGATGGAAGAGAGGAAACAAGTCAAAGACGGTTAGAAGAAGAAGAATAAGATATGAACGAATTTGAAGCCTTTAAAAATATAAAAGTCATGAAAAACGGAAGGTATGAAAGAAACGATGAAAAAACAGAAGAAAAAAGAATATGATCTAGCCTCAATACAGACCAGGCAAATGAAAGATTCGGACGAAACAAAAACAAGAGTTAAAAGGAGTAGGACAGAAGGTAACAATAAAGAAAATAAGAAGAAAGGATAAAGCTTGATTCCCTCTCATCATAAGAAAACAAAGAAGAACTACTCGTAAGAGTGAGAAGTATCGCCAGAAGTAGTGGAAGAAAAATGATACAATCAAACTTTCAATAACCTGAACTTTTGGTCACCTGTCACGGGCGATATCAATAAAACGCCCATCCCGAAAGGGCTGAAGGGGCCTAGAGTATCGATGTATGATGGAATAGGAGATCCAGATGATCATGTTTCTAATTTCCAATGGGCCATCAAAATGATTCTGATGGACCCGAAGTTATGGAGTCTATATTTTGTAGGAACTTTAGATGGATTTGCTCAATACTAGCTGGCGAGTTAACCCCCTAAGAGCATGGGAAGCTTCAAAGAATTATGTGAGAAATTTTGCAACAACTTTATACAAAAAAAAATATTCCAATAGAAAGTGCATGCAATATTTGCTTTCCGACAAAGAAAATGGGAGTCCAACAAAGCTCACTTTAAGTAGTTTAACGAGATTAGCCAAAAAATGCCAAAAAGGGATGACCCCATGATCATAGCTGCTTTCACTTAAGGACTTATGGAAGGAGATTTGTTTCGAAAACTGGTGGGTTGAGATTGGATAAATGCAAAAGAAATGATACGTAAATTCATTCGTCTCTTAAGATGGGAAGCGGAGAGTGCCAAAAAAGCAAGAATGGAGGGAAAAGTTTATGCAAGGGGAGGAAGAAGAAAAGAACAGACCAGATAGTGTTATGTGCCATTCGTTAACAATAACACTCACTTCCATCAAAATAAAATGTACAATCAGAGAGGAAGAAGGAAACAGTATAACCAGTACCAGCCATATACGCAAGAAGCATATGAAGCATATACCCCCAAATGCTCAAAAAGAGAAGATAACAACGATAAAAGCAGGGAGTACGTCTGAGATCCAAACGAGTTTTGTAATTTTCATAAAAAAAACTGGGGCATGCGACCAAAGATTGTGAGATCTTGAAAAGAGAGAAAGGAAAAGGTCAAATACCTAGGAGAGAGAAAGAACGAACCCCAAAAAAGGAAGAAGCACGGACGTATCTTGTAACCCTAACTTTGATGTTATACAAGTTGTTCATTCAAAAATGACAATTCAAGTCGAAACTTCCTTGTGAAAGCTCTAAACCTAATTCAATACGCTGCATTCACTCAACTTTGGGCTTTTAACCCTAACTTCCCGGTTCAAACCTCTTCATGGACTAGGACTCTCTTATCGGGCCTAATGGGCTGGTGACTACATTTGGGCCCTAGCTGGACCTAAATTCATTAAGAAATAGTATTTTGGGCCATAATACTCTTCATGGACCATTCATTGGGCCGAAAACCATTATGTTGGGCCTTTACAACTGAAAAATCCCTAATGGGCCAATGTAGTCTCAACTACACTTAAATCCAAGCCCAATATTCTTTTCTTTCTTTCCCCCTCCTAATTCTTGGTTTTTTTTATATAAAAAAGGGATAAATGAAGGATTAATTTGGGTTTGACACGTCATAATTACATAGAATACATCCATGCATTGTCTTCCATGTATCTAGGTCATGTATGTTGCCTCCCATATAACAAGGCAAGTCTCTCTCCCTCTTCCTTCTTCAATATCGGTCGAGACCTCACCACCACCTACCTCATTCTCATTTCAAACATGCAACACATCTTCATTCCCTCTCTAACCCAAGGAAAAATTCCCTCACTCCCTCTTGCAAATTTTCGTGAGTTTTGAGTGTCTGCTTAAGAAGATTTCTTTAAGTTTCATATCATTGGTAAGTCATATAGCATTTAAGCATTTTTTTTCCATGTTACACTAAGAACTCTTCCTTACATAACTTCATTTCATGTTCTAGCTTCCTAGAACCATCTAAGTTTCAAAGCTCTTCCCTAAGGAGCACTCAAGACCGAAAACTCACTTCATTCTCCTTCCAAAAACCGATCAAACTCAAGGTAAGCTTCATACCCCCTTGTTTTCGAGTTTTACAACCTTTTTGGGGAGAATACAAGCTAGTTTTCTGGTTAATCATAGTATTATGCATGCATGTGTATATTTTTCATGTTATGTTGTGTGAATATATGTTAAACACTCATAAATTCGAAATATCTTCCAAGTTTTGGTGATATTAGTAAGAAATCTACTTGAAGTAACTTATCATGATGTTTTGAAAAGATTAAACATGTTAAAAGTTACTAGGAAACTAAAGAAAGTATACAAAAGGATCACACTTGACAATAAAGATGAACAAAATGGGATTTTAAGTATCATTTTTGGTTTCATTGGGCTTAAATTGACAACTCACGGTTTTATGGGCCAAAAGTGTCATTTTTCATAAAAATGGGCCTTATGTGACAACTTACGGTTATTGGGCCTAAAGTATCATTTTTGATAAAAATGGGCTTTATTTGCCAACTCACGTTTATTGGGCCTAAAGTGTCATTTTTGATAAAAATGGGCTTTATTTGCCAACTCAAGGTTTTATGGGCCGAAAGTGACATTTTTCTTAAAAGTGGGCTAAAATTGACAACTCACGATTTTATGGGCCAAAAGTGTCATTTTTCATAAAAAATGGGCTTTATTTGACAACTCATGGTTTTATTGGGCCTAAAATGTCAATGTGATATAAATGGGCTTTTATTGTCAATTTTGGTATAATTAGGCCAATCATGCACATTTTAGTAAGGTTTGGGCCTTAAAGTCAAACGCATACAAATTGGGTCTCATGTGCCAATATTATTCTAATTGGGCCATGTTTGATAATTCTATACTAATTGGGCCACTTATGATAAACTTTTTGTTGATGGGGCCGTCAGTGAAAATTCTAATACACCCAAATGATTCACGATACTATGGGATAACAACGAGTTTTTTACGATAAGAACAAATATTTTGACACTTTCGATAAAAATAGTTATATTTTATCGTCATTGGTTATAGTCAAAATACACACATGAAACATTATTTATAGCGTTAAATAATGGGATACTTCATTCGCGTACATTTAGTTAAGGATCTTGTGAGACACTCCTTCACTCGTACCTACCTAGTGTACCTAGTAAGTCCTGTAGTTATAACCAGAGTCTCCTGGAAGGAGAGCGAGAATTTGTGTATAGATCTATATAGGGATGACACCCCACACCTGAGCTACTCGCTACAGCTAGACGGGCCAGTCTAGGGTGACAAACGTCTTACCGTAACCGACGCCTGAAGAACATCATGACAGACATATCATTCATATCAAGTATGGTGGTAGCGACTCACATAGAGAATAAAAAGCAAATAAATTTACGGGATGCACATACTATACTCATGATACAAAGTACGAACTATACACTTACTATTAACGTTTAAACTTTCACCAGTCACGTCTTAGGGTTAAGACCGCACTTTTTTCATTATACAGAAAATATTGGTTTTTCTGGGAAACTCTCTTTATACACTATCAAACAAAATCACACATGTGCTAATACAATATTTGAAACAAAACTCTCAAATTACTTTTACAGAAAATATCGGATTTTCTGGTGTTTACAAGCTGCTACAACACTTTTCATACAAACATACTTATGAACTCACCAACATTTTTATATTTTGACGCTTTTCAAAATGACTTGTATTCTCAGGAACACGTTAAAACAGGTTGGTCGATAAGGAAAGAAGATTGTTGCTGTATTTTTGTTTCTCACCATACTTGATGTTTTGGATGGTTTGTATTAAACAAATACAATGATGTAAAACTATGATGGTGGGTATATTTTATGCATGGTGATGATGTTGTCTTTGATTCATTTATATACACTGTGATGATATTACAAAGTGAAGTCACTCGCCCCCAGACGTTTCCTCCGTCTGGTTTAGGGTGTGACACCAACCCCTCTAATGGGCCTTACCCTAAATCCTAAACATATTCTTAGCCCAAAATATCAGATTTCTGATGGCCCACTAAGGCCCAAAGCTAAGTAGTCCAATGAATGGCCCAAAACAAAACTAGTCCACTAACTGAGTACGCAGGGCGTACTCAAATGTATGCAACGCGTACAAGTTTTGTGACATGTACGCTGCGCGTACCAGGTTGTATGCCCAGCGTACTCCCATGTTAAGCTCTTTTTGCTATTAAGCACTTAATGCTTCAAACCAAGGGACCAAATCACAGATCTGAGTTCTACTTATCGTCTAAACCCATAAAGTCACTGACTTGGTGGCTTTGCATGCCCCACATAAGCCCAAACTCCAAAAATGGCATCCTACTTCCATGAAAATGATCTTAACTCTTGTATGAACCCATTAAGACCTTCAAGACGACAAATTTTCGACTTAGGGATTCAAATAGCACCAAGGGCGGCAACCCTAAGCCTAGAAACAGATTTAGAACCATAAAGCTCCATCCTTGGGACCAAAAAGGTCCAAAAAACCCAACACAAAAGATCTAAGCATTCAAGAGGCAAGTTCAAGACTTTATACCTCAGGAAGATCTAAAATGGAGCAACAATCCTAGATCTACATCTTCTCCATTGAACCACCACCTTGCTTCAACCTTCACTTCCTTGGGGAATGGATCAAAACACTAAGAATACTCTCAAAAGGCCTTCCAAACACAAGAACACTCAAAATATGGATTAGGGTTTCATAGTAGCTGCTTTAGGGTGAAAGGGAGGCTAGCCTTTGAGACATAATGTTACTTATATAGTGTCAAACCCAAAAATTAGGGTTTTGGTCTGAATGGGGTACGCCCCGCGTACCTCTTAGTACGCCCGACGTACTCACAAACCACCCACAACCATGCAGCTATCTACGATGGGCGTAACCAACCAAACACGTGCATGCATTCCTTGCATGCATGGGACTGATCTACCACTGATCTCCATCGGGGAACAAAATTGTCAATAACTTCAAAGTGTCGTATATTCCTCATCCGAGGTCTGTTTCCAACAAACCTTATATCCCCGAAAGGTGGCGAGAAACCCTACGCTCCTAACAACACGCCCAAGCCTTAAAACCTTCCGAATAAAACCCAAAACTCATAAAAGATAGAGACATTCGTTTACAATCATACCCTTGGCTTCCGAAGACACAAACGTATACTTGGGTCACTCATGTCATGACCCCCACCTCCGAACTGGGCAAAATCCTGAAATGTCACCATTGACATTGACTATAGAAGGAGAAAAACATTGTAATCTTGTTACTTTTGAATTTCACATGAGAAAAGATTGTGCAACCATATGTATGTGTGTATTAGTAGAAATAAACAGGTAAGTAGATTGCCATTTTGCATGTTTTTATTTGGAAATTGTCTATATCTATAATATAACATAAGTTGGATGTTATTATTATATTTACCTATACTTTGGTTTAAGATGAAAAATGCATGTTAGGACCATTTGTGAATATTAAACACCTACAATTTTTTTATGATAAGTCATTTTTGTATGTAAAATAATACTATAATTGGGAGGTTTATATATATATGTTTGTGTGGAATGTACCAAAACTTGGAATTTTAGGTGAAAATGGGTAAAATGGTCATTTTAGGAGTAAATGTTTATATATAAATGTGATTTCCTTAAAAAATTATGGTTTTATTAATATTTATTATAACTTTTAAACAAAAGAGTAAAACGGTAATTTTTACTTTTCAGTACAATAATTCAAAGGTTTTAACCAACCAACATTTTAAAATTCAGATCTTAAAAATTCAGACCCTCTTAGAAATTCAGATCTTTTAAACATTTAGATCTTAAAAATTCAGATGCTACCAAACAACCACTTATTGTTTTTTGTGGAAAAAAATATCTGTTTTGACATGGAAGAATATCATGTTAGTAGGCAATTTGTCCGGTCAAGTGATGAATTATAACAAATTAAAAAAAAGTTTCAAATTAGAATTTTTATATCAACTTAGTAAATTTTGTGTTTAAATTTCTACAACCCGTCAAACCCCAAATTAATCTCTATTAATTTACAATTGATGCATTTATTTTGACAACCACCTTACACTCATAAAATACATGACTATCTGGACTACATTATTTGCATTTTGGTCCGGAGTTCAAACAATCAATCATTATATATTCTTAAAGGTCAATATTTCTTAACCAATTTCACACACGTTATTCTTTGGATCAATCTTGTAAAATTCTTGATACCAAAATCATGCGTATCGAATTCTAACATTGAATTAACACGGTTACATAACCATCGTATACTTTATCAGTATATTTGTTTATTACAATAATGATTAATTATCTATTTATCTTTATTAATTAAAAACAAGAAGTATCTTTAGAAAATCAAAATACAAAAAGATAGCACCTTTTATCTACTTTTGATTCTATAAAATTCTTAGTTACGTGTGATTCTAACTACATGTCGACAAGGAACGTGCTGTAGGTTTCAGAAATGAAACGTATTATTTTGTACGTCATTTACGCAACTCTTTTTCTTACGGAACTCTTATTTAGGATTACACATCATTTTCTCGACGTCTTTTATTATTTCTTTAACTTGAGATTTATAGTAATCTTATATTTTCGCCACACTAGATAGATTTAATTTACAATATAAGAACTTTTATAAATTATAAACAACAACAATATTACCTCCATCTCATACAACTAAGGTAAAACTGTAAAATTAAAAGACCGTTTCCGAAAATTGTTTCAGGAAATGACCTTTGACCATTATAAAGTTTTAAAAGAACTATAAAAAATAATAGTACCACCAATGTATTAATGTAATGTCCAGTAAAACACATTTTCCACTGTTATACCTTCAAAAAATATATATATCTTTGTTAATTAGTGAACAAGATTTTGCTGATTGGCCTTATTTTTCAGTCAAAAAAAGTATGCAGCTGTTCTTTTCTTATTAAAACATTTTAATATATAAACTTGTACGACAAGGAAAAGTACGTAAGAAATTTACAGGAAATTTTACCGAAAATAGACCGAGGAGACCCAGAGCTTTGAACAAGTATACACAGTAATTAATTAACATTTAAATGATAGTATCCAAAATTTATTCAACCCCTCCAGAGGTGAAAAGTGAAAACTTTATATCCAAAGATCTGTACAAGTACTTATACATAAAGTGCAAATAAATAGAGCAAGATAAAACATGTTTTCATTTTAACCTCATTGGCTTGAAACCTCATCTAATAGTTTATACCTTCTCACCTTATTTCTAAATACTTGTCTTGTTTTGATCCCACCTCCACCTCCACCTCCACCACCAATTGATATATGATTCGCTGACTTTGACTTTCTCAAAACCACATGATGCTTCTCCTCCGCTACCACACCGCCGACCCTTTTCCGGCCTGTAGACACCGGAGACTCCTCCTCCGCCGAGGATCCCTGCAGTTTCTTGATCGGAGCGGGGCTTGGTAACTGTATATCAGAAGCTCTCCTCCTTTCCCTCAAACCTCCATGCCCAATTGTAGTATCATTAGGGTTTCTCTTGTTCTTGAGGGCATGATCAAGGCGATTATCGCTGGAGTTGTTTCTGCACGACGATGATGAGTTGGATGAGTTGCCGGAGTCATGTTTCTGACTCAGGCACCAGTTACAGGCTTTGTATGACTCGGCTTTAGGGTACTGATTGCTGCAATATCTGCGAAAAAGTTGGAAACTTTTCAAAATATTGTGATCGAAGTAGAAATCTAGCTAGTGAAAGCCCAGATGAATATGAATCAAATTACTTGTGTTGAGATCGGAATTTACAGATTTTGCATCTGAAAAGCTCTTGGGATATGCCATAATCACCACACATGCAGCACTCTGAGCTGATCGGTTGTCTTATGTTAGCAACAACAACACCGCCACCGCCTCCTTTGCTTGCAATCATCTTGATTTGGGAGAGAGAGAGAAAAAAACAAAGAGAAAGAGAGAAAGATGTTAAATTACATATGCACGAATATATATATATATATATATATATATATATATATATATATATATATATATATATATATATATATATATATATATATATATATATATATATATATATATATATATATATATATATATATATATATATATATATATATCATTTCTTTGAAAGTATTTTTTAATACATACCATTTTATTTTTGCAGTTAAATATATAAAATTTTAATTTAAATTTTGATTTAAAAAAAATATATAATATATAAGATATATTCATAGTTTAAAATATAATATTCACAGTTTAAGAAACATATTAATTCATAGTTTAAATTTTGATACAGAGTTTAATGTTATCATACATACACGTATTCATATTTTAACACAAAATTTATATAAAATATACAGTTTAGTACAATTTATTTTTTAGTTTATTACATAAAGTTGACAACATAACATAATACAATTTATTATACACGAACTCACATATTTATATGAATAAAACTCAAAATCTACCACAACCATCAACAATTGTTACTACACGTTACACTAACCATATGTGTCACCGTCACAACCATCATTCTTTCCGAATCATATCTCTATATAAAATCATTAAAATCATTGACTAAGTGCTTAAATACTATATTCACAGTTTAATAAACTAATTAATTCACTTATTCAGAGTTTAATGCAAAATAGTTATAAAACTAATACATTCTTATATATTTATACAACACAAAAAATACATATATTCACAAAATTTATGCATAAATCATTCATATTTTAACACAAAATTCATAAAAAAATCACATTTTAATATAGTCAATTCATAATTTAGTATACAAAATTCACAGCTTAATATTACAAATTCACAATTTAATGCACAAAAATTATATATTCACAGCCATATTCTCAACTTAAAACTTACATATATATATTTTTCAGATCTATATGGTAGTTAATATATATATATATATATATATATATAAAGTACAGGTTAATATCAATAAATTCACAACTTAATACAGTTAACTTACAGTTTAAAACAAAAAATTTACAGCTTAATATAAATAATTCATAGTTTAAGCAGAAAATTCACATCTCAATGTAGTTAATTCACATCTTAATATAATCAATTCACAGTTAAATACAAAAAAATCACAACTTAATATAAGAAATTCATAGTTTAAACAGAAAATTCACATATTAATGCAGTTAATTCACAGTTTAAAACACAAAAATAATAGCTTAATACATAAAATTTAAATTTTAATACACAAAAAATATTCATTCACAACTATAATATCATGTAGGGTGTCAATAATATAATACAAGAAACATATAATATTTGCTTCACCACGAAAGATCAAACATAATTAAAATAAATTAGCAAATTCTTTGTAATTATCTAAGAAGAAGAGTTCTTATATTTTGAAAACATCTTTCAATGTGTTGTTATTGAACTAAGTTAAATAACAAATAAATAATTGAGACAATTTTAAATTCTTTGATTACAAATATATTTATCAATTATATAAATTATCACCTAAATGAAATGATGTTCGGAAACTATCGAAGGAGAAAAGAATAAAAGGTTAAAACATTTTTATTCTAATTTCTATAGCCAACATTAGTTGGTGAATTACACTTTACTATGTAAAAATAGTGATATAGTACATCTATTTTTCTAGACGAGTCTAATAGGTATTGACTTTTTAATTATAATCTCTTTATTCTTAGTATTTGTGCTCACACCATAAACATCGAGAGAGAAACATATCCCTTAAAGATAATGAATATTAGTCACCGGAGAAAATAAAGAATGTTATAAAGTTATGATATTATTTTATTAGATTACAATAAACTCATAATTTAATTCAAAAAGAATCAACATTCACAACTTAACAACAGTTTAAACTAATATTAACAAAAGCAAACGACAAATAAGAGATTAAAACGTCAAATTCACAAAGAAAAAACTATAAAAAACAAAAAAAAATGCATCAGAGATAATGATGTACAATCAATTCATACAACTGACACACCTCAACACAATTCCATGAGAAAAAGGTTATTATTTTGCTAAAAGGTATATCATGATATTTAAAAATTAAAACCAATGGTACAGCAAAATCATAACTCTATGTTCAAAATATGCATCAGAACACAAAAATTTCAAGCACAAAAGCAAATTTGAAGCCATATTACCTTGATTTGAGTGAAACTCCACAGGATTTACAAAATGCTCATCGTGAAGGACATAATTTCAGGTCAAGAGAGGTAGAGAGCATCAGCATCGATGAAGACAATAGGAAATGCATCCATCTAAGCATAAGTTATGACTTATGAAGGCCATTGGTGGTCACAAAAGAACAAGATAGTTGGATGTGGTCAAAGATAAAGCAAATCTGGAGAAATCAGAGACAAAACATATCTAGAGGGAGGCGGTTTTGGTAGAGCCTCATCACTTGTTGAAGTTGTAGAGATGGAGAAAGGAGGTAGTTGATGTAAGAGCATTAGAGAAGAGAGAGAATGATGACAAACGACATTTTCTAATGTTTTGGCTAGGTTCAAGGTCGAAAACAAAGTACACATCACATATCTAAAGGAGTAGAAAGTCACATTTGTTGTTTCGGAGGTGATAGTTGTTGTTCGAGGTATATAACAACAGTTGGCAACAATGGTTATAGATCTGGTGGTTGTTTGGCGTAGATCTAGACCTGAACACTTCAGATCTATAGTAGGAAATCGTAGATCTAAAGGAAAATATTGTAGATCTGAGCCGGAAATCATAGATCTGGTGGGAGGAGATGTCGATGGTAAACCGGAGATGCAACGAAGAAGAGGTAACGATGGTTCTAGATCTGAAATTTGTCATTGACGGTGATAACGGTGGTGAGTTCATCGTTTGCGGTGGTGATGAGGTCGTCGTCGGGGGTGGCGAGGTCTGCGGTGGCTATAATGGGGTTCATGAGAGGAAGTTGAAGGAGATGAGATAGTCTTTTTGTTCTTAGCTGTTATAAAAAAATGTTATCCGATCAAACTCAAAAGTAATGGAATAAATTTTACATAATGACCATTTTGTCCCTATTGTGTGTGTGTGTGTGTGTGTGTATATATATATATATATATATATATATATATATATATATATATATATATATATATATATGGGAAAAGTGAATATACCCTTTAGGGTATATATACATAGGTACCCTATACATAAAACTACTTAGTTTTGATTAGTGAATTAATTAAAAAAACAATTTCCAAAAAAAAAATTGGTGCGTATTACTTAATCACGTTTCCATATTCTTTCTTATTCACGTTTCCTTATTCAGTGACCATATCTAACTTGATTTGTCCTTGAATTTCGAATGGTTTTATGATAATCATTCAGAAAAAATCGTCAAGACCGTGAAATCGTAATTCAAGGAAAAGAAACGAGACCAAAAGACAATGATCAGAAATCGCAATTGACAGAAGAAGAAAGTTTGAATCGAAAAATTATCATCGATCAATTACCTCCAATCGCAATTAACTGAAAAACTAAAAAGTTTCAATTCAAGAATTTTGATTCGATCAAACAATATAGCCTCCAATGTTTTTTTATGGAATTGCATACGGTAAGTAGTTCCAAGTAATTTTCTGCAACGTATTTTTTGAAATGTTTCTGATTTTTAATATTTGACATTATTGTTTATAGTGTTATCCATTAGCTGTTGAATCTGTATTTGTTCAGGGATTTAATTATTTACATTGTTGTTTCCAAAGATAGACATTGCGGGTGGTTAACGATTTTTCTAAAAAGGTAAAATATCCAATGTATTTGATTTTTTTTGGTTTTTCATTGTTGGTTGTTAATATGTTTTTTATGTATAATGTTTCAATATGCAACGTTGTCTATTGCAGGCCATAATGAGTGAAGTCGAAACAACTAATCAAGTTATAGAACCATATATAACCAGAGATATTGACACAAATGATTATGTGGAAGCAACATATGAAAGCGAAAAAATAAATAGTATCAGTGTGAACATTGAATTTGACGAAGATGATGTTAATGATGAAAGGATACTGGGAAAGATTTTTGATACACCCGATGATGCCTATACATTTTATAATGATTATTCATTTTTGCATGGTTTTGGTATACGTAGAGATGACACAATTAAAAATCCTAAAACAAATGAGCCTTTTCGGAAGATATATGTATGCAACAAAGAAGGTTTCAAAAGGATGGACAAAAATGCTTCAAGTGAAAATGAGAAAAACCGTCATAGAGATGTTAGAACTGGATGTCAAGCAAAGCTTCGAATAACAAGACAGGAGGATGGGAAATGGTTGGTGGACTCGTTTAATGACACACACAATTACGATTGACCATGACACCTACGAAAGTGATAAAGCATCGATCTCATAGCAATTTCCACCGTTCAATAGAAGGTAAATCTCTTATGGTGCAATTTGGTTAAGCAGGGGTGAAACCTTCTCATGTTAAAAAGGCTGTTAATATAATGAAAACCTCAAATGTAGCTAATGTAACTTCAAAGCAATGTGCCGATGTCATATATGAACATTAAAAACAACATAGAGGAAAGGAGTTCTATGGACTTATAAAACATTTTCAAGATAAAACATTAGTTGAAAGTGACCAGTATTTTGTTGTGGATTGTCTGATGATGGGTATCCTAAAATATCTTTTAGGCTGATGGTAGATTAAGAGATGCCTACACAAAATTCAGAGATTTTTTTTTGTGTTTGATGTCACTTATATGACTAACATTTCAAGATGCCTTTTGCTCCCTTTACTAGGGTGAATCATCATGGACAGTTTATACTTTTTGGTGGAGCATTGCTTGAAAACGAAAAGGAAGAGACATTTGAATGGTTATTTGAATATTTCCTCAAATATATGTTTGGCAAGTATCCGAAGACAATTATTACCGATCAAGACAAAGTTATGGGCAATACAATAAAAAAAGTGTTTCCACAAACTCGACATCGCTTTTGTTCATGCCATATCAGGAAGCATGAAACCGAGCACCTTCGATCGTATGTTTCCCGTTATAGTGATTTTCAAGAAACGCACAGACCATGGGTAAATAGTGACACCATTGAGAAATTTGAAGCAACATGGGAAGATATACGTATTAGGTATGAACTGGAAAGCAATTATTGGATTAGTGACATGTATAACCAACGTATACATTAGGCTAAACCCTTTTTGAAGGATATTTTCTTTGCTGGTATGACCACAACCGGACGAACTGAGAGTATCAATTCATTTTTTGATAGATTTTTTAACTCGAGGACCATGTTGAATGAATTCGTTGTGCAATACGACAAAGCGGTAGAGTCACGAAGGGCTGACAAAGAAGATGAAGACTTCAAGACTATGAACTCGAGACCGGTTCTTTCTTCAGTGCATCTAATTGAAGCAAAAGAAGGTCAATGTTATACTAGAAAGATGTTTGATACTTTCAAAAAAGAATGGACCGAAGCTATTACCAATTTGACTCACGAGACTCTAACAAAAAACTATAGAAGAAAGCACATATAGAGTTGGACAATTAGATGTTGATAAAAAATATTGGCGTATTGTTACCTTTCGTTCTTTAAATCAAGTTAGCATCACATGTTCGTGTTCTATGTATGAGACAAATGGTTTTTATGCAAGCATAGCTTATATGTGATGAAGAAGAAGAATGTTCAAGAACTGCCGAGTCACTATATTTTACCGCGATGGACACTTGATCCTAGGTACAAATTGGGTAGTGTTAGTATCGGACTCAGAGAAATAAATAATGAAAATAGAGTTAGTGCCTATGCATTATTTTGTGTTCGTTCGAATTTTACTAAACTAATTGAACTGTAACGACCATAAAATTTCAACCAATTTTTAACTTTTCAAAAACAACCCTTTTTCATATTGTTATTACAAAAATGTTTTCAATATAATTATTATCAGAGTCTTCCCAGAACCACATCATAAAACACAATCAAGAGGAGCGGTACGATCATGCCTTTGCCTTGCCATGGTCACCTGAAGAACCTGAAAAACATTAAACCACAACTGTAAGCCCGAAAGATTAATGAGATACCCCCAAAATACCAACCACATATACCATACACGCACAACATGCCATATCATATCAGAACACAAAACAGCCATGCACTTCGGGTCTACTGTGTGACTGGTCTGCCGCACCGGCCTTCAGTCCACCTGGTCCACCTTTCGAGTCTAGCCATACATATCGAGTCTACAGTGTGATTGGTCCGCCCACACCGGGCCTTCAATCCACCTGGTCCACTCTCTGAGTCTACAGTATGACTGGTCCGCCTGCACCAGGCCTTCAGTCGGTCTGGTCCACTCTCCGAGCCTCGGCACGTCTGGTCCGCCCTCTTGGGGCCTACAGACTATCCGGACCACTCGCTGGGCCTTCGGGACCACCGGTCTGCCCTGGGTATGTTGGCCTACAGCACAAAGCAGGACCCGCCTCAACCCAAACCCCAGTCCAACAACCATGCGCACATAAACATTCAATCATATAACAATTCACATTCAACCAAGCCGGTCTAGCAGATCACATAACATATCATCATCCTAACCAGGATACCGACCTAACCAGTCGCTAGCATAGCATCATCCTATATACCAGGATACCGACCTTAACCAAGTCTCTAACATATACCATCCCAACTACCAGGATGCAAACATAGCAAAGCAATAACATAACAACGATACCCGGATCTCAATCCGATAAAAGGGCCGGCCATGGTGCCTTAGAACCTGTTGATATAGTGAGGATAACTCACCTCGCAACTGCCGAAACGCTGAACTGAAGAAGCAGATTCCCAAATCACCGTCTCACCGAAAATCCCGAACTATCCGAAGCAGCAAAATAACCATTAGACCAAACACAATATCCTTCCAAGGGTAAATTGACCAATTTACCCTTAACTCAATCCGGTCCATAACTAAGGCCCACAATCAAAATGTGAAAGGCCCAACACTAGATAAGCTCTCAAGCCCACTAATGGCCCAAAGACCAAAAGTCCGAAGCAAAACCCAATATTGGCCCAATTTACTAAATTAGGCCCACCTCACCAAATGGCCCTAGATCCAATGTCCATAATAATTAGTGAGTCCACAATACTCCATCCATAATGTCCAGCCACGGCCCAAAATCCAGCAGCCCAATAACAGCCCAATCCCTAAGGCCCAAAATGAAAACCCAACAGAGGGAGTACGCTGGGCGTACAACACTGATCGCGAAATGGAATCGGGACAAAGACCCACTACGTTGGGCGTACTCTCAGTTACGCCGGGGGTAACTCCTCTGAACTACAACTCCTCATAAGATCTTAATGGCTTTAGCTCTTAAGTCCAAACTTCAGATCCATAGACCAAATATGCCTAGGATTTATAAAGTCTCAAACTTTATTACTTGGGACGTCCATAAAGCTCTTAATCCAAGGTCTTAATCCATTAAGACCTATCTATAACACGTGTGAGACAACCAAAGCCCTTGGGACCTCATTTTTCTTACTCAAGACCTCTCTTAGGGTCTAAAAGGACAGCTAATCTCAACCAACTCCAAACATGCATCAAGATGAGGTTTTTGGGACAAGAATGATGTCAAAACTTCACAACACATAGATCTTCACAATATGATTGTCAAGCTAGAGACTTTTTACCTTGAAAGAGCCTAAGAATATGATCTCTTTCCAGATCTACAAGCTCCAGCCACTCAACTCCTTCTTTGACAACTTCCTCTTTCTTCTTCTAGCCTCTCTTTTGCCAAAACAAGCTTTCCAAGGCCAAACACACCCAACAATGGAGGTGGGACGGCTATCTAGGGTTTCTGAGGTTAAGAGAGTGCTTATGGAGGCTAGGGTAAGAACCAACATGTTCTTTATATAGTGGCTGACCCTAAATTTAGGGTTTCTGGATGATAGACATACGTTGGGCGTACATCCAGTACGCTGGGCGTACGTCAAAAGACCTCCGTGTTCCTTTCCTCCACTACGTTGGGCATACGTCCAGCTTACGCTGGGCGTACCCAGCCAAACACAAGCGTGCATGCAAGGACCATTGCTGCCCACATCATTGATTTACAACCTTTCCTCCATCATAAGTTGTTCTCGCCAAGCTCTATATCCACATCAAGGACCGAAACGCCCTTACTCTTACTCTCGGGAACCCAAAATTAGATATTTCGAGAACGGGGCGTTACATGAACAAGCAAGGGACTCCCCTTCGGAGATACAAAATCTTAATACGATATTGATAAGTCTTTTAGATGATCAAACAAATCGAAAAAAAATCTATGTCTTTGGATAATGCATCTCAAAGTTCTTTTATGGGAGTTTCACAAGTAGATATGATGCCACATTTATCTATATGTGATCCTCTTGGTCCAACTACTACAAAAGGGCGTCCTAAACTTGCAAGTAGAATCAAGTCTCCTTTAGAAGCCCCTAAAAAACGAACATGCTCTTACTGTCAAGGATTGGGTCATTATGCTACTAGTTGTTCAATAAGAAAGGTAATTATAATAATAATTTAATTTTTATGATTGAGAACTCTAATGAATATATTAACAGTTTTTGTTTTTTACATGTATCAGGCGGAAGAATCGTTGCAAGAGACATAATGATGAGATGTGTTGTTTCTGTCGGCAAAAGAAAAACTAGATTCTTCATGACAATTTTATTTGGTTAACTACGCCTTTTTCATGTTTTAGACACAAACAATGTATGAATAATCTATAAGTTATTGATGCTTCTTAACAATTTTAATGTTTTCGAATGTAATTTGTTGAATGTTTATGATTTTTCTGAATATAATTGAAATTTGGTTGCCAGTATGTGTTTCAAACGCAAGTATGAGGGTATTTTATGAAAAAAAAAAAAGCAAAACTATGATGTATTTTGTGAAAAAACGAAAGTATGAGGTTATTTTGTGAAAAATACGGAAGTATAATGGTAATTTGTGAAAAAACAAAATTATGAGGGTATTTTGTGAAAAAAAAGGAAGTACGATGATATTTTGTGAAGAAACAAAATTATAAGGGTATTTTGTGAAAAAAAAAAAAACGGAAGTACGATGGTATTTTGTGAAAAAAAAAATTATGAGGGTATTTTGTGAAAAAAAATGAAAGTACTATGCTATTTTGTGAAAAAACAAAATTATGAGGTTATTTTGTGAAAGAAAAATGGAAGTACGATTGTATTTTGTGAAAAAACAAAATTATGAGGGTATTTTCTAAAAGAAAAAACAGAAGTACGATGGTATTTTGTGAAAAAATAAAGTTATGACGGTATTTTGTGAAAAAAAATGAATGTACTATGCTATTTTGTGGAAAAACAAACGAAATTATAGGGGTATTTTGTGAAAAAAAAAAAGAAGTACGATTGTATTTTGTGAAAAAAAACGAAATTATGAGGGTATTTTCTAAAAAAACGGAAGTACAATGGTATTTTGTGAAAAAAAATTAAATTATGAGGGTATTTATGAAAAAAAAATTGAAATTACTATGCTATTTTGTAAAAAAAAAACAAAAAACAAAATTTTTGTGCAATTTTGGGTTAAAAATGAAAATATGTTTTCATTTTGGGTTTAAAACAAAACTTTTCTACAATTTAATTTGGGTTAAGAATGAAAGTAGGCTGTCATTTTTTGGTTCAAAACTAAACTTTCTATAATTTTGAGTTAAAATGAAATAAGGATTTTGGGTTCAAAACGAAACTTTTTTGCAATTTTGTGTTAAAATAAAATAAGGTTGTCATTTTGGGTTCAAAAGGAAACTTTTATGCAATTCTAGGTTAAGGATGAAAGTAGGCTGTCATTTTGGTTAGTGTTGTGTTAATCTACACATAAGTTTGATGGTTTTTAAAATTATTGGACGATTTTGCCCCTGTCCCAAAGATGGTAATCCTCAAGAACTTAAGTATAAGTACATTTCTCATTTTGTAAAAAAAAAAAAGAAGAAGAAGATAAATACACTACTACACAACAACCACATTTACAATTCTAGAATTTCTACAATTCTTTCAATTCTTCAAGTTTCTAAAATCTTTTGTTTTCGAGAAATGCTAATCACAGGCTCTATTGAAGCTACAAGCACTTTATCATGAAGAGAAAGCAAAGATTCCAACAAGGCTTTGCAAATTTTACTTGGCACAAAGTTTGTTTTTGTTACGATCCTTTGATCCCAAATCTTTTGAGCTCTTAACATGTCCATCATTATGCAAAAATGATTTCCAGATCATGGAACCTGCAACAAGGGTATTTCAGTCATTAGTGTGCAAAAATTAGCAATATACTTATTCAAAAAAAAATGAAAACTACTTATTTATCTTTAGCTATAATCATCTAATGATGTTATTCTTATTTTTATGCCATAATAATAACTTTAAAGTAGATTGTATTTTTGTTTTGGATAACTGGATGTTGCTATGCAAATTCCTTAATATCAATAGTTTTGGTAGCAACAAATAACATATATCGAAATCACAATCACAAAAATTTGTTTTATGACATTAAATCTAAGCAAAAAGTGAAGATCATTTGGTTTCTTACATCAAAGGAATTTTAGCTCAGGACAATAGGCCATCCTCTTAACAAACATCTTGGAAGCACAACCAAAAGGCTCCTCAAACGCAAATTTAAAACAACAATTCATCAGAAAAAAAAAAACATAGTGA
Organism: Lactuca sativa; assembly: GCF_002870075.4. NCBI lineage: Eukaryota > Viridiplantae > Streptophyta > Magnoliopsida > Asterales > Asteraceae > Lactuca > Lactuca sativa. Next base: position 2,876,176 of record NC_056623.2, on the reverse strand, counting down.
CAGATAGTCTGAGACTTTCCACCAAGGGCAATTTAGGAATTTAGTTTCAAAGTTGCAAAAGGGAAAACATATATCAAAGCTACATGAAGAATGTATCAAAGCTATATAAAGATTGTAGTTAGAAATCGTACATTGCATATTGTTATAACATGTATAAGTTGGTGCACAATCAGGAGAAACATCCATATGCAAGCAAGATCTAGGGTATTTGAAGTCTTTGTACCATGGGAGACTTTACGTTGACGATTGTCATCATAAGCATTGCTTAGATTACTTCCAAAAACAAAGGTGGAAGTACCATCATGAACAGAATCTACATTATACTCTTGCTTCTTTAAGTAATCACAGCTTCCCGCTCGTTTAATATCCATGATGTTCGTTTCATCATTAAGTTTCATGTTTCCCTTGAAGTTGGATCTTTTTTCATGAGTTCCTATATGAAAGATTCCATAGACTTCATTGTTTCCAAACATTATTCAACTATCTACATTCCTATGCTGCAATTTTTACCTGATTAACAAATAAACAAAATTAAATAACATGTTGGCATTATGTCGAACACCTGGTAGGTGGAATGTAACATCCCAAAAATACAGGCCAAAAATTTTATTTTTAATTACGTCATTCTAAAACCAATAGTGTAATAAAATATCTGTAATATTATGTCATGTCAAACCAAAGTAGAAATAATCAAACATGTTATCATAAAACAACATCAGAGTGTAATCCCAAAGATCTCATGTGCGGAAAACCATAGTGTGATGCGCTGCGATCAAGCCGGCTCCTTTCCTTTAAACACGAAGTACCTGAAACCAAAACTGAAAACCGTAAGCACGAAGCTTAGTGAGTTCCCTCATCATAACATATACCATACAGTCACATATCATACATACTGCCGGGCAATTCTGGGGTGCCCGACCTACCCGGTACGACCATTCTGGGGTGCCGACCTACCCATGTCAAGCCGTTCTGGGGTGCTGACTACCCATGTCAAGCCATTCTGGGGTGCTGACTACCCATCGGTCCTAACAACCGATCCTCGGGGACTATTTCACCCCATAACGCTACCACATAAAAGCATAGCATAACCACATACGTCATATACTGCCTAGCATATCTGGGTGTTGGCCTACCCCTTCGGTCCTCTCGACCGGATACTGGGGACTATTTCACCCCCTACTACTACCACATAATATCATATCACATATATCATACTCTGTCTAGCATAGTTGGGTACTAATCTACCCATTCAGCCCTATCAACCGGTAACCGGGGACTATTTCACCCTCTACTACCACTATCACATAACATCATATCATGCTAGCACATAAACATAACAGGTAGTAGCAAACATAGACAATTGTCACAAAGACAATCATCTAACAACAACTCCTATTGGTGGGCCGGCATTGTGGCCGTAGACGCACCTCTACTGGAAGGTAACTCACCTCACACTGCTGAAGTCCCGTAGACACAATCCCACACTGCTGAAGTCCCGCAGACTCAACCCCAGCTGTTGGATAACAGATTCCCGATCTGTCAATATCAAAACAGAACCCAATTAATAATTGGGTCCCACTACATAACCATAAACACTTACTTTGGAAAATTACATTACCCCAAGCTTGGCTTATTCAAGCCCAAGGCCCAATCCGTAGGCCCAAAGTCAACTAGGAATCAAAGCCCAACACATGGCCCAATTTCCAAATTGGGCCTAAACCCCTTACATGGGCCTTACCCTAAGCCCATTAAATTATTCTAGTTCAATTGCTTGCTCTTGGATGGTCCATTATTATCTTAATCATTTAGGCCAAACAATAAACCCAAGAGAAATTAGGGTTTCACATAAAATGATGATTAGGGTTAAGTTTCCTACTTAACCCATTAAGGACTTAATCCATTAAGTCCAATATTTCTTAGATTAATTTCCGTTAATGATTATTATTTAATATTCCAAGTTATTAAATAATTTCTCGTGTGTCCCGATTATCCCAAATTAGGGTTTCATTACAATAGGGTTTTCCAAACCCTAATTAGGGTTTCCAACCCATATACTAGCCCATTTATTTATTTGTTGGTCTTTTAGATCAATTAGGGATTTATGGGGCCTATTAACCCCACTAAAATATTATTAAGCCCCTTAGGGTTTTATTAGGTCCATAAGAGTCCAATAAGCTTCATTGGGCCCATTAGAGCTCCTTTGAGCCCATTAGGGTTTCTAGCACCCCGAACAAATCTATCACGAGAGGCAAAGCGCACCACCACCCGACACGGTGGCCGGTGGCGGCAGCCACCACTCTAAGGTGGTGGTTTTCAAGTTCTTTTATTATTCCAAGCTGTGATTTACATTTTACAATGCTAAATATCAAAATAAACATACACTAAACAATTAAACACACACACACAGCCACCTTGTGGTGGCCGGCGGCGGCAGATGGAGGTTGGATACCGACAGGCGGTGCTTTGCGATGACAGCCACCACCTCACGGTGGTGGCAGCGGTTTCTTTCGATCATTAGCCCAGCACATGATAGCACAAATGCTGGCAGCATGCGGTGGACGACGGGTATGAACGACGGCAACATCTGCGCTCCCAGTCTGTGTCGACGGCGGCAGCAACAAATTGAAGGAGGCAAAACAACAACGCTACAATGGCTTATAGCAGTTGAAACAGCGACACACAACACAGTAGCCCTGCGGAATGGCAACCGATGTCCAGAGTTGAAGAAACGAGCCCTCCGACGGCACCAGTAGCAATGTAACAGTGGGGGTGGGGGGGTTAAGCGGACGGCGATGTCTTCGTCTTCTTCACAGGGTGGTGCAGCGACGGAGGCGGTAGCTTTCAGGCCCGACAACGCAGACGGGTTGATAGCGTCGATTAGGAAACAACCTGGTCGCCGGACTTGTTGATCGGAATGACGAAGATGGGTGGCGGCTGGAGAGCTTCCGACGATGGCGGCTGTAACTATGGGTTAGGTTTAGAGTTAGACGGGTGTTGATGTCTATATACCCCCGTCCCATAAACTTTTCTCCATAATAACATCTTTGGTCCCTCCTTTCTCTTTTTCTTTCAAAATTAATACGAAATTTACCTTTTTAACCCCTGATTCCACAAATCTTTACATTATAAATCCATAATTTACATTTCACCCCTTGCTTCCATAATTCCTTCCATATTGAGTCCTAATTGTTACCATGCAGCCCATGTCTTCAATATTACTTACAAAACTAATATGTAACTTACACTTTTTAACCGTGACTAATAAAATTGTATCATTTGGTCTCCAAAAACCAACTCTCCACTAAACTTATGGATTTGAGGGCTACTAATCATTAATTCACTAATTTATTTATTTATTAAATAAACATAGTGTTACATGGAAGTTAAAATTTTCATAATTCCCTTGTATCAAAACATCAACGATATTGCCAAGTCTACCACATACTTTTCAAATATCCCTAGATGCCATAGATGTTAGAAAATTCATAATGTAAATTGCTAGACTTACATGAGAAATTTTTGCCCAATAATTCCCAGAATGCTCCAATATCGATTCCCTGTTATGCGATCCTTACAATATCGATTCCCTGCTATGCAATCCTTGTGATGTGATTCCCTTTTATATGGAACCTCCTTCCAATCGATATCTGCCTTCCACCGATCATAAATAGCCGCATCCAAAAAACAATTTCACCCAAATCAGGTGAATGGTTAACCCATTGAACATGGACGTCGAAGGGGAATGTTGACAAAAACGTGCCTCCTTGAATCCTTGAAGCTGAGACATAAAACAAAAAGCATGTTGTAGGGATTAATCATGAATCATTGTTCTCTGGAAATGATATTATAAAAGAATCAAGTATTGTGATAAATAATATATGTAACGAACCAATTTTCAAAGTAAAATTTTCATTTTTAGAGTAGTCAAACATATTCCCTTACATTAAGAAATCCAGTTATAATTGTTTTCAAAGCATAAGTCAAATACAACTTTTATTCTAAATATCAAAGTGTCCATAAAACGCTTGTGAGAGAGTGCACGCCACGCCATCACACCTTGCCCTTGTCCTTGGGATCCGAAGTACCTGAAACCATAAACAAACATGTAAGCACGAAGCTTAGTGAGTTCCCCAGAGCATACCCCACACATAATCCACATAACATGTTAGCTCTAAAAGCCACCTCTACCACATAGCCCATATCAATTAGCTATAAAGCTTCCTCTACCACATAACGCATATCATTTAGCTATACAAGCTACCCCTACCACACAATTCATACCGATTAGCTAATAAGTTATCTCTACCATTAGCTATAAGGCTATCTCTACCCTCAGCCATAAAGGCTATCTCTACCATTAGCCACAAGGCTATCTCTACCCTTAGCCATAAAGGCTATCTCTACCATTATCCCTGAAGGCTATCTCTACAACTAGCCCGGAAGGCTATCTCTACCATTGGCCCTGAAGGATATCTCTACCACCAGCTATAAAAGCTATCTCTACAACGTATCAATGCATAGTAATGTCATACACCTCTACACAGTAAGTAAACCAACTATCATAAAATGGGTCGGCCTTGGTGCCTTAGAACCATTGGTATGGTGAGATGACTCACCTCTCAAAGGCTGATATGGCAAACTAAAGTCAGATATATCCCACACTGCTCCTCCAAAACTACCTATAGCCAATGAGTAAATAACTCAGCATAATCCCATAAATACCCCTAGGGTCAACCCTGGTCAAAGTCAAGTTCTATAATCCATGCTGACCCTGACTCGTCGAGTGTGACCTGACACTTGTTAAGTTCCTTGTTTAACTCACCAACTCGCCGAGTCACACCATAGACTCATTGAGTTCCTTAATGTCTACGGCCGTAAACTCCCAACCGAACACCCTTGACCGTGAATTCGTGGTCGTGACCCTTGATCGTGAACGAGAAAACCCTCTCGAATCGCCGAGTCACTTGCACGACTCGTCGAGTCCCCTTAGTCCATTATGTTTACGACCCTTTCCAGTGGGACTCAAGGTCCCAAACTTCAGATCTATCCTCTACTAGTGTAGATAACACGTAAAGTTGCAAACTTTACGTGCATGCAAGGCCTCACATGACCGATTTTGGTGAACATATGGATCCTTATATAGTGTGTTACAATTAGGGTTACACCTTGTAAACCCTAATGTGACATGACTCTTCATTTCCATGATCCATGGGTTTAACAAACACCATGGAGCATCCTATGGGTTTTAGCCCAACTTGATAATCCATGAAGCATTAGCCCACAATATAAGTATGAGTGATTTACACAATCAACCCATATATTTAATTAGTCTTCTTTTGATCACTTAATTAATTCCAAATTAATTCTTGATCAATACTAATTAAATAATACTATTAATATATAAGAAATTATAATATATTAATAAACCTTAAGTGTTATTTCTCTCATTTTAGTCTATCCAAATGCATGATGCCATGCAACCCAAATGGACCATGCCAAACCGGGTCAAGTACATACCAGAAATAGTTATGGACTTAGAAACCTTATCCAACAGTCTCCCACTTGGATAAGTCTAATAACTATAACTGCAAGTATGACTTCAGGAACCGATCAACAATCATAGCTCTTTCAAGGTCTCTCGGAATTGAGATGATGATGATACGCCATTTAAGATAAGAGATCATATAATCCTTTGTTCTAGATATCAACCAGACAAATACATGGAACAATGTCTTACTTATTATCCGTCAGTTTGTTTCCCGATTTCCGATTTTTATGAAAAAGAACTTAATTGAACTCATCAATTTAGTTCTCACCGGGCCCGGTAAATGGGTCAACACAAAATCATCGAGGGGCCCAAATATCGCTTCTAATCCAAGAAGGAATAGATAAACTTCGATTCATATGCTTGTTCTACTACTTGTTGAATCACACACAAAAGCACGTTTTATAACATCGAGTTACCAATGTGTTTTCGTACAATCTCAATGTATAACCAACTCATAGGCAACAAGTCATATCTCTAGGTTTGAAGACTTATATGATATCACCGTCTCACGATCACTCGAGATAAATTCCATGAAGTGATACCAGTGAGCCTAGGTTGAATCCAATACTCAGAACTTATGAGCACTCATGAGTGTTGTAGCCATGTCCAACATCTTAGACCTCTACAACCAACTTGTGACAGTCTTGATTCATACCTACTTCCAACATATGACCGAGTGTGGAGAATTCGAATAATATGATATACCAAACATGATTATTCTGGAAGTCAAAACATGCAAAATGAAACGACAGTAAACGGTTGACAAAAGATAGCAACACTTTACTCATAAATAAATACAACTTTTATACATCATCAAATGTCAGTTACACTTTACACATTTCATAACTATCTAACTACTAAAACTAATATCATCCTTCATCCCTATGCGCCTCGCATGCTGGAGATGCTTAACCATACCCAATCCCTTCGTGAGGGATCTGCTGGGTTCTCATCCGATGATACCCTCTTTGCCACGACGATTCCTTCTTCTATTCGATGTCTGATGAAATGGTATTTTCTGTCGATGTGTCTGGATCTCCCATGATCCCTTGGTTCTTTCGCTAAGGCAACTGCACTTTCACTATCATAGAAAATTTCCATAGGCTTCTTTATAGCCTGTAAAACTCCAAGGTCTCCAATGAAGTTCTTCAGCCATATTGCCTCCTTTGCTGCCTCGCTTGTTGCTATATACTCTGATTCATAAGTTGAATCAGCCACAGTCTCCTACTTGGAACTTTTCCAAGTAATTGCTCCTTCGTTTAAGGTAAAGACCCAGCCTGACTGGGAGCGGAAATTATCCCTATCAGTCTGGAAGCTAGCATCACTATACCCTACAACTCTCAAGTCATCACTCCCACCGAGGGTAAGGACCCAGTCCTTAGTCCTCCGAAGGTACTTAAGAATGTTCTTTACCGCAGTAGGACACATTAGGACGAGTACAATTCATAGCATACATGATTGAGCCTACAACGGAAGCATAAGGTACTCGACTCATTTCTGCTATCTCAGCCTCGGTACTCGGGATCTGAGTCTTACTCAATTTGGCCTTACTCTGGATGGGTAACTCTCCTTTCTTGGAATATTGCATGTTGAACCTCTTCAGCACCATATCCAAGTAGTTACTCTGACTAAGTCCAATTATTCCTTTACTCCGGTCTCTCATAATCCTTATCCCTAGAATATAGGCAGCTTCTCCTAGGTCTTTAATAGCGAAACACTTCCCAAGCCAGGACTTCACTTCCTGCAAGGTTGGGATGTCATTTCCTATGAGTAGTATGTCATCCACATACAGTACCAAAAAGCTAACTATACTCCCACTAGCCTTGACATATACACAAGATTCATCTTCACTCCTCAAAAAGTCAAACTCTTTGACTTTCTCATTGAAACAAAGATTCCATCTACGAGGTGCTTGTTTCAATCCATAGATGGATTTCTCAAGCTTACACACTCTATTAGGGTACTCTATACTGACAAAATCCTCTGGTTGACTCATGTAAACATCCTCAACCAACTTTCCATTAAGGAAACTGGGTTTGACATCCATTTGCCATGTTTCATAGTCATGAAATGCAGCAATGGCTAACATGACCCTAATAGACTTAATCTTTGCTATTGGTGAAAAGGTCTCATCATAATCAACTCCTGGAGTTTAAGAAAAGCCCTTTGCAACCAATCGCGTGTGACAACCGTCAATTTTCGGTCAAGTCAAAGTCAACTAAAGTCAACAAGTCAAACCGGTCAACTCAATTTGCCCATAGGTACTAGAGTTTACGTCATGTAATTTCTAAACAACTCTCTATTCTAACGAGAGATCATAAATCGAAAAGTGCGTACATCTAGATCTCCTTAACCTAAAACGGTGGTACGTGGAGAGCCAAACCGATAAAACAATGTTACATACTCATCGGGAGTATGCAAGATCCTTAAACAAGGCTTAACGGGGTTTACGGACCTTGCATTGCGAAGCCGGACACTCAAAAAGGTCACCAATGAAACCTCTCTCAATCGTTTTCACTCCATCTCTTCTTATCAGAAATCTCTCCCTAATCCCTCTAAGTATGTGAAATCTCTCCCAGATCTCTCGTTGTATGAGAAATCTCTCCAAGAATGTCCAATCTCTCCCAAATCTCTCTAAGAATGTGAAATCTCTCCCAAATGTCTCTTTGTATGTGAAATCTCTCCCAAATGTCTCTTTATATGTGAAATCTCTCCAAGAATGTCAAATCTCTCCCAAATCTCTCTAAGTATGTGAAATCTCTCCCAAATCTCTCTTTGTATGAGAAACCTCTCCAAGAATGTCAAATCTCTCCCAAATCTCTCTAAGTATGTGAAATCTCTCCCAAATCTCTCTTTGTATGAGAAATCTCTCTACGAATGTCAAATCTCTCCCAAATCTCTCTACGAATGTGAAATCTCTCCCAAATATCTCTTTGTATGTGAAATCTCTCCAAGTATGTCAAATCTCTCCCAAATCTCTCTAAGTATGTGGAATCTCTCTCAAATCTCTCTCAAAATCTCTCTCAACTTTCTATAATCACTCGGGGCATCCCGACCCTCGAATTTGGCGAAAACAGCCCAAAAACGGAAGTCTATGCGAAAAACAGACTTAAGGAGCCGAAACCCCTCTTAGGACCCGAAAGTCCTCTTAGGACCCGAAAGTCCTCTTAGGAACCGAACCCTTCTGAGCCGAAGGCTGCTCAACCGAACCCGAAAGGTCCTCTCGGGCCCGAACCTCGCATGCCTCACCCGAACCCGAACGTTCGGCACATTTCGGGTCTGACCACTTTCGCTTCTGATGACCTACCGAACCTTCGCTTCTGACCCTTCGGACCGAGCCTTCAGACTGAGCCCCTCGCCTTCGCCTTCTTCTTCTGGTTCGCACTTCGCTTCCGGCTCAGCACCAGCAAGGACCGAACCTCGGCCTAGGACCGAGAGGTCTCGCTGGGAATGCTTTTTCTCCCGGTTTTCGACTAAATTCGCATTTTAGGCTTGTTTTTAATTGTTTTAACACAGGATTTTCACCTAAAACTTTATTTTAACATATAAGGACCCTTAACTATTAATTAATCATGTTTTTAAGGATAAAACCTTATCCAAAAGAGAGTGGGTGAAGTACAAAGGTAGAGAGTTGACTTTACCTTATTTTATGACACAAGCAACCACTCCCATACCCACTCCATGTCACTATTCACCACCAGCCCATCCCTAGTCACTTCATGTGACATCCCCAATTTCACGGCCAGAAAAGACCGATTTGTTTATGCTTTGTTTTATAAATCAGAGTGATCGTTTAAAGAAAACGGTTGCGGAATTTGTTCCCAAAATAAAATATGATAACCTTTTATCAAAACATTTCTCAAAGAGAATGTATTTTCATTAAATAATAAAACATCGGGATGTCATGTTCGTTTCAGACCAAAAGCATAAACAATATAAAATAGACCTTACAATAGTTATTCAACTACTGATCCATAATCCAAAACCTCTCGTCAAGTCCACCAACTTATACTCTTGTGTCATTACCTGTAATGCAAAGAAAACTGAGTGGGTCAGGCTTGGGAGCCTGGTGAGCATATAGGGTTTTCAACCCACAATAATATAATTATTATATTCAACCATCAAACAATCAACCCAATTACCCATCCCCATTATCTCCTTTAATTCTTAGGATTTTACCCTAAGAATTCAACTACCCGTCATTCATCCATTCCTAGGATTGACCTAAGGAATTAGCACAAAAATCTATTGCTACATAAGGCGCATCTACCAACATCATCCTTTAAGCGCCTCTGCCATGATTCCGTCATACCCTATGAGGCGCGACTGCCGGGTTTATGACATTCTCTTTTAGGCGCATCTGCCGACATTATCTTATAAGCGCATCTGCCAAGATTACCCTATAAGCGCATCTGCTATATTTATGACAATCTCTATTTGGCGCATCTGCCGACATTATCCTATAAGCGCATCTGCCAGGATTACCCTATAAGCGCATCTGCTTTTATTATGACAATCTCTATTTGGCGCATCTGCCGACATTATGCTTAAGCGCATCTGCTAGCATTATGTCATTCTCTATTTGGCGCATCTGTCGACATTATCCTATAAGCGCATCTGCCAGGATTACGACATTCACTACTTGGTGCATCTACCGATATTATGCTTAAGCGCATCTGCTAGCATTATGACATTCTCTAATTGGTGCATCTACCAATACTATGCTTAATCATCTTTCATACCTCATCATTTTATCACATACCAACTATCTCATCTACCCATGTTCTACCCAACATATCTGTAGATATAAAATACATATACAGTTTAACTCATTTAAAACTATATAAAACATCCATTCCACACTCATCTCAAATAAACAACAATATATAAACACATAGCACGTATTTTATAACAAATACTCCATATTTATGTCTTAGAAGAAAGTAACCACACACTCACCCAAACATATACTTAATACATTCAAACGATACTTGTATTATACCCGTGTTTATGAAATGGACTATACACATGATACCTTATCGAACGAACACGTAATTCAAAACAATATATAATCCATACTCTCGGATCTAAAACTAACCTCCTGATCTGATCCCTACTCTCGGATCTAAAACTAATCTCTTGATCTGATCCATACTCTCGGATCTAAAACTAATCTCTTGATCTGATCCATACTCTCGGATCTAAAACAAGTTTATCTCTTTATTCTTTTATCTCATGGTCCAACCCACCTTTTATCACCTACCAACAACCTCATCTACTCATGTTCTACCCAACATATCTTTAGATACAAACTACGTATATAGTTTAACTCATTAAAACTTATATAATTCACCCGTTCCACAATCATCTCAAACAAACAACAAAATATTATACACGTAACACGTATTTCATAGCAAATACTTAATATTTATGTGTTAGAAGAAAATAAGTACACACTCACACATATAAACCACAATATACTTAATACACTCAGACCATACTTGTATTATTATCGTGTTTATGAAAGGTAGTATACACTCACTTGATCAGAAGACGATCGGACAACACTACGACTTGCAGAAGTAGTAATCCTCAGCAGATCTGGAAGATCTCTTCAAAAATCGAACTTCCCGCGGGCAGAGCTTCGACTCGGGAACCGCACTTCTCGGGATCTTCGGGATCTCGGGACTTGCCTCGGGGCTCGAGTATGATACCGGGGCTTCGGGGTACTTCTGGCACGCAAATCGAGGTAAAACGGGAGAGAGAAGAGAGAAAAATAGCAACCCTAAACGTCTGGCCCTTCAAATCTATTTATAGGGCAAATTTGGCCCTTGCCACGTCGTGGCAACCTTGTTCCACGTCGTGGGCTTGGTCGTCACTGCATGCGTCATCCCAAGTTGCATCTGGGGGCCTTCCGGAGGTGTCAGGACACTTGCCACGTCGTGGCAACCTTGTTCCACGTCGTGGGCTCTGACAGTTTTGGGGTTTCGCGCCCCGAACTTCAGAAATTCATAACTTTCGCATACGAACTCCATTTTCGACGTTCTTTATATCGCCGCGAAGGTGAGATTATACTCTACAACTCTCGTTTAGACTCCATTGGCTAATTTTGAGTTGATTTTTAATATATTATAAGTATATTACTTATATAGTATTTTTAGTAGGCCGGGACAGGAAAACTTCGTTCGAAATTCATAACTCCTTCATCTGAACTCCGTTTTCGTCCGTCTTTCCGTCGTTGCACTACTATCTATGAGATCTTCAATTCTCATTTATATCACTAAGGATAGATATCTATCTACCTTAAATTCACTATCTACGTCGTGCTGGGTCGCGCTGGGTCGTGCCGGTTCTGTCGCGAAACTTCGACAGGTCATAACTTCTTCGTTATAACTCGGATTTTGGCGTTCTTTATATGCACGGAAACCTTGTGACATATACTACAACTTGGTTAAGATTAATCCTTCTAAATAATCTTCCATCAAAAAGTCATTTTGATGCTTATCGTCTCTAAATCGACTAGCCCTGATCTACGGGCGTTACACTTCATAAGTCCTTTCTCACTATTTTCAACCATTCCCACGTTCTTAGGGCTGGAACATCCACCCTCTCTCCTCACACTTCATTCATTCTCTCATTTTTCACCAAGAACCACACTCCAAACTCTCTCATCTTTCTCTCCACTTCGAGAATTTCAAGGCATACTCTAAGACTTTTCTCCTACAATTAGTAAGTATCATCATCTTTCTTATGATTATTGCACACCCTCCTACTCATTCTTGTTAGATCTTCGAATCTTCAAGTGATTCTTCAAGTGTTCTTGGGTTGAACACTTCTCTCCTTCAACACTTACCTACTGAAATCACTCAAGGTGAGTTCATACCCCTATATTTTTATGTTTTCTTAAGTTTTTAGGGGGGGAATACAATTAAAACACCAAGGACATAACTAAAATTTTCTAACAGCTTTCATCAGAAAAGTTGGACTTCATTCACGGACTGTTTTGGACAACTTAAACATTTTTGTTTGACAAACTGTTTTAGGTGTAAGTATTTCTAGTTCTTAGCTTTAAAATGACTACTTGCACATCTCCATACGATTTTTCTACAATTTATGGTGATTTTTACAAAACTGCCTATCATTTCAAACACCAATCCGGACCAGTCTGTGATTATGGACTTTTTCACCCAAGTTGGAGGTCATTAAAAATCATGATAAAAATTATGAGTAAACTAGACACATTTTGGGAACTCTCAGAATTTACGGATTTAGTTTTCAACTTCGTATGATTTTTCGATGACTTTTCAAAAACAGTGTACAAAGGTTGAAAATTTGTTAACAGCTTATAACTTTCATAACACTTTGTATTATGTTGAGCAAAGTGTATAACGATAAGTTCTAAATATTGAATGTGTTTCCTTGTTAGTTTATCATCATGAACTGAAACATAGTCATTCATGATAAGATTATTCATTCATTTAGAACACGTATATTAAGCTATAATGAGCATAGTTTATGGATTCATAGCATTAAGGCATTCACAAAAGAATTCTTATACATTACAAACGTTTTGGATAAACTATAATAGGTATAGTTTATGTATCATTTACTTCTCAAACTTATTTACCAAAGGTTTTCAGTTTAGATCACGTAAATCTGTTAATGAATAAATTTGTGAGTCATTCCCTTCGGGTTACTTCCAAAGTAACAAAGTCAAAAAGTCCTGTAAATTGTAACCAGAGTCTCTTGTAGGGAGAACGTGATAGTTGTGTATAGATCTATATTGGGTTTGACAAACCCACACCAGAGCTGCTTGCAACAGCTAGACCGGCAGGTCTGTGGTGACAAGTGTCATTTAACGGCGACGCCTGAAGAACGTCGTATTACGAGGCCGTCTATGTCAAGTATGGTTATGATAGCTCACATGTGGTATTAACAAATCATAAGATTTACGGGTTCTAACTTTAAATTAGCGAGTTATGTCTATTTAGCTCACTGAAATTACTTTAAGTATGGAAAAATACTTATACGCCTTCATATCAAAAAGGGTTTTATGTCGATTTAAAATCAATTTTTACATCAACAATTACATACTTTATTGTATACTTTCGGTCTTGGTATTTAAGACTACACATCATTCATTACGGGATTTTTCTCACATCAGAAAGGGTTTTATGACGATTTAAAACCACTTTTATATCTTTAAGTATGACAAATATTTGTTCATTTTCGGTCCTGGTATTTAGGACTACATAACTTTTGTAAGGAAAATATTGGATTTTTCTTGGTAACATACATCTCTTTACAAAGATCGATTTTCAAACTCTTACTGTCAAAAGCTTATGAACCCACCAACCTTTGTGTTGACACTTTTCAAAACTACTTGTATTCTCAGGAATTCAGTGAAACAGGAAATCAACCACGTTTTGAGGATGGGACGATAAATCGTCGAACAGTTCATTTTTTATCATAATGTAATTGATTTGAATCATGTAAACATATAATTTGGTGTAACTTTTTCAATTATATTTATGATGGTTGTATTTACTTTGAACACTATTATACTCGTTGTTGTGATACTCTACATGAAGTCCTCCACCCCCGGACGTTTCCGCCATCCTTGGTTTAGGGGTGTGACATCGCGCCTTATATATGTGTAAATTACTATCCATGTCGGTCTTCTTCTTGAAGATCCATTTGCACCCAACTGTCTTATGGCCTGGCACATTGTCAACCAAGTTCCAAACTTATTGTCATACATGGACTGTATCTCGCTGTCCATTGCCTCTTTCCATTTAGTGGACTCGGGGCTTGCCATGGCTTCCGCATAGTTGTTAGGTTCATCCAGACTTACCAGTGTCTCATCACTGATAAGTGTCTCACCTTCCGTGGTAATATGGAAACCATAGCAGTGCTCAGGTACATTCCTAACCCTCGTGGAACGCCTCAGAGGTACAGACTCGTCAATTGGATTAACAGGAGTTTCCTCCTCAGGTTGATTGCTAGGGTTTGAAGTTCCTTCACCACTTGACTCTTGAATTTCTTCGAGGTCAATTTTCCTCCCACTGTTTCCTTGGTTTATGAACTCTCTCTCTCTCTCTCTCTCTCTCTCTCTCTCTCTCTCTCTTTCTCTCTCTTGAAAGACACCCTCCTTGCTATAAAGACCACATTCTCACTAGGTTTGTAAAAGAGGTAACTAAAGGATTTATGTGGGTAGCCGATGATAATACACCTTTCACTTCAAGGTTCGAGTTTATTGTGAGTCTCGCGTCTCATGAATGCATCGCAACCCCAAATCTTGATGTGGGCTAGATTAGGAACTTTTCCAGTCCACATCTCGTGAGGTGTTTTGGCAACCTTCTTTGTAGGGACTAGGTTAATAATATGGGCGGCAGTCTCTAAGGCATACCCCCAAAATGAGATTGGTAGCGAAGCTCGACTCATCGTGGAACGAACCTTATCCAACAAGGTTCGATTACGCCTCTCAGCCACACCATTCAACTGTGGTGTCATGGGAGGTAACAATTGTGAAACAATCCTACATTCCGTAAGATAGTCGAGGAACTATGTACTAAGATACTCACCACCACGATCGGATCGAAGCATCTTAATGTTCCTGCCCAATTGATTCTTGACTTCTTTTTTAAACTCTTTAAACCTTTCAAAAGTCTCTGACTTATGCTTGATTAAGTAGACATATCCATATCTACTATAATCATCTGTAAAAGTCACATAATAACGATTAGCATCCTTTGTGGCATTTTTGAAGGGTCCACACACATCTGTGTGCACTAGATCCAACAAACCTTCAACCCTTGCACAAGAACCAGTAAAGGGTGACTTTGTCATTTTTCCAAGCAAGCATGATTCACAACTATCATTTGACTTTAGGTCAAATGAATCCAAGACTCCATCCTTTTCGAGTTGGCCTATATGGTTCTTGCTTTCATGTCTAAGACCACAATGCCATAGTGATGCTTTATCCAAGTTATCATTATTAGAAGAATCAATACACAACAGATTATTTCCTAGGTTATCTACAACAAACATTGCTTCATACACACCATCAAAGGGTAATGCTTTAAAATAAAGAACATTATTAAAGAAAGCATTTATTCCACCAACTTCATTATCAAAAGAGAAGGTAAACCCTTGTTTGTACAAAGCATGAAAGGAAATAATATTTCTTGCCATTTTAGGCGAGTAACAACATTTATTCAAATCTAATTTAAACCCACTACTTAGCAACAAAGAATAAACCCCAATCTTGGTGACAGGTGAAGCTTTCCTATTCCTCATGATCAAGTTTATCTTTCCATGCTCCACATTCTCACTTCTTCTTAGTCCCTGGAAATTAGAACATATGTGAATTCCACAACCTGTATCAAGGACCCAAGAGTTAGAATAGGGTGAGTTATTCGATAATATTGTGTAAATACCTACATGGGTGGGTTTCACTTTCCAATCCTTAATATCTTGTTGGTACTTTGGGCAGTTCCGCTTCCAATGCGACTTTTCATTGCAATAGAAGCATTCAGCCTCTTTTGGGTCAGAAGAAGGAGTGACAAAACCTTTCTTGGTTCCACTTGAAGAGGAGCCATCAAGGATCTTACCTTTGGTACCCTTCGAAGGGTTCTTCCTCTTTTTCCCTCTATTTTTCCCAATTTCCAGGACAGGGGCGGAGTTTGGAGTAGGAGTAGGAATGGTAACAACCGACTTACCTTTAAGACCTGTTTCAGCGATATTTAGGAGTCCTTGAAGCTTGCTGAGGGTAACTTCCTCCTTGTTCATGTGGTATATCATGCGGAATTGATCATAACACGATGGTAAGGAGTGCAAAATGATATAAATTTCTAACTCCTCAGGGAAGTTCACATTTAGCTTCAAAAAGTGGTCCACATACCTTTGCATTTCCTGCATGTGGCCCGTGATGCGTTCACCATCCTTCATCCGGGTTGTTATCATGGAGGAGATGATTTCATATCGCTCTTGACGAGCACTCTGATGGTAGCGGTCCGTCAAATCCTAGTGCATCTCAAATGGATAGTAGTCCTCATAGGACTTTTGGAGCTTGGTTTTCATAGTGGCCAACATGATGCATGCCACTTTGGTAGCATCTCTTTCATGTGCCTCATATTCAGTGACCTCCTCAGGAGAAGCAGACGACTTGGGTACCTTAAGCTCCTTTTCGAGGACATATTTCTTGTCCTCATACCGAGTGACCATCCTGATGTTCCTGATCCAGTCCATAAAGTTGGATCCATCAAAGATGACTCTCCTACAAAGGTTAATGAGAGGGAAGGAGCCGGTAGGGTTAGAGCCAGAAGCAGCATTGTTGGAAGACATCTAAAAAAGAAGAAAACGAGTTTAGATTAGATATAAGGATAGTCCTTAATAACAACACCCAAATGTAATATTAAGGCTAGAATCCAATCACAATATATTATAACTTAGAAGAGGGATGTCGTAATCTAAGCTATAACATATTTGAAAGGTAGGTGAATGGTGATTCATCAATTTCCACCATGAAAAACGAAATATTTAGAAACTCCTAGATTCTTTTGAGATTCATTGAACTTTTCAATGGCATGTTTCAATCTCGAGTGTGCCCTTCATGTTTTGTGACTGGGATGTCGAGGATCACAAAACAATTGGTGAAGTAACCATGCAAATTACTTGGTACCCTTAATGTTTTTCACTCAATCGATGTGCCAATTAGCCACACGCGCTCTACCGAGCTATGAAAAAACTTAAGTCGCCATTTTCCTACCTTGTTAATTCTAAGTTAGTGCGCCGGTTAACCACACATGCTCCACTAACGACTTAATCAAAGTGCAAAGTGTAATTTCATGGGTTAGCACCTTATTCACATTTTCCTAAAGTAACTAAGATTGGGAATTTATAAAAACATTTAGTTACTTTATAATAATCATTATACTTTTAATGAGAATTTTTAAGTCATTGTCCTACCCGTTCGGCTAACGACCTCCATCAATCAAGTAAGCGGTGAGTGAGAGTGGACACCCATTAAGCTGCCATTTTATAGGCAACAACCTTATACCCCCTTATAGACCGGCTTCGTGAATGAGGCCTACTAATGGTAAAACGATTTGATCTTATACATATATAATTATTACTAAACTTATAATATTATAAAGTATAATGGTTGAATTTTAACTTTTAAAATTCTAGGGGTTGGAACTAAAGTTTACTAGATGACTTTACATGTTCCAAAACTTGAGGGCAAGTTTTGTAACTTTACAAAACTTTTCAATTCATAACTTATGAATTATTGTTTATTAAAAAATGAAGACTCTTCATTTTTTTGTAACTTATGTGTTCTTTTAATGGATTTATTACAAAGTGACTTTTGGTTATCCATAACTTGAGAACAAGTTATGGACTCCATTAAAACACATCATGATCATGAATTAACTACCAATCAATAGCACATAATTCCTATGATCTTGCAAGAACTCATAAGAACATGAAATTCATATCAAAATTTCAAGAACATATAAACACATATAAACATGGAATTTTGATATTAGCCATTGTAAATGGATTAGAACAACCATTACACCATCTAAAACAAGTTTTATAACACTAAAATAGTTTAGGGTAATGTTTCTAGACCATTTCCAGCAGCAAAAATTGAAAATGTGCACTCTGCCTGGCCAACTCGTCGAGTGAAAGAACTGACTCGCCGAGTTGGTTGAAAATACGCTTGGACTCGTCGAGTCCCCCCATGGGCTCGACGAGTCCCCCGTGCAGACAACAAGAATTTCGACTTTTTCAGCTATTTTACATCAAGTATCAAACAAACAAGCCTAGGGTCTGATACCACTGTAGGGTTTTGAGCATTCTAACACTCCTAAGGTGTTCATGCAACCCTAGAAACCTTGGATCTATGTTTGACTAAGATACATGCAAAATTGATTTTCCAAGGTTCATAATCCTATCTAGCATACATGGGGAGCTTTTAACATAAAAGTAGCTAGAAAACATACCTTGTAGTAGTTTGGATTCCTTGAAAATCTTGTGAGCCTAGTACCCCAAGTGTGATGCCTTAAATTTCTCACACAACACCAAATACACTTGGAATAAACTAGAGAGAAATGTCACATTACTTGAAATCGGCTAGGACCTCTTCTTTCTTTCTAGTGACAGATTTTGGTGAACATATGGATCCTTATATAGTGTGTTACAATTAGGGTTACACCATGTAAACCCTAATGTGACATGACTCTTCATTTCCATGATCCATGGGTTTAACAAACACCATGGAGCATCCTATGGGTTTTAGCCCAACTTGATAATCCATGAAGCATTAACCCACTATATAAGTATGAGTGATTTACACAATCAACCCATATATTTAGTTAGTCTTATTTTGATCATTTAATTAATTCCAAATTAATTCTTGATCAATACTAATTAAATAATACTATTAATATATTGTAACTTATAATATATTAATAAACCTTAAGTGTTATTTATCTCATTTTAGTCTATCCAAATGCATGATGCCATGCAACCCAAATGGACCATGCCAAATTGGGTCAAGTGATGGGTTTTGGTCATAAGACATCCTATGTGCTCATACAAACCCTAATGCTTGGATCTAGGTTCCTCTATTGTACATGCTTTGAATCCAAGACTATAAACCCTAATTCTAGCATATGGAAATCAATATTAACATATAATTAGGTTTATGATATTACCTTGATTGTTATGTAGCAATAACAATCCCAATTCCTCCTTGAATTGACTTTGGAAGGCTTAGAGTCACAAGTGTCACTCCTCTAATGGCTTACAAACACCATAAACAAGTGGAGAAGGTATAAAGAGAGAGGAGAGGTATAAGATTTCGTCCTTAGGACTTCTAGGGATCAAGTGTACGAAATCCTAAGGCCTTAGGGGTCTTTATATAGGGTTGGGATTAGGGTTTCAGTCCTTATCCTTATCTAGTTACTTGCCCATCAAGCAACCATAAGATAAGCCTTGGAAATCCCTATCTCTTGGAGCTTTGGACGATTTTAAGGATATCCTTATCCTTGAATTCGTCCATCCTTTAACAAGGATAATCATTGCCCTATTTTGTAACTATCACATAATTACAATTCAACCCCTCTAGTTTAATTAATTACACTTGATCACAAAATTAGTTCTTAATTAATTATTGACCAATATTAATTAAACAAATATGATTTCTCCTTTAATATATTATTCTTTTAACATATTAATAAATCATAATAACCTCTCTCTTTATTTATTTCTCCAATCAAGTTGCTTTGGTGAAGGCAACCCAAAAGGACCATGCACCATCGGGTCAAGTACATACCAAAATAGTTATGGACTTAGACACTAATCCAACAGTCTCCCACTTCGATAAGTCTAACAACTATTCTGCGTATGACTTCGGATCCCGATCTGCAATCGTAGCTTTCCAAAGCCGCTGTCAACTCTGATCATATCAAATACGCGTGTCCTTAGATAAGGGATCATATATTCCTCCATTCTAGATATCATATGAGATATGATTTCAAATCATTATCTTTGTACTATATCTCGATTCCCTATTTATGACGACTGACTAATTGAACAAATCAAATTAGCCCTAGCCCGGCCGAGCATTTACGTTTGTCATCACTAAACCATCGACGGGCCCAAAGATATCGCTTTTATCCTCCTTTGGATAAAAGGAATGGATAAAATTTGATACAATGCTCGCTTGCACTCACGCACCGAATCACACACAACAAGATGTTTTATAACACCAAGTTACTAGTGCGTTTACATATTATCAATGTGCAACCGATTCGCAAGATACAACTCACACATCTCGGTTTCAAGAATATAAGATGTTATCGTTTCACCAATCACTCGTGACACAATTCATGGAGCGATCCAAGTGAGCGTGGGTTTAATCCAATGCTCAAATCATATTCGTAAGCACTCATGAACGTTGCAGCAAACATTTGCTTATGTCTAATTATCTTTAGACAATCCACACACCAATTCACGACAGTCTTCATTCATATCTACTTCCAACATATGAACGACTGTGGCCCGTTTGAATAATTCGATTATTCTTAATAAACTCAATTATTCTAGAAGTCAAAACATGCAAATGTGAAACACAAGAATAATACTAATCCCATATGGCCTCAAACCTTTGAGTATAAATAAAACACCTTTTATTTATCACCATATCGATTACTCATTATTTGTCGTTTCGGGTAATCAACTTCTTACTTGAATTACAACACTTGTCCCATGCTCCTAGCATGCACACAATGTTTACCTATGGTTCTTACTTTGTGAAATAGATCACATTGGACACATTTCCAATCATTCTCATTTCACAACTCCAAATCCATTTTTCATAAGTTTAAGAATGTCAAATTCTTGCCACTTATAGAATATGCTTGATTCTAACATTTTATGCAACTATCCTTTCGTAATGTCACTGCACCAAAGTCACAAAGACTATTGCCAATGATATTACAAAGTCCTTTATTGGAGATTGTTACAAGATAATTCCTTAGATATGATGTTTCTCATTCAAAGTACATTCCTTTGAACATCCTTTTGCATAAAAGTTTCTAATCTAGACATAGATTTTCATATTCAATTCCCAATATGGACACACTTCCATATTTTCCATATGACAACTCATTCTTAATAGAATCTTATCTATTCGTAATGATGTCGACATGGTCCATCCAATATGGAAACAGTTCCATATTCTCCAATACTATACTTCCAACTACTCACAAGCGACCAATACTCGTCGAACTTTGGATTGTCCTTTGATAGTTGTTTAATTATTTTAGTCAAAACGGATTCTAGTCCTTTTTCCCTCTAAATGCGCTAGACATTTGGAAAATTTTAGAATGGTCAATCATTAAAGCATTTGAAATCGATCCTATACTCGAAGCGTATGGGACACGACGCATAATGTTTTATTTGCTATGTTCTCAAAATTCGAATTGTGAAGAGGAATGCCGTAATCATAATCGAAATTTTAAGAACACACTATGTACCTTTGACTAAGTTTATTAACATTTATCAACCTAATCCTTTAGATTTGAAATGAAGCATAATATTCTCTCCCTTAATTATAGCAAAACAACCTTTCAACTCTTACAACTTTGCAAAGTATGACTCTTGTTTTCTATAATTAATATTGCTAACCTTGCAATACTTTCCTTAATAATCATACATTCATAACTTTTATGCTCCCACTATCATGATGATTATTATAAAACATAACACTTATGCTCCCACTAGCTTCAACATGTATTCATAAACATCTCAACTTCCAGAAAGACAATACTTATTGAATTTCTTAAGTTCATGTTTCTAATACTTAGTGCTTTGATAATCTTTTATCAAGGCTTTTTGAACTTATACACCTTTGCCTTCGATAGTTCATATGTGTGTCTAAACAATTAAGACTAATTGCCAAACCTCACAATTCAAATTATGGAAAGGGATACCGTAACCATAATAGAATTCGAGAATGCAATTTTATAATCACTATCTTCTTAAAATCTTTCTTAGTGAAAGCATTTCCTCACAATCATTTTCATGAAGGAGGAAATCTTATGACACTTAGATTTAAACGGTGTATGTGTTCCTATCCATGTGAATTTGTTAAAACCAAAGTTTACGACAAATTCAAACTCATATGGACCGAACTTTCTTAATCTTGATTTCTTGCCTTATGGTAGCACAGCTGCCCACCATGTCTTCCAAGTAGTTAAGAAGCTCACCCTTTCCTATCAATGTACCTTTCATTGATTAAGGTGCTTTGCCTTTTATGCGTTCAAAATGAGAACTCATAGAACTCTCATGCATAATTAACTCGATTGGATTGGCACAGAACCAAAATAATGTCATCACGATAGGTTGTAAACCTCAACTCGTGTGCTAGTGATGATCGATAAGGTTTATTTGATTTGTTCTTGAAACCTTTCAAGACCATTAAGACTCCCACTGACTCCTTGACATATAAGATTCTCTTGTCAATACATTTCTTGACAAACAAATATGCAAGAGTTAGTGTAGCTTTTATCAAAAACTCTTCATAAATTGGTCCTAGTTGGTCTTTGTCTTATCTAAGACATCACAACTTACCACATTTAATGAATGTTTTAAACCTTCTTAATACTTTTCACTCATTGTCACAATCTTAACTCTAAGACTTGTTTTGGAACGAAGTATGATTGACTTCTTGATTCGACCATTTCTTTAATCTTTGATTCCTCTTCTTGGACATACAATTGTACCAAGACTCACTTAAAGGATCAATTGAGATATGGTTCTTAACCATTAAGACTTATCATAAAGCATAAAAGGTACTCTCCCTTCTTCTTAGAATGGAGAAACTTTTATCTCTCTGCCTACTTGATTCTTGTTATTCGTTCTACTATTGATTTAAACTTTTTCAATCAATTCAGAATTACACTTAATCTTGTAAGTATAATCATATTTAGTAAACCTTTAGTAAATCAAGACGAATATCTCGTTATTCTTATGGTGGACTTTGATCAACACACACCATTGTGTACTCGATCTCCTAGTCCTTTACTTGACACTTTGTCAATGAATTAGTCTAATTTCCAAATACGAAATTTCTCATTCATCGTGCATCCACGTTGCATGATTCCAAGTTTCTGTCCAATTGAAACTTGGGTGATGAGAAACTCTCCCTATTTGGTAAATTCTCGACTTTCCATAACATAATAAGAACCAAATCCATTATTGCTAATAATAGAAACATTTTAACATCAATTTTTCATACACGCCATTGTAAGGATAAATAAATAAAATTAAAAAAAAATTATTTTATTGCGGAAAAATTTGTCCTTACAATGCAACTCATTGAAAAACTTATGCTAATACATCTTTCTTAGCAATCTAATTCTAACTCTAAGTAGTAGCTCAAGAATCTAATCTTCAAGAAACGCGATCGAAATCCATTCCTTCACGGTTAGATTCTGCTCACTTCTTCCCTTAAGCTTCCTTTCTTTTCTTCGATCCATCAATTGTAATCTTATCACATTATGTATTCAGAATCTAGAATGAAGCTTAAAAGAGTTAGTCAATGGATTTTACCTAAATTAGAGCCATACGTTCCGACTCTCCCATCTCTTAGATCTCTTAGGTAAATGGGGCAGCTTCGTCTCCAATGCCCCTTCTCTTGGCAATAAAAACAAATCGACTCTTTTGGAACAGCACATGGAACTACTTCAGACATTGCCTTTCTCTTCTGATCAAACTTTTCGAGCATAACATGTCTTTTGTTGCCATTGTCTATATCCATAGAGGTCTCGAAGGCAGATTCACCAATCAACTTTGCTTTTCTCTTGCGCCAAATCATTGCTGATTCAGCAGCAATAAGCATATAGGTGAGATCTATAAGGGTCACGTCGTAGTTCATCATATAGTACTCTCTTACGAACTCACTATATGAGTTGGGAAGTGACTGAAGAACCCAATCAACAGCCATTTCCTCACAGACAACGGATCCCAACATTCTTAACCTATCAATGTGTGACTTCATCCCTAGGACGTGTGCACACACGGACTTTCCTTCTTTATGTTTACTTGCCAAAAGGGATTGAGTGATCTTGAACTTTTCAAGCCTTTGTACTTGTGGGTTAGGGAGAATAATTGGAGGAGGTAGAGGAAGTGAAGCATGATTTCTTGTTCCTCGATCGAATCGTGGAATATTATCTTCATGTGGAATGCTTGTTCCACGGGATTTGGGAAGACCATAGTTGTCGAACTTTGACATCTACAAAACGGGAGAAAAACAAATTCAAGTTAGTTGATTGAGTGAGTCCTTAGTAAATCACCCAAATGAGATACTAAGGCTAGGACCCAACACAATATTCCACAACTCGGGAGAGGGATGTCGTAACCCTAATTGCAGAATATTTGAAGGTAAGTGAATGACGATTCACTAATTTCCACCACGAAAAACGAAAAAGAAATTTAAGTTTTAAATCTATGAAAACTCCTAGATCCTTTGAGATTAATTGAACTTTCAATGGCATGTTTAAATCTCGATATGCCCCTCTTGTTTGTGACTGGGATGCCGAGGATCACAAAGCGGGTGTGAATAACCATGCAAACTTACATGGTGCCCTCACATGTTACAGTCACCTATTCGATGTGCCGATAAACCACACACGCTCCACCGAACTATGACAAACATTGAGTCACCCTTTTCTACCTTTGCTTAGAACCATTTAGTGTGCCGGTAAACCACACACGCTCCACTAACGTCTTCGCAAGGGCACAAAGTGTAATTTCATGGAATTGCATCAATTCACTTTTGCCTAAGTAACTAAGATTGGGAATTTTATGAAAACATTTAGTTACTTTTATATTTCATTATACTTATAATGGGAGGTTTTGTCCTATCCTACCCGCTCGGCTAACGACCCTCCACTAGTCAAGAGTGCGGTGGATAAGAGTGGATACCCATTCAATCGCCATTTTATAGGCAATTTCCTTAAACACCCCTTATAGACTAGCTTCGTGAATGAGGCCTACTAACGGTAAGACTGACTTTTACTCATAATGTTAGACTTTTAATGTTATATATAATATAGGGTGTATTTTATACTTTCAAAATACTAGGTGGTCTAATTTAACAATTATACCGTTAATTCATTTAAATTGTAAACCTAAACTTTTATGGATTTATTAAACTTCTTTAATTATACACCTTAATTAATTAACAAAACCATAAGGGTGTGATTTGAACTTTTTCAAAACAATACTAGAGTTTTAGAATTTAACATTCCTAACTAAACTTTTAATCAACTTTTAAATTCCAAAACTTGAGGGCAAGTTTTGAAACATTTCAACACATTAGGGTTTCAACTATTTAAATTTCAAAACTACAAAACTATTGGGTTCAAATTTAAACTATAAAACCTAAAGGGCAAAATATGAAACTTTTCATAACAACAAGGATCAAATAAAAATAATCTAAACTAACATTTAATTACATAATTATCCATATTTGATTTGTTTAATGATTTCTTAGAAAACAATTTATCAATTTACTCAAAATAATTAATCAATTATCTTATAAGGAAACAATTATCTTATTAATTGATAAATATCTCAATTAGATCAAAAATATAGTCAAATATATCATATAATCGGATTAATATTGATCTAACATGATAAGGTAACTATCCCAATGCAAAAACAGCAAGAAATCCCGAGATAAGCTCTATCTGACGAGTTGACTCGTCGAGTCAAGCCTGGACTCGTCGAGTCACCTTGGACTCGGTGAGTTCAGCTATGGACTCGGCGAGTCCAGCCTCCAAAACACCAAAAATCGAATTTTTCAGATATACAATGCATCAATACAATTGAAACCAATCAAGGCTCTGATACCATTGATGGGTTTTGGTCATAAGACATCCTATGTGCTCATACAAAACCTAATGCTTGGACCTAGGTTCCTCTATTGTACATGCTTTGAATCCAAGACTATAAACCCTAATTCTAGTATATGGAAATCAATATTAACATATAATTAGGTTTATGATATTACCTTGATTGTTATGTAGCAATAGCAATCCCAATTCCTCCTTGAATTGACTTTGGAAGGCTTAGAGTCACAAGTGTCACTCCTCTAATGGCTTACAAACACCATAAGCAAGTGGAGAAGGTATAAAGAGAGAGGAGAGGTATACGATTTCGTCCTTAGGACTTCTAGGGATCAAGTGTACGAAATCCTAAGGCCTTAGGGGTCTTTATATAGGGATGGGATTAGGGTTTCAGTCCTTATCCTTATCTAGTTACTTGCCCATCAAGCAACCATAAGATAAGCCTTGGAAATCCCTATCTCTTGGAGCTTTGGACGATTTTAAGGATATCCTTATCCTTGAATTCGTCCATCCTTTAACAAGGATAATCATTGCCCTATTTTGTAACTATCACATAATTACAATTCAGCCCCTCTAGTTTAATTAATTACACTTGATCACAAAATTAATTCTTAATTAATTATTGACCAATATTAATTAAACAAATATGATTTCTCCTTTAATATATTATTCTTTTAACATATTAATAAATCATAATAACCTCTCTCTTTATTTATTTCTCCAATCAAGTTGCTTTGGTGAAGGCAACCCAAAAGGACCATGCACCATCGGGTCAAGTACATACCAAAATAGTTATGGACTTAGACACTAATCCAACATCAAGTACATACCGGAAATAGTTATGGAATTAGACACCTTATCCAACAACTAGTCTTGCACCCGGCCCAACCACCAGGTTCCCAAGAGATCAAAAATCAGGTCCACCCAGCTGTAGCTCTTCTGCGTCACGTACCTCTTATCCACAAGATCCTGTAACTCAAGTTCTCAACCCTTGCCTCAATAGTCTTGACCAGTTCCAGTCTGAATTCTCATAACCACCCGGCTTGCCTACCGGTATCCGATCGAATAATCATCTCCGGTCCTGATTCCACCCAAGTTGTGGATTCCCCATGACCTTACGAACTGGTCTAAGCCATCTGAACGAATTCGTGAATGCTACAGCTACACTCGTAGACTTAGAACACTCCCTGCACAAACATGATCCTTGACCATAGACCTGTCGCTCATATATCAATCCAAACGTATCACAGCGTTGAGCGCCCACGCAGTCTATCCTCCCAGCTGAAATCAAACACTGGCTAGTACTCTACCCGGTTCCCTCCCTAAGATTATGTTACGTTAAGAAGATGCGATCCCAACGTAGGGGAGTTTCTCAAATTCCCATCCCTTGCTATCTTATGCTCAGTCGGCCCCTAAGGCTGCCTTCCCCCCCCCCCCCTCCAATAGGGATGTGAAATGCATCCTCGTCTAACACTCACTTCCATCCTAGATATCTGAAAGATTCTCCCCCACTTAAATTCAACTAGGTCCGCTCGACACATTAGAATTAAAGGATTCTCCAACCCTCTTCCTCCCCAATTGATAATCTACTGACAGTCGACGCCTAATAGAGCTAGAGCACCATGAATAACTCTTCCAAACAACATGAATCCTGAAAACCAGCTAGCACTTCTCGAATCCCAACAATGCCAATGACTCTAGCTGCTCCAACTAATATCACTTTCGCAACACTCGCCGTGTGGTCATCTACAATCTCTACCTCGAGCGGGAAACCAAGGTTCCTAGAGTATCCTGGAACTTCTTGCTAAGCGGAAGTGACACGAACGATCAGATAACACTCGAATCAAAACAAGACATGTACCAACATACCATTGACCGAAAAGGTCCTCATGCATGCATAATGCACATATAAGTCATACGAATAATAAAGAGCATATAATAATAGACACGTACCAGCCACAATTTATGGCACTGCCTGCACCTCCTCAGTGGTCAACTGGAATGCGTGTCTCTTCACCGTTGGAGTATCAACCTTGGTAGGGGGGCCATCGGTAATCCTCATCGTGGCGGGTGTGCGCGCCGCCACCGCCCCTCCTCCTCTTTGCAACCTCGGACAGTTGACCTGCTTACGGCCTGTCTGGTTGTAGTGGAAAAATATCAAGCCCTTTGTGGGGCAGTCTCTGCTCAAGTGGCCCTGCTGGCCACATGCATAGCATCCCCTGCCTGAGATACGACAAGCTCCACCGTGGACCCTACTGCACTTGGCGCACCGACCCTCACCCTGCTGCCCTTGCTGGAAGTGTTTGAGGTCTTAGGCTTCTTAGCCTGACCCCCCGCTACCTGTGTCTGCTCGGGCTTCCACTTAGTGCGGAAGTCCAACTCCATCTCTTGTTCTCGGGCTTTTTCTACCATCTCATTCAGGTTTTTGTACCCTGTAAAGCTCACAAACTCCCGGGTATCATCCCTCAGCATGGAGTGATGCCTTATCCGCCACATCTCCTCATCGGTGGCATACTGCGGAATCAACAACACTCGCTCTTGAAACTTGGCGGTGATCTCCGCCACAGTCTTGGTGGTCTGCTGTAAGTCGTGAAACTCCCTTACAAGTCGTTGAACCTCAATAGCTGGTGCAAACTCCAAGTCGAATCGCCAAACAAACTCGACCCAGATCATCTCATCCACACCGGCTGCTCCCACCTGACTCGTAACCTCGCCCCACCAATCCCGGGCCCTGTCTCTTAGCATACAAGAAGCCCATCCCACCTTTACCGCATCCGGGAAAGAACTCGTGCGCTAGGCATTCTCGATATCCGTCACCCAGTGTTGGCTAACAATGGGGTCCCTAAAACTGAAAAACTCTGGCGCCCCACACACCTTGAGCTCCTGGAACGAGGGCGTTTGGGCTCCAACCTGACTCGCAACAATCTCAGCCCTAAATGCCCTGAATCTCTCCTCCACGATCTCTAGCATGCCCTACTTAACCATCCCAAAAATGATTGGGGTAGCATCAAGGATGCCCCTGGTAACCTCAGTTGCGATAAGCTCGTGCAGCCTCTCATCAATCACATCGGTAGTGTCGCCTGACCCTGCCCCAGATCCAGATCCCGATCCTGATCCCCCTGCTCCAAATCGTGTCATCACCATGCTGAATTGTAATGTCATAAATCACAACGATCAGAATCTCGATATAAGGGATCTTCCCACATCGTTCCTCCTTGAAGTTGTCAGATCTAACATTGGTTCGGGTACAGATCCTGTGCTTCCAGTCGTACGCGCCCAATACTACCTTCCACACCTACCTGTACCCTTCCCCACTGCTCTACCTGATAACTCCAGTTCGTCCCATAACCTAGACATATCGCACAACTACCGCATACATCAATCTCAGGTTGTCCTAAGATTTGCCCTACTCATGTCAATCAGACCAATCACAACAGGTTGTCTTTATGCTTGCAAATTATACACAGAAAAGGATCAAATAGACTTTCGAATAAAAGATTCTACCCTAGGACCACAACCAGACAAGGAACAGGAAATAAGGCCAAATCAATCATTCTAACTATCCGTATATAATTTTAAAAGCATACATATAGCAAGTTCTATGTGATAACATGGCTAGCACATTAGGGAACTACTTACTTTTCTTGGATGATCACGCGCGTTGCACTCTCATCTTTTCCTTCTTTCAAAAGCTTTTTATGTCATTTTTTAAAACAAGTTTACCGTTTCCTTAGTTTGAATCCTGACACACCCGAGAGTATGCCTGAATCCCTCAAACCAAGGCTCTGATACCAACTTGTAACTGTTGGATTAATGTCTAAGTCCATAACTATAATTGGTAAGACTTGACCCGACCCGGCATGGTCCATTTGGGTTGCATGGCATCATGCATTTGGATTGACTATAATGAGAGAAATAACACTTAAGGTTTGTTAATATATTATAAGTTCTAATATATTAATAAGATTATTTAAATAGTATTGATCAAGAATTAATTTAGGATTAATTAAGTGATCAAAAGAAGACTAATTAAATATATGGGTTGATTGTGTAAATCATTCATACTTGTATAGTGGGCTAATGCTTCATGGATTGTCAAGTTGGGCTAAAACCCACAAGATTCTCCATGTTATATTTGAACTCATGGATCCAAGGAAATGGAAAGCCATGACAATTAGTGTTTACCCTAAGTGTCACTAACTATATAAGCATCTTATTGTTGACAAAATCGGCCACTGTGTGTGATTGAAAGGCCTAGCCGATTTTCATGGAGTTTGGATTTCTCTCTAATCTATTCCAAGTGTATTTGGTGTTGTGTGAACCATTTGAGGTGTCACACTTGGGGCACTAGGCACTCAAGCTTCATGAATACATTGTACATCAAAGAGGTATGTAATTCTAACTTGATATATTCATATGAATCAATGTTATTATGCTAGTTAGGATGAATACCTTGGAAAGTTCATATTTGCATGTATAATAGAGAAAACATAGATCCAAGGTATTTAGGGTTGCATATACACTTAGAAGTGTTAGAATGCTCAAAACCCAACAGTAACACCCAATTTTCAAAGTAAAATTTTCATTTTTAGAGTAGTCAAACATATTCCTATACATTAAGAAATCCAGTTATAATTGTTTTCAAAGCATAAGTCAAATACAACTTTTATTCCAAATATCAGAGTGTCCATAAAACGCCTGTGAGAGAGTGCACGCCACGTCATCACGCCTTGCCCTTGCCCTTGGGATCTGAAGTACCTGAAACCATAAACAAACCTGTAAGCACGAAGCTTAGTGAGTTCCCCAGAGCATACCCCATACATAATCCACATAACATGTTAGCTCTAAAAGCCACCTCTACCACGTAACCCATAACAATTAGCTATAAAGATTTCTCTACCACATAACGCATATCATTTAGCTATACAAGCTACCCTTACCACATAATTCATATCAATTAGCTAATAAGCTATCTCTACCATTAGCCATAAGGCTATCTATACCCTTAGCCATAAAGGCTATCTCTACCATTAGCCACAAGGCTATCTCTACCCTTAGCCATAAAGGCTATCTCTACCATTAGCCCTGAAGGCTATCTCTACCACTAGCCCGGAAGGCTACCTATACCATTAGCCCTGAAGGCTATCTCTACCACCAGCTATAAAAGCTATCTTTACCACATATCAACGAATAGCAATGCCACACACCTCCACATAGTAAGTAAGCCAACTATCATAAAATAGGCCGGCCTTGGTGCCTTAGACCCATTGGTATGGTGAGAAGACTCACCTTTCAAAGGCTGATCTGGCAAACTGAAGTTAGATATATCCCACGCTGCTCCTCCCAAACTACTTATAGCCAATGAGTAAACAACTCAGCATAATCCCATAAATACCCCTAGGGTCAGCCTGAGTCAAAGTCAAGTTCTGTAATCCATGTTGACCCTGACTCGTCGAGTGTGACCTGACATTCGCCGAGTTCCTTGTTTAACTCACCAACTCGCCGAGTCACACCATTGACTCGTCAAGTTCCTTGATGTTTACGGTCGTAAACTCCTAACCGAACACCCTTGACCATGAACGAGGAAACCCTATCGACTCGCCGAGTTACTTGCACGAATCGTCGAGTCCCCTTAGTCCATTATGTTTACGGCCCTTTCCAGTGGGACTCAAGGTCCCAAACTTTAGATCTATCTTCTACTAGTATAGATAACACGTAAAGTTGCAAACTTTACATGTATGCAAGGCCTCACATGGCCATAACACGAAAACTAACCTTCAAACAAGGTTTTCATGCATGGAGAGGGGATAAGCTTATGAAAAGATGCAACTTTATGCTCTTTGGGACCTAAGAAGGTCCAGATCTGGAACCATATCACTGTGATAGGTCCAGATCCGAGCTTGATTCCATTTTCCCCTAATAATGACCACAAACATCCAAATGGAGATCTAAGACCTCAAGGCTTAAGATGAAGAATTAATACCTCAGTAAAGTATCCAAAACGAAGTAGATCCTGGATTTGATGTTTCTCCCTTGATCCTTCTTCCTCCAACTTGAAATCCTTCCAAACCAATTTATCTCACCAAGGCTCTCACTTCTCTCATAAGAGGGTTCGCGGCCGTGAACAGTTTCTAGGGTGCAAATGGGAGGTTATGGAGGCTGTTAATAATGTTCATATATGGGGCAAACCCTAAAATTAGTGTTTTCATTAAATGGCCCTGACTCACCGAGTCGGGCCTTCCGACTCGCCGAGTCACTTCTGACCTGCATCCATGATACACGACCCTACTCAACGAGTTAGACTCCCAACTCGTCGATCTATGCATATAACCTCCCCAATTGGCAAATGTCCAACCAATACCCCGAAACAGGCGTTACAAGTTCTCCAAGCCTACGCTCCCATCGACACCTCCAAGCCTAAATCCTTTCGGATAAAACCCGGGACCCATACAAGACCGAATCGCCCCTACCCTTTGGCTTCCAAGACCCCAACCAAGTACTTTCATACAGGATGTTACAATATAGGACAAATCCCTTTTAAAGGACACAATTTTTAGTTTTTGGAAACGTGAATAAAGAAGAATATGGAAACGTGATTAAGGAATACTCAACAAATTTTTTTGGAAATTGTTTTTTTTAATTAATTCACCAATCAAAACTACGTAGTTTTATATATAAGGTATCTATGTTTATATACTTTAAAGGTATATTCACTTTTCTCATATATATATATATATATATATATATATATATATATATATATATATATATATATATATATATATATATATATATATTTGTTTTTATCTAATTCTTTTTAGAACTAAGTATTATTTAAAACTAAATATTCTAATAAATTATAACTCTGTTTAACATTGTTTTGGATTTTTTTTATGTAAGGTGTTTTTTGGAATTTTTTTTAGCATAGTTAACTCTTAACAATATATAATTACAACTATTAAAAAAAATTGTTTATTAGGTAGAATCTTACGATCTCGATTCTCTTTTTGTTAATTAGTTTTAACCACTGTTAACTTGTGAATATATAACTTTTTGAAATTAAATTCAAATTTTATTTTATTAAGTTGTGAATTTTATGTATTAAACTATAAATTGATTGTATTAAAAGTTTTAATTTATAATATGGTTGTCAATGCATATATTTTGTGTACTAAACTGTAAACTTGTTGCATTAACTTGTGAATTTTGTGTTTTAAACTGTAAATTCACTACATTAAGCTATGAATTTTTCTGTTTAAACTATGAACCGGCTATACTAAGTTGTGAATTTTATGTATTAAACTGTGAATTTATTATATTAAGTCGTGAGTTGGCTATGTTAAGAGTTTTAAATTAATAATATGGTTATGAATTTATATTTTTTTTGTGTATTAAACTATGAATTTACTCTATTAAGCTGTGATTTTTATGTGTTAAACCATAAATTAATTGCATTAAGTTATGACTTTTCTGTTTAAACTATGAATTATCTATATTAAGTTGTGAATTTTGTGTATTAAAATGTGATTTTTGTGTTTTAAATTGTGAATTGACTGTATTAAGTTGTGAATTTTTTGTTTAAACTTTAAATTGACTATATTGAGCTGTAAAATTTTTAATGACTTTTATGTTCAAATATGAATGATTTATGTATAAATGTTTGTATTAATTTTCTTATGAATATACTTATTTTTCGTGTTCAATAAATATGTAAGAACTTAGATTTTATAATTATTTTGCATTAGCTTTGAATAAGTGAATTAAATGGATTATTAAATTATAAATATAGTATTTAAGCTGTCAATCAATGATTATATATATATATATATATATATATATATATATATATATATATATATATATATATATATGTGTGTGTGTGTGTGTGTGTGAATGTATGATTTAGAATGATTGTTGATTGCGATGGTGGCACAAGTCGTTGGTGGTGGCATGTGGCAGTTGGTGGTCGTGGTCGTTGTAGAGTTCGGATTTGGCTTTTTTTAATATTTGAATTAGTGTATAATGGATTCTATTATCGTATGTTGTGAATTTTATATATTAAACTAAAAATGGATTGTATTAAGTTTTATATTTTATATAAATTTTTGTGTTAAATTATGAAGGTATGCATGAAAATGTTCAATTATGTATTAGTGAATTAATATGTTTATTAACTATGAATATTGTATTTTAAATTGTGGATATGTCTTATACACGATAATTTTTTTTGAAAAAATTTAGAAAAACGAAAATTGCATTCGTCAACTCATACTTCTATTTTTTTTTATTAAAATTTTGTATATTTGGTTGCACAAATGAAATTTTATATGTTAAAAAGTATTAACAATAAAATGAAAATTATAATGTTTTATTAAACTGTGAATAAGAACAGAAAATTTTATTGAATTTAGTGTTAGTCTGACGGTGGTCGAACGATGGTCCGACGGCGATACAACGTCAGTCCAACAATAAGTGGCAAATAGTTGTAAATTAGGAAGTGAAAAAATATCCTTAATATAATATTAGTGTTTGATTTTTTGACCTTAATGAAAACATTTTAAAAACTGGTTCTTAAAGTTCTTAATCTTTTTGGGTTATCATTTGAAACATTCAATATATATATATATATATATATATATATATATATATATATATATATATATATATATATATATATATATATATATATATATATATATATATATATATATAGGGAAATGATAAAATGAGAACACCTAAAAGGTGGAGAACGCGAGAACACGTATATTCATTTGTGATTCTATGTATTCATTTGCGAAGAAATGATAAATTTTTACGCACAATCAATATGAATATGCTTTTTCTTTTCAATTGAAATTAAAGGCGTAAAAATTTATCATTTCTCTACAAATGAATATATGGAATCACAAATGAATATACTTTGTTCTCGCGTTCTTAACCTTTTTGGTGTTCTCATTTGATCCTACTCCTATATATATATATATATATATATATATATATATATATATATATATATATATATATATATATATATATATATATATATATATATATATATATATATATATATATATATATATATATATATAATAAAAACTTTTTCTGCCCGTTTTTTCTACGAATCTCTTAGTCTAGGTATAGGAGAACAGTGTGTTTGTTTTTTTTAAAATATATAATATAAAAATATATTCTTGTTTTAAATAGGGTTTTTAGTATTTTTAAGTTCTTGGTTGATCTCAAATTATATACACTTTATTTGGCATGTATGCATCCAAGAGGTATCTTTATTTGTGGACCATATTTTGGTCTTTGCTTTTGGTAACATAGCCTGAATTTATTTTAATAACCTCAAAAGTTTGGGAGAAATATTTTTTACAAATGATTTCGATCATACAAAAATTATTTATTCAAAAGTTAGGGCTAAAGTTCTTTTTTATATCCGCAGACCACGACCATGCGGACCGTCAATACCGTTATAACATTATATATATTCATGGAACATTTTTTTATATAGCATTTAGATAAGTATTGCATTAATTTATACAACCAGTTGTTTAGTTGTTTTTTCCTTGAGAAATGAGTTATTTGACTTGCAATGAAAGACTTCTATCAAATTAATTTTGACCAAGACCATTGCATGTTTCGATTAATTTTCACCGTTTAAACCTATTAACGAGCGTCGAGTCTAATTAATCAGCCGTTAAACCCGTTTAATACGATGGATTAATAGTTAATACTATTTGTAGCCATAGACCAACTGATTTTTTTAACAACAAATTTAATGATCAATTTCAAAATTATTGTCCACAAACAAAAACACATCTATTAAATAAAATGACAATTTTATCTTTTCTTACATTTATTTCCATCATTAAATGTTTTGGTTTGTTAAGTAATAATGATGTGTATTTTGATAAAAACAATATTTATTTTAAGAAGTCGACTTAATACAACTCAAAAATAAAATACAGATTATAAACATGTGACAGATTAAGTATATTTTTAAACTACTTCTGAATCTACATATGTTCCAAACGGGACTTAAACCATCAACTTCAAAAAAGAAATGCAACATCTGATATGGTTAGGCTAGAACTCCTTTGGCAGCCAATTTTATTATTATATATATATATATATATATATATATATATATATATATATATATATATATATATATATATATATAGAGAGAGAGAGAGAGAGAGAGAGAGAGAAACAAGACTGGATTAGACTCATTTTAAAGTGAGAACTCGTGAAGACACCTTAAAAAAATTGAAAAAAAAAATACAAATCATAAAATCGAACATAGATCTATCTCCGAGAGAAAAAAAATTTGATCATTAAAAATGAATCATTGATCATAACGATGCAAAATAAAAAATTAAAATTGAATCATGGATCAATTTAATGATGCAAATTTTTGTATCCAATTTTTTTTCTCCCGGACATAGATATATGCTCGATTTTATGATTTGTATTTTTTTTAGGTTTTTTGTTCAATTTTTTTAAGGTGTCCTCACAAGTCCTCACTTTAAAATGAGTCTTCACAGGAACCGTGTAACATTCGGATTTTCGGGGTTATTATTGTGTAGTTTAATCTTTTGGTTAAAGGAGAGACTCGACGAGTTGAGGATCCAACTCGCCGAGTCGAGTCGGGGTTTCACGCGGATTTAATGAGTGGACTCGACGAGTCAGAGGAGGGACTCGTCGAGTAGGTGCTGGGCAGAGAAACCCTAATTTCTTGGGTTTGGGACCTATTTAAAGGTCCTTATGGCCTTCATTTGCGGCTATTACACCCTGAGAAACCCTAGAGAGCAGAGAAAAAGCATATGGTGCAAGAGGAGGGCTAATTCATCATCTTTTGGTGTGTCTTAGCAAAGGGAAGGATGGATTTCGAGCTAGGATGTCTTGTGGGACTTAAATCTTCTATCATTTCATTCAGAGCTACTGTGAGAGGTAAGGATTCATGTCCATCTTTGTTTGGGTGATAGATTTCATGAATCTAGGGTTTCTTCTCTTCTTTTGGTAAGAGATCTAAAGTATGTGATGTCCCCTTGTGTATATATCTTCAGATCTGGACCTTGAGAGGTCCAGAGAGTCCCTATTTCCCAGCTTTATGCAGTCCTTTATGAGTTTGGAGCTAAGGTTATCATTTTAAGGGTCATTTCTCCATTTGTGGCTTTATGTGAGTTGCATGAACGTAAAGTTTGAACCTTTACGTGTTTATTGAGCTTGGGAAGGTCGGATCTTTGGATTAGAGGAACAGATCTGACCTTAGAAGGTCGTTTGAGTTTGATCATGAAAGCAACTCGGCGAGTTCATATTTGGACTCGACGAGTCGAGTCGGGTTGCCCTGCGATTCGAATCCAGTGGAAACCCATCGAGTGGAAGGTTCACTCGACGAGTCGAGTGAGGCCTTAGAGGAGTCAGAAGACACGCATGGACTCGCCGAGTCACCCCTGTGTACTCGCCGAGTCTGGTCAGAGTTGATCGTTGACTTGAGTCGACTTTTGTTGACTTTGGGGTTTGGTCAACATGGGTAAAATGGTCTTTTACCCACTAACTGATTAGAGAGGGAAAGAGTAATCGCCAGTTTAATTAGAGTTGAGACTTCGAGTGTTAATTAGAGATATTTTCCTTATGTGTTAGGCGGTGGCGTGTTCGAGATTCAAGTGTGAGGATATCTGCTTTCTGCTTGCCAGGTGAGTCTTCTCACTATACTTTACCTAGAGTGGTAACAGAGTTATGTGACAGAGTTATTGTATGTTATCTATGCGATGTGTGGCACTGCATTATTTCTATGTGATTTATGTTGTGTGTATATCAGAGTTAGGACCGGAAGGTCTACAGAGCTAGGACCAGAGGGTCCATAGAGTTAGGTTTAGAGTTATGTGCCAGTGTATTTGTATGCTATTTATTTTATGAGATTTATTGTGATATGTGATATGCATGATTCAGAGTTATTAGAGTTAGGACCTTTGGGTCCATAGAGTTAGGACCGGAAGGTCCACAGAGAGTTGGGACTGGAGGGTCCCACTGAGACACACTGACCAGAGGGTCAACAGAGTTATAGCCTTGAGTGGCTAATATGTGTTAGAGTGGTATTTTGGGGAACTCACTAAGCTTCGTGCTTACAGCGTTTTGTGTTATATGCTTCAGGTTTTCTCTGGATCACGGGACGGCACCGGCTCGATTGTACACACCAGAGGAAGCGTTTGTTTTGAGGATCCTGGTTTATTAATTGATTGAACAAAAGAGTCATGTATTGTAATTAAAACAAAATGGAGATTTTATGAAAAGTGTTAAAGAGATAAACTATTTTAAATGAAAAAATTGTTTTGAAAATTTCGGTGTTACAAGTTGGTATCAGAGCCTTGGTTTGAGGGATTCGAATGCACCTTCGGGTAAATATGGCCTCAAACTGAGGAAGTAAGAAAAGTTTTCAAAGAAATGATTTTCTAAAAGTGAATAAGAGTTCAAAGAGGAAGCGAGAAAGATCAGTGTGTACAATCAGCTAGAGCCCGAACGGTGATTTCCCAAAATACCCTTATTTTTGTGTTATGAGATATTTATGATACATATTATGAGATATTATGCATGTTAGAGACAGGCTAGGTAATTCATATCTTAGGACTAGAGTGGCCTGATTTGTGATGCCTTAGCCTAGGAGTTGCTGTTATATGTGATGCGCTTTTGAGTATGATTAAGAGTATTCAGTTGGAGTCCTTTTAGGGGATTTGAGTAGAGGAGTAATCTAGGAGAGACGCCTAGATGAGTATTATGGTGCTTATTGAGAGAATAGTTAGAACCCGCGAGGGGTAGAGTTGCAGAGTTTGGTGGTACTTTTGAGAATGAGCAGAGCAAGAGGAACCCTAGAGAGCAGAGAAAAGGCATATTTAAAGGTCCTTATGGCCTTCATTTGCGGCTATTACACCCTGAGAAACCCTAGAGAGCAGAGAAAAGGCATATGGTGCAAGAGGAGGGCTAATTCATCATCTTTTGGTGTGTCTTAGCAAAGGGAAGGATGGATTTCGAGCTAGGATGTCTTGTGGGACTCAAATCTTCTATCATTTCATTCAGAGCTACTATGAGAGGTAAGGATTCATGTCCATCTTCGTTTGGGTGATATATTTCATGAATCTATGGTTTCTTCTCTTCTTTTGGTAAGAGATCTAAAGTATGTGATGTCCCCTTATGTATATATCTTCTGTAACATCCCAAAAATACAGGCCAAATTTTTCATTTTAAATTCGTCATTATAAAACCAACAGTGTAATAAAACATTTGTAATTTCATGTCATGACAAAACCAAAGTAGAAACATGTTATCATAAAACAATATCAGAGTGTAATCCCAAAGATCTCATGTGCGGAAAACCATAGTGTGATGCGCTGCGATCGAGCCGGCTCCTTCCCTTTGAAAACGAAGTACCTGAAACCAAAACAGAAAACCATAAGCACAAAGCTTAGTGATTTCCCCCATCATACCACATACCACACAATCATATAACATACATATACTGTCAAGAATATCTAGGTGCCCGACCTACCCCTTCGGTCCTCTCGACCAGATACTGCCTAGCATATCTAGGTGCTAGCCTCCCCTTCGGTCCTCTCGACCGGATACTGCCTAGCATATCTGGGTGTTGGGCTCCCCTTCGGTCCTCTTGACCGGATACTGCCTAGCATATATGGGTGTTGGGCTCCCCTTCGGTCCTCTCGACCGGATACTGCCTAGCATATCTGGCTGCTGGTCTCCCCTTCGGTATCTTTCAACCGGTAACCGGGGACTATTTCACCCCCTAATACTACCACATAAAAGCATAGCATAAACACATAATTCATATACTGCCTAGCATATCTGGGTGCTGGCCTACCCCTTCGGTCCTGTCGACCGGTAACTGGGGACTATTTCACCCATACTACTACCACATAATATCATATCAAATATATCATAATCTGTCTAGCACATAAACATAACATGTAGTAGTAAACATAGACAATTATCACAAAGACAATCATCTAACAACAACTCCTACTGGTGGGCCGGATTTGTGGTCGTAGACCCACCCCTACTGGAAGGTAACTCACCTCACACTGTTGAAGTCCCGCAGACTCAACCCCAGCTGTTGGATGACAGATTCCCGAACTGTCAACACCAAAATAACACCCAATTAATAATTGGGTCCCAACACATAACCATAACACATACTTGGGTAATTACTAAATTACCCCAGGCTTGGCTTATTTAAGCCCAACAAGGCCCAAATGAAAGGTCCAATAATAACTCCAAGTGAAATTAGGGTTTCACATAAAATGATGATTAGGGTTAAGTTTCTTACTTAACCCATTAAGGACTTAATCCATTAAGTCCATCATTCTTCTAAATAAGTCGTATGGTGTGATTGGGCTTAATCACACAATTCCATTCCAATGGCCCAAAAGTGGGTCCCGATAAGTCCAAGGCCCACATATCGAAAATTAGGGTCTTCTAACCCAATCGCGTGCCAATTAGTTCATTGGCTAAGTTTTCACGTAATTCAGTCCATATATATATATGCAAATTATCATTTCATTAAATTACAAGTGGATTTCACGGCCATAAGTTATCATCCCCTTTTAGATAAATTATGGTCTAAAATAAGCCCAATTCATAAAATCAATTACATGCCACCAGCCCATTAGCTAACTTGATCACCAACCCATTAAAGGCCCAAAAAAGTTCAAATAGCGTACCTAGCTTCCAGGCGGCGCACAAGAGAAGTTCCTCAATTGTGGTTGAATCCTCGCTCATCAGAACCGCAACCTCCACAACCAAGTTAAGAATCGCACAGACCCACACCCTGACCGTTATTGATTTCTCACCTTCTTTCTGGCCATCAAAGAATCGAGGACTAGCACCTTGCCTCTCCCTTACTGTGTTGCTGGAGGTCCCAAGACAGTCGCCGGAAAGTCAATAGGCCAAGAAAATGGGATTAAACCCATCAATTAATCTCTCTCTAATCGAATTCACCAATGGGAGATAAGAAATCAAAGGATGAATTGAGTCTTACCTACCTCCACTGCTTTGGATAACATACAGGATTTGTCGGAGGTTCACGCAAAGATGGAGAATAACGCAAACAACAACCCCACCAGGTTCACGGTATCGAGCAGATTTTAAGTTGAAGGAATGATCCCGTTCTCGCTAAGTAAACACCCACCTCTCTCTCTCTCTCTCTCTCTCAACTAACGCTTCAGTGAGAGTTCCGACTGGCGAAGAAGCCCAACGATGGCAGCTTCTTCCTCACAGTTCTTCATCTTTCACATAATTCCTTCACAACTTCGATGTCACTCGCCCTCTCTCGCCGCCAGTGAACATACATCTCCTTCATTCTATCTAAGGGTTTGTTCCTTATATAACTCGATGATGCAGGTGAAGCAACAAGAGCAGGAGACAGCTCCCTCCCTCGCGCTCTGTCGCTTACAGGGGGGAACCAGATGCTTAATTTTCGAAGATCGGCATAAATAGTCCTTGATGTTTGGTCACCTTACACATATAACCCCCTTTACCCAAAATTCCATTCAAGCTAAGTTTCTAAAATGTATCAAAGGACCCTCTTATTTCATAATTCTTTCATATTATCTCCAAATTTACCATATAGCCCCTCCTTTACGAAATATTTCCAATATAAGTTGAAAAATAATTACAAAACGAGCCCAATTGATTATCCCTTAGCCATATGTTCAAATATTCTTCCCACTACGAACCCTGGAAGCATTCTTTAGACCTCCAAACAAATTATAATGCCAATTACACACTTTTTACTAAACTCGCATTTAAATATATACATATATCGGAATAAAATAATGCTTAACACCCATCTTCAGATTTTTGGGTTTGTCTTGGAAATGGGGTATTACAACTCTCCCCCACTTAAATTAGATTTCATCCTCGAAATCATTCCTTACCATTCCTTATACACCCAACCACTTGTAGTAACATGATCACCATCCCGGGCACACCCTAGCCTTCCCAGGGTAGCCACGACTAATCCTCGTAAAGCCCTAAAATCCGTAGATGAACGAATTTCTCGCAACAAGTTAACATTTACTTGATCTGAATCTGCTGTCTCAAGATGGTCTGAATCCCTGGAAAATCACTCATACTGAATCAATATCGTTGGACCCAGTCCACTTTATCTTTCAACCGGCTACTCAATTTCTGATAACTCGAGGTTCCCATTATAAAATAGGATCATAGACTAAATTATCTCTGTAGATCACTCATACCTGGCCAAGGCCCATATACTCCTATTGTGAGTGACTTGTCACTCCCCAATAAATAAGCTAGTTCGTGAGTACTTGCAACCCCAAACACCAATACTAACACTGCCCAGACGCTGTAACTGCCCGAACACTCAACTGTCTGAAGCAGTATGCCGCCATATGGCTGCTTCCCACAAGCTACCGAGACCTCCTGGGTCTCAATTCGCTCACCACTCATCTGTAATATTGGGTTCTGGCCCGGCTGCGGAGCCAAAGGACTCCCACTTAATCGCCTCACACGACTTCTAAACGATATCCTCCTCTGGAACTAGTTGCAACTAGTTATCATGCCACCGTGACTTTAACAACTTTCTGATCTAACCGATCGAATCCATACATCAAATCCTGTCATCATCAAATCCAAGGCTGGAAGTAGTTGCTACCTGACCAATGGTAGCCTTATCTCACACGCAATCTTATACAGTCCATCGCTTTCCTGATCCCATAACTGTAGTGGTGCTCCTACAGTCCTATCACTGGCTCAACCAGATCTAATCCATTTGGGTAATTCCGAAATCCAATCCGTGGATTTCCTTACCCTTACTGTTACACCCGAACTGGTGGGTACTACTGTTCCGTTCGCGTTCCAACAACACGCTCATGACATCTACCAACCTAGTGAATGCTACGGCTACACCCACAGACTTACAACACTCTATCACTATCTAGCTGCTAGTGAATACTATGGCTACACCCGCAGAATTACAACACTATAACACTATCTTCCAACCTGGTGAATGCTACGGCTACACCCGCAGACTTACACCACCCCTCACATTATCTGCTGCTAGTGAATGCTACGGCTACGCCCGC
Organism: Lactuca sativa; assembly: GCF_002870075.4. NCBI lineage: Eukaryota > Viridiplantae > Streptophyta > Magnoliopsida > Asterales > Asteraceae > Lactuca > Lactuca sativa. Next base: position 2,833,082 of record NC_056623.2, on the reverse strand, counting down.
AGACTTACAACACTCTAACACTATCTGATCGCTAGTGAATGCTACGTCTACCCCCGTAGTCTTACAACACTTCCCATGACAATTGACTACTATTGAATGCTACGGCTACCCCCGTAGTCTTACAACACTTTCCAACCCGGGTCGAACGCGCACTCGACCTAACCCTCAACTGAACTCGAGTCCTAACCGGAACTCTAACCTAGTTCCCGAAGCCTGCTATCATGTGACCCCATTGTATCAGTACCGTACCCATGCCCGAGATCAAAGCGTCACGATAAACCATGAAATCATCTACACCCTCTGGCAGGGAAAGAATCGGTGCCTTGCACCACCGATGTCTGAGAGTCTCGAAGGCTGCTTGCTGCTCTGGGCCCCAACAAAAGGCCACCGATTTCTTGGTCAGTCGGTTCAAAAGAACAGCAATCTCGGAAAAGTCCGTATAAATCTCCGGTAATCACCTGCTAGACCCAGGAAACTCCGAATCTCAGATGGAGACCTCGAAATCTCCCACTGGATTACGGCCTCTATCTTGGCCGGATCAACTAGAATACCCTTCTGGTTGACAAGGTGCCCAAGAGATTGCACCCCGCGCAACCAGAACTCATATTTGGAGAACTTTATAAAAAGTCTCTCCCCCACTTAGATTCGACTGGGTCTTCACTGCCCGCAAGAATTGAAGGATTTCCAATCCTTCTCGCTTCCTAGTATCACCTTGATGACAGCCTGTGCCTGCCAATGCTAGCGCTTAATCGCCGATTAAGCCTTGAGATCTCTCCCCCTCAGAAATCTCGATGAGTACTCTTGAAATCTAATCCAGTCTGACACCTCAATCCATCTAACATGCTGTCAATTGAAGACCTTAATCTTCACTCTAACTGACGAATCCTCGTTCCCACTCCCAATCTTGCAGTACCACTGGACTCTGACCGAACACAGCCCATGCGAAAACACTATTCTCTTGAACATCCAGTGACCAACTGCTTATGCATCCAACACCCGCGATTGACACTACCCTCTTCCTGTCACCAGTTCTGTCCTAGCAACGGTAGTGCCTTGAACTCCAAAGTTCATTCATAAACAATTACCGACCATACCTGAACAATGATAGAATCCCTGAACGCTGACTTCACTGGAGAACTATCACTCCAACCCTGATCGAGTATCTTCTAAATAATACTCCTGCATGGATCCCGACAAGGATCCGAAATGATAACGGTATGCGCGGAATCCACTCCGCAAGATGCGTCCCTCTGTGGGTTCATCAAGGACCTTTCGGTATGCAGGATGGCATATATGATCCTTGGTAACCCAAAAACTAGCAGAAAAACCAACCCAAGGTCTGACTTATCCAAGCTCACTCACAATTCCAAAGCGATACGTATTGCAAACATCCACCTAATATCATAGAAGGTGACATTCCTGCAACATCTGGAGGAATACTGACCCCCTTCTGCTGACATGACCAATCGTGCTCCCCTGTAGTAGCCTAAACCCTCGGAGCGACAAACTCCCTTGTGCACTGTCCTGTACGTGCTGCACCGACTCAGGCCCTGCTGCACTGACTCAGGCCCTGCTGCACTGACTCAGGCCCTGCTGGCCTTTCACCCGATGATCAGAAGTCATGGGTCTCTTCCTGGGACCCTCTACTATACGCATCTGGCACAACCCTCTCTTCCAGGGTGCTCCAAATCAATCTCGCATCTGCAGCCTCTTGGAAATCATATCCTTCAGGGTCTGACACACTGTCACGCTCGCTAGCTCTCTTGCCAATAACTAAGCTGCAATAACTGGGACATCCTCTGTCCCCAAACTGGGTCATGAACTCTTCCCTGAAGCTTCTTAGATTCTCCAAGACTCTCACTGATTCGAGTATGGATCCTGTGCTTTCAGTAGTACGGGCCCAATTCTACCTTCCACACCTATCCATACTTTCCTCAGCAATCCTCTCGGATCCTCTACGTCACTTCCTCAACTGGTACACCCAAGTCTTACTGGACTTCACTACCAACTCACTGAAATATATCCTAGGCTTCCCTAGGTTCCCGTACCCACCCAGTCCTCAGCTGCTGAAAGATTCCCGGTAATGTCAACTAGCTACCTCATGAATATAGCCACATGCAACAGAGATCATATAATCCTTTGAGTAAAAGACTCATCCCTAGAACGGTTAGACTCAAACGAGAGATGCACAATAGGGTCAAATCTATCACTCTGAGATTATCCAGCCTGTGCCACATGTGACTTAACATATTCACTTAATAGCTAACTCACATCACCAAGAGTCCCACAAAGCACAAAGCAACAACATTCAGACAATGGAAAATCTAACCATCATATTCCAATCAAACCATTCTATCCTCTAATCAGGAATCTATACATGCAATTCAAAGGCTCATACAATCAGGCATAACCTAAACAGGCTATCCTATTACTGACTGGTCAGTACAAGCATGCAAGCCTACAAGCACATACAATAGGCATATAAAGCATCCTCCTAGATCCTTAGCCCTAATCTAGCATGCAATTCTCATAATCATATCATAACATCAAATGTATGGGTATCTTGGGGAACACTTACTTGAGCTCGGCTAATTGCACGCATCACACACGTTGTTCTTTTCAAACTTCTTTTCTCCTTTCAAATTCTTTTCAAAATCCCTTTTATAAAATGGTTTTACTTTTGAAAATTTTCATACCAAGCCCTTAGTTTGAGTTCAGACACACCCGAGATATGTCTGAATCCCTCAAACTAAGGCTCTGATACCAACTTGTAACATCCTAAAAATACAGGCTAAATTTTTCATTTTAAATTCGTCATTATAAAACCAATAGTGTAATAAAACATTTGTAATTTCATTTCATGACAAAACCAAAGTAGAAATAATCAAACATGTTATCATAAAACAATATCAGAGTGTAATCCCAAAGATCTCATGTGCGGAAAACCATAGTGTGATGCGCTGCGATCGAGCCGGCTCCTTCCCTTTGAAAACGAAGTACCTGAAACCAAAACAGAAAACCATAAGCACAAAGCTTAGTGATTTCCCCCATCATACCACATACCACACAATTATATAACATACATATACTGTCAGGAATATCTAGGTGCCCGACCTACCCCTTCGGTCCTCTCGACCAGATACTGCCTAGCATATCTAGGTGCTAGCCTCCCCTTCGGTCCTCTCGACCGGATACTGCCTAGCATATCTGGTTGCTGGGCTCCCCTTCGGTCCTCTCGACCGGATACTGCCTAGCATATCTGGGTGCTAGGCTCCCCTTCGGTCCTCTCGACCGGATACTGCCTAGCATATCTGGCTGCTGGCCTCCCCTTTGGTATCTTTCAACCGGTAACCGGGGACTATTTCACCCCCTAATACTACCACATAAAAGCATAGCATAAACACATAAGTCATATACTGCCTAGCATATCTGGGTGCTGGCCTACCCCTTCGGTCCTGTCGACCGGTAACTGGGGACTATTTCACCCCTACTACTACCACATAATATCATATCACATATATCATAATCTGTCTAGCACATAAACATAACATGTAGTAGTAAACATAGAAAATTATCACAAAGACAATCATCTAACAACAACTCCTACTGGTGGGCCGGTATTGTGGCCGTAGACCCACCTCTACTGGAAGGTAACTCACCTCACACTGTTGAAGTCCCACAGACTCAACCCCAGCTGTTGGATGACAGATTCCCGAACTGTCAACACCAAAATAACACCCAATTAATAATTGGGTCCCAACACATAACCATAACACATACTTGGGTAATTACTACATTACCCCAGGCTTGGCTTATTTAAGCCCAACAAGGCCCAAATGAAAGGTCCAATAATAACTCCAAGTGAAATTAGGGTTTCACATAAAATGATGATTAGGGTTAAGTTTCCTACTTAACCCATTAAGGGCTTAATCCATTAAGTCCATCATTCTTCTAAATAAGTCGTATGGTGTGATTGGGCTTAATCACACAATTCCATTCCAATGGCCCAAAAGTGGGTCCCGATAAGTCCAAGGCCCACATATCGAAAATTAGGGTCTTCTAACCCAATCGCGTGCCAATTAGCTCATTGGCTAAGTTTTCACGTAATTCAGTCCATATATATATATATATATATATATATATATATATATATATATATATATATATATATATATATATATATATATATATATATATATATGCAAATTATCATTTCATTAAATTACAAGTGGATTTCACGGCCATAAGTTATCATCCCCTTTTAGATAAATTATGGTCTAAAATAAGCCCAATTCATAAAATCAATTACATGCCACCAGCCCATTAGCTAACTTGATCACCAACCCATTAAAGGCCCAAAAAAGTTCAAATAGCGTACCTAGCTTCCAGGCGGCGCACAAGAGAAGTTCCTCAATTGTGGTTGAATCCTCGCTCATCAGAACCGCAACCTCCACAACCAAGTTAAGAATCGCACAGACCCACACCCTGACCGTTATTGATTTCTCACCTTCTTTCTGGCCATCAAAGAATCGAGGACTAGCACCTTGCCTCTCCCTTACTGTGTTGCTGGAGGTCCCAAGACAGTCGCCGGAAAGTCAATAGGCCAAGAAAATGGGATTAAACCCATCAATTAATCTCTCTCTAATCGAATTCACCAATGGGAGATAAGAAATCAAAGGATGAATTGAGTCTTACCTACCTCCACTGCTTTGGATAACATACAGGATTTGTCGGAGGTTCACGCAAAGATGGAGAATAACGCAAACAACAACCCCACCAGGTTCACGGTATCGAGCAGATTTTAAGCTGAAGGAATGATCCCATTCTCGCTAAATAAACACCCACCTCTCTCTCTCTCTCTCTCTCTCTCTCTCTCAACTAACGCTTCAGTGAGAGTTCCGACTGGCAAAGAAGCACAACGATGGCAGCTCCTTCCTCACAGTTCTTCTTCTTTCACATAATTCCTTCACAACTTCGATGACTCTCGCCCTCTCTCGCCGCCAGTGAACATACATATCCTTCATTCTATCTAAGGGTTTGTTCCTTATATAACTCGATGATGCAGGTGAAGCAACAAGATCAGGAGACAGCTCCCTCCCTCACGCTCTGTCGCTTACAGGGGGAACCAGATGCTTAATTTTCGAAGATCGGCATAAATAGTCCTTGATGTTTGGTGACCTTACACATATAACCCCCTTTACCCAAAATTCCATCCAAGCTAAGTTTCTAAAATGTATCAAAGGATCCTCTTATTTCATAATTCTTTCAAATTATCTCCAAATTTACCATATAGCCCCTCCTTTACGAAATATTTCCAATATAAGTTGAAAAATAATTACAAAACGAGCCCAATTGATTGTCCCTTAGCCATATGTTCAAATATTCTTCCCACTACGAACCCTGGAAGCACTCTTTAGACCTTCAAACAAATTATAATGCCAATTACACACTTTTTACTAAACTCGCATTTAAATATATACATATATCGAAATAAAATAATGCTTAACACCCATCTTCAGATTTTTGGGTTTGTCTTGGAAATGGGGTGTTACATCTTTAGATCTGGACCTTGAGAGATCCAGAGAGTCCCTATTTCCCAGCTTTATGCAGTCCTTTATGAGTTTGGAGCTAAGGTTATCATTTTAAGTGTCATTTCTCCATTTATTGCTTTATGTGAGTTGCATGAACGTAAAGTTTGAACCTTTACGCGTTTATTGAGCTTGGGAAGGTCGGATCTATGGATTAGAGGAATAGATCTGACCTTAGAAGGTCTTTTGAGTTTGAGCATGAAAGCAACTCGCCGAGTTCATATTTGGACTCGACGAGTCGAGTCGGGTTGCCCCGCGATTCGAATCCAGTGGAAACTCGTCGAGTGGAAGGTTCACTCGACGAGTCGAGTGAGGCCTTAGAGGAGTCAGAAGACACACATGGACTCGCCGAGTCACCCTTGTGTACTCGCCGAGTTTGGTCAGAGTTGATCGTTGACTTGAGTTGACTTTGGGGTTTGGTCAACATAGGTAATAGAGGCCATGGAGGGGTAAAATGGTCTTTTACCCACTAACTGATTAGAGAGGGAAAGAGTAATCGCCAGTTTAATTAGAGTTGAGACTTCGAGTGTTAATTAGAGATATTTTCCGTATGTGTTAGGCGGTGGCGTGTTCGAGATTCAAGTGTGAGGATATCTGCTTTCTGCTTGCCAGGTGAGTCTTCTCACTATACTTTACCTAGAGTGGTAACAGAGTTATTGTATGTTATCTATGCGATGTGTGGCACTGCATTATTTCTATGTGATTTATGGTGTGTGTATATCAGAGTTAGGACCGGAAGGTCCACAGAGCTAGGACTAGAGGGTCCACAGAGTTAGGTTTAGAGTTATGTGCCAGTGTATTTGTATGCTATTTATTTTATGAGATTTATTGTGATATGTGATATGCATGATTTAGAGTTATCAGAGTTAGGACCTTTGGGTCCATAGAGTTAGGACCGAAAGGTCCACAGAGAGTTGGGACTGGAGGGTCCCACTGAGACACACTGACCAGAGGGTCAACAGAGTTATAGCCTTGAGTGTCTAATATGTGTTAGAGTGGTATTTTGAGGAACTCACTAAGCTTCGTGCTTATAGTGTTTTGTGTTATATGTTTCAAGTTTTCTCAGGATCACGGGACGGCACCGGCTCGATTGTACACACCAGAGGAAGCGTTTGTTTTGAGGATCTTGGTTTATTGATTGATTGAACAAAAGAGTCATGTATTGTAACTAAAACAAAAAGGAGATTTTTATGAAAAGTGTTAAAGAGATAAATTATTTTAAATGAAAAATTTGTTTTGAAAATTTCGGTGTTACAAACCGATCCATATATATATATATATATATATATATATATATATATATATATATATATATATATATATATATATATATATATATATATATATATATATATATATATATAAAGTTCAAACGAGAACAAAAACGACATTTAGAACGCGAGAACAAATCTCGACCATTAATTTTCTTTAACTATAAATGACTGAAATAAAATAAGTTATTTAAATCAAAAGGAAAAATAAGTAATTATTATTATTAATTAAATGAAAATAATAAAATCTATTTTTATTTTCTAGTTCATTAAAATCACTAATCGTTCATCAAAAAACAACGTTAAAAATTATCGTTCATCTTCAACTGTTCATCTAAAATCACTGATTCTTCTTATCAACATAAAAAATGTGGTGCTTTATTCTAGATTTGACAATCTAAAGCAATCTCAACATCATTACAAATCTTCTAGATTTATCAATCCCAAAATCATCTAGTCCAGATTCGTTGATCTAGAGCAAGTACATACGAATCTTTCAGGTTTATCAATCTCAACATCATCTAATGATTATGAAGCATTGAAACTTCATCAGTTAGGCCTTCATCAACATCAAACAACATTCAACGATCAAACAAACATTCATCAACCGAACCAAAAAATTATCGAATTTTCGCGACGTTATCTCTCAGGTAAATCAATTGCGCAAAACGCCGTTTTCATTATGATTTTCATAATTTTAGAGATTTTCAATTATTATTATTCTTTATAGGCTAATTGTTAATATTTTTTATTTTGTATAAGTATAAGTTATAGAAGTTAACTTGTATGCACACCAAGTGTTTGATGAAATACTTCATAGAGATATGTTTGGATTTGTACATTTTATTCACATATGAGTAAAACATAATCTTGCATCTTTATAAGATTTTACTTGTGTAAACACCAATTAGTTGATGAAATGCTCCATAAAGATACATTTGGATTTTTACATGACATTTACATATGAATAACACATAACCTTGCATCTTTATATGCTATTCACATATGATCAGAAGTTGCAAGATGATGATGATGATAATGATGATGATGTTTATTTTTATTTTGTATCTTTGGTAAATATTTTACCACATTTATATAAGTTAACTTATGTTCACTCCAACAATTGATAAAATGCTACATATAGCCATTCGATATTTTTATATTTGATTCACATGTGAAAAACATATAACCTATAACATCTAGTTTTAGGATGTTTCTTATATGAGATTTCGGGTCATAATGTGATTAAGTAAAGGTCTTATTCTTCAAATGAATAGAGTTTAGATCCTATCAGATGTTGATAATGTTAGTTAAGTGATTTAAGCTCTTTATTTGTGTTATATAGCCAAAGGGTAAAATGGGAATGTTATATTTCAAACTTCTTGCACGAATTAATGAATGTAGTTCAGTGTGTTTTTAGTCAAAAGTAATTAGATAGGATTGTGGAGCTTGTCAATATCTTTGTGTGCATATAATGATCGCTAAAAACGAAGTTAAAACGAAGAAATTATGATTGTTTGAAGATGGAATGGGTTTAGGTGAAAACTTGTCACCACAGGGTGGTGAGCAAGTCTCCATAGCATGGTAATCACCATGAAGCGGTGAACTGTTTTCCACGGAGCGAACGCTAGGCTGGCATAAGACCATGAATTTTAGGATTTTCAACGTATTTAAAGGTAAAGCTTCATGATTTAGGACATTTTCTCATCATCCATCACATCTAGAACTCCTTTAGAGCAACCCTAGCCTCCCTCTTCATGATTTGAGCAAATTCTCTCTCCATGAACCTCTTTTGGGTGCTTTTGGTGGTGATATGATGAAGCTTGAAGATCAAGATAGTTCTTTTGATTGCAAGGAAGGTTGTTTCAAGTTTGGATCTATGAAAGTCACTTCATTTCGGGACTATTATGAGTATAAAGTTCATATATTGCTCTTTAGTTCTTTAGATCTTGTTATTTGTGGTATTTGACACTTTTGGTCCATTTTTGGGTGATTTTGGAGTTGTGTGGACTCCAACATCTTTTGATCAGTTTGGAATGCTTCTTAGACTTCATGGACTAGGCCCATTTATATAGTATGAGGTATTTTGGGGAACTCACTAAGATTTGTGCTTACAGTTTTATGGTCTAACATTTTCAGGAACTTTCGGTTTAAAAGGGAAGGTCACGGAAGCATAGGATTTGTATTCGAATCAAGGAAAGTCACGGGGATTATAAGGAGTTGGTTGAGGGTAGATAGCATGATTTGAAACCATGACTTTTTGCAGTAATTTTGTATCTAACTGCCTGTTGGTTATGTTTGTTCAGAATGAAGATGTTCTTGATATTTATTCAGGCCATAGATTCCATGGTAGTTTGGATCTAAAGGGTACAGATTTGTACAAGTTAGTTGGCTTTGGGGTGTCAAAGACCTTGTTTAGAGTGGTATCAGTTTGAGTTGCATGACTCCTGAAGAAAGCAAATGTGATGATCGACCCAAGGGTTGTAACCTGAGGATGGGTGGTCGGTCGATGGATTGGGACGTCGTTCCCTACAAATAGGTTATGTTCTTCCAACCTCCCATGTTTGGGGGTGGGGGGAAGGGTAGGGGACAGATGTGTGTCAATTGATAGTTATAAGAAAGGGAGGGTGTTCACCGCATCAGTTTCTGCCACAAAGAGGTATCGTTCAAATCGTGGTGAATTGCTTCTGTCTTTCAACAAAGAAATATTTGAGACTCGATTGCTCTTTTTGTTCGGTGGCCTAGGTGAGGAACAAGTTGTGAGTCAGATATTTGGCACGATTTTGTAAAGATTGGGGGTTATCCAGGGAGGAACGAGATGTTCTAATTCGGGAACGACAATTCTATTGATATGTTGAGTTTTTCGGAGCTATTTATTGAACATCTATAAGGGATCCTTGAAGCTCCGGAGGTAGATAAGGGAGTAGATAAACTCCTTTAATGAAATTTTCGGTTTCCCGATGCTCTGTTCATAAGGTGCCTCGTCAATCCATGGTATTTTCATCAATTTTGTTAAGATCAAGGCGATAATGTTGGGAAGAGTTTACGAGATCTCCATCGGGTGTTCAAGGTTTCTTTATGATTGTCAAATGCCATTTTTCATACTGAGAGTTGTGTCTAGAAGGTATTTGGGGGAACCAATTTTAGGCTTCGATGTGGAAGACGTCAGCCAATGAGGGGATAAGACTTGAGTGGAGGAGGACTAAGTGTTTTGCTCAAAGGAGCAGTAGTCAGATTGATTTTGCTAGTATAGCACAATGGTTCGGGGGAAGTTGCAGTGCAAATTCATTAGATTTATGGTATTTGAGATTGATGAGATCATTTATGGTGGTAACGATTAAGGAATTGGTCAGATTCATGCTTTTGGGGTTGTGCGTGTGGTCCTTGCATCAGAAGCTTCTAGACAAAGATCTCGTTGTAGCCGGTCGTCCCTTATGGGACAAATGAAATAGAGTTAAAAGGAGTGTGTGTTGCTCAGGATGAATGTTAGTTGAAGGTGTGGTTAGTTCGTTGAACCAATCGCTATCATTAGTAAGGGTAGAGCTATTTTTGATTTATCAACGTACTTCAGGGTGTGGTGGATGCACTATCGCATGGGTTTTGTTCAGTAGTTGAGATTATTCGAGAATTGTCGAGTTGAATCGATTGACGGTGTTGTGGGTGAATCAATCTTTCTTCAAGTGTGGAGCAATGGATATTTTGGACCCCTGTTTAGGGTGTCAGAGCAACGTCCATCAGTTTTCTGGAAGGGCCTCAGATCTACGCGGAATCCAACGTGCCAGTAGGGTTGGAATGGAGTCAATCTCATCTCGGTTCTGACAGCATTCAGGTTAATTATGGAGTTTTCCTTAAAACAAGAAGTTAGGTTCAATAAGTTGAGCAATTGTAGGAACTGTTCGATTATTTAAGATTAGGATATTACTTGAAGAAGGTTTTATGGTTGTAATGTTTATTGATATGGATTATGATCACAAGTTGGAAATCTTAGGATTTCGAAGCTATGGATTTTGGACAGATAGTGGAATTCTTGAACTCGTTGCAGAGTCGCTGATTCCAAGTGGGGAAGAACCGCTTGGGAGTAACAGAAAGATTTTCAAGTGCGGATCGACTTGGACCTTTGTATCTAAGGATAAGAGGATACATGGTTTCTGGTTATGTTATCAGTCGAGGCTCACACAGAATAGTGTTAATTGGTCTATTGTAATCAGGGAATAAAAGGTTAAGGATTCAGGTTATCTCGTTCTGGGACGTGAAGCAGAAGTAGGGGTGCATTCGGGATATGTGGCTAGGTTCATGTTGAGGGTTGTGTTAGGAGCTCTCTGTTTATTCTTGTTTGATGAAGGCTTTGGGGTTCGAAGCATTACCCAAATGTATGATAGGGTCCAACATGTTGGGGGTTCGGCTCGTATTGATCTTTGGTTAGGTATTCTTGTGGGTACTTGGCAAGACCATGGGCTGGGCCCATGGAATTCATAGGACTGTTGTAAGACTGTAGGGTAGTCGTAGCATTCACTAGGTTGGTAGACAGTTTTTGAAGGGTGGTAAGTCTACGACTTGGCTCGTAGCATTCTATAGGATTAGTTAGGCCGTTACAGGAATGGTTGTATAGCTATGGAAGATTTGCATAGTATAGTATGGAATGACTCTCGTGGTTTGGTAAGTGTTAAGTGGGATGCTGATTGGGTTCCTACAGTTCTATAGGAGGATATATATATATATATATATATATATATATATATATATATATATATATATATATATATATATATATATATATATATATGTGTGTGTATGTGTGTGTGTGTGTCTATAGGCTCACCAGGCGTTGGATGGGAATCATCATGTTTGAGATTAGGTGATGGCAAGAATAGTGAGGAACCATGAGCTTTCTGATTCCAATGATTTGACGGTGTCACGATGTGTTGTGGACCCCCATGGATTTCACTTATAGGTTGGGCAGGTACTTATTTCAGGGAGATCCGCACTGTGTAATTCGTTTAGTCTTTGTATAATTAGGTATTTTGAGCAGTATGGAAATATTGTTGATGGATTAGTAGCCGACGGATTTGGGTCAGGTTTTGGTAGGATTTTGACTTGTTGGAAAAGTCATGGTTGTTTATCGGCATTTCCTTGTGGATTTCCTTAGTGGATCTTTATTTGTTGTTGTAAGAGCGGTTTCAAGTGAGTTGATTTGCCAGTGGTAGAGTTCGTGGAACGAATCCTAGATAAATTGTTAGTTAAATTTTACCCTGAGCGCATAAGAGTATGAATGTTGCCCAATATTTTCTTCCAGATTGACCATCGATATGCTCGTGGGGGCGGTAAGTTGGTGATGACTTGGCAGGAAGTCAAGTATGTATCTGAGAACTTTTAGGTGATTTTTGAGCTTAGGATGGATTAAAATTCTTGATCGAAATATTTTGAGTATTGTTATACTCGATTTAGTGGTGTTGTTGGTCAGAGACTTAGGATAAGTATGACGAGTGGATGATCATCAGCCATTATGTTTGTTCCTGGAAATTTTAGGTTGATGGATTCCCGATTCTATGAGGTATAAGTCGGTCTAGTCCCAGTTTCAAGTTTTTCCTGGTTTGAGTAGTTCTCTATAAGTGGGGTCGTACAGTTAGGGGAGAAAGAGTTGGTTGTTGCAGTTGAATGTTTTTAAGTGTTTGAATTGTTTTCGGCATCACTTAGGTTTTGAATGGTCTCTCGAGTTTTCAATTTGGATGTGTTAATGTTATGAATTGATGGGAGGGAGCATGTGGATAGTGCTTGTACAATTTTCAAGAATTCTAACTAAGTTAGGTTTCAATGACGAAATCTAATTAAAGTGGGGGAGAGTTGTAAAACCTTGTTTTGGGTCGTTTCTTAATTAGGGTTATATTATGTGTTTAGCGTGAGGGACTGAATATCGCCAGCTTGGGTCGGTGATCCATCTTGTCATCAGAATGAGTTGAGTTTTCTCACTGTACTCGTGGGTCAAAGGCACCAATGTCAGCCCACTAGATTGCGTTATGTATCCTTGTGTATAGGATCTTGATATATTGTAACACCCATAAAAAACATGACAAATTAAAACTTTTTAAATCATTCAAAAACCCATGCCCTTGTGACAAGCTCAAATCCGAAGGTGGCTCCATTTTTGCACCAAAATGCCCATGTTCTCATATAAGAAGAGATCTAACAAATGGAAAGCCAAGGTAAGGGCTTTTTACCTTCAAATGCAAGTCAATACAATGTAGATATTGGATCTACAAGCTTCCTCTCGATCCAAGCTTCCAAATCTCCAAGCTTCTTCAACAAATGCACCAAAAACACACTTTAGCCTCTCACACACTCAAGAATAGGGTTTAGATCGATTAGGGTTGCTTCTGGACATCAAAAGTGGTAAGGAGGCTGGAGGAAAGGACTTAAGGTCCTTTAAATAGGGTGCAAACCCTAAAAATTAGGGTTTCCATGCACAGCCTCTACTGTCGAGTCGGGGTTCTCTAACTCGTCGAGTTGAAATCATAAATCACGTGGGATGACTAGGTTCGACTCGACAAGTTGGGGCCTCCAACTCGTCGAGTTCCCTCAATAAAATGAATATAAAGCTTTCAAAAATTATACCTGGGAGTCGGGATGTTACAATTCTCCCCCACTTGAGCTAGACTTTGTCCTCGATGTCTGCTGCGGTGAACAACTCCGGATAATGCTCCCGCATCTTGGCCTCTGGCTCCCAAGTGCACTCGGATCCACTACGATGCTCCCATTATACATTTACCAAAGTTACTTCCTTGTTCCTTAGAACCTTCACTTTCCTCTCCAAAATGGCCACTGGCCTCTCCATGTAATTCAGGTGCTCGTCGACCTGTATATCATCCAGTGACACCACTGCCTCCTCATCTAATATGCACTTTCGCAACTGTGACACGTGGAAAGTGTTGTGGATCTGACTAAGCTCCTCCAGGAGATCCAGTCTATACGCCACCTTGCCAACCCTGGCAATGATCCTAAATGGTCCAATGTATCGAGGACCCAACTTTCCCCTCTTTCTAAAGCGAATCACACCCTACCAAGGTGAGACCTTTAGTAATACCATGTCACCCACCTGGAACTACAACTTCGATCGGCGCCTGTCGTGGTAAGTCTTCTGCCAACTCTGAGCGGTCTGTAGCTGATGTCTGATTTTTTGAATCCTCTCAGTAGTCTACAGAACTACCTCTGTCCGTCCCATCACCCTGTGACCGATCTCACCCCAACAGACTAGGGAGCAACATCTCCGCCCATATAACAGCTCATATGGTGGAGCACCAATATTGGAATGAAAGTTGTTGTTGTAGGAGAACTCTGCAAGGGGTAGGTAGGAGTCCCAACTCCCACCGAAGTCAATAATATAGCCTCTCAGCATATCCTCAAGAGTCTGTATGGTCCGATCACTCTGGCCATCTTTCTGCGGATGATAGGTTGTACTGAAGTGCAGTCGAGTGCCCAGCTCCTTGTGGAACTTCTGCCAGAAACGGGAGGTGAACCGAACATCGCAGTCTGAGATAATAGAGACCGGCACCCCATGGCGAGCAACAAGCTTGCGGATATACAAGTCTGTCAGCTTCTCAGCCGATGAACTCTCCCGTATCGCTAAAAAGTGGGCGTTCTTGGTCAATCGATCCACGATGACCCAAATAGCATTGAAGCCCCTAGTTGTCCTCGGTAGCTTGGTGGTGAAATCCATCGTGATCTATTCCCATTTCCACATGGGAATCTCCAGAGGATGCAGTTGGCCCTGCGGCATCTGATGCTCATCCTTGACCATCCGGCAAGTCAAGCACCTCTCAACATACCATGCAATCTGCCTCTTCATGCATGGCCATCAGTAACTCAATCGAAAATCCCAATACATCTTGGTAACCCCAAGGTGAATAGATAAGCGAGACTGATAAGCCTCCTCCAGAACAATCTGTCTGACCCCACCATACATCGGAACCCAAACCCGACCGCAACGAGTCAACAATCCTCAACTATCCTGCACAAACCGGGTGTTCTCACTCCTAATCCCCTCAAGCTTCCAATTCTCCTATCGCATACCCTCAACCTAAGCTTCCCTGATCAAGTTAACAAGTGGAGAATCCACTGATATCTTCATACATGTCGTTGGAGTAGAAGATCCAGCTGACTTGCAGCTCAGAGCATTTGCAACCAAGTTCGCTTTACTAGGATGGTAAAGGATCTCGCAGTCATAATCCTTGACTACGTCAAGCCACATGCGTTGTCTCATGTTCAGGTTCGGTTGATCCATGATGTGTCTCAGACTCTTGTGGTCCGTGTTAATGGTACAACGGACCCCATAGAAATAATGTCTCCAAATCTTGAGAGAGAATACCACCGCCCCTAACTCCAAATCGTGCATGGGTTATCTCGTCTCATGCGGCCTCAACTGTCGCGATGCATAGACTATAACCCTTCCCCTCTGCATGAGGACCGCTTCCATTCCTGTGATGGATGCATCATAGAACACTACAAAGTGCTCAACTCCCTCCGGGAGAGTCAAGACTGGATGTTTGGAGCCTCGCAAAGTCGTTTTCTGAGGGTCTCAAATGACCTCTGCTGCTCAGGGCCCCACCGGAAATCCACCCCCTTCCTCGTCAGACGAGTGAGGGGTACTGCAATCTTGGAGAAATCATGTATAAATCTCCGATAGTACCCAGCTAATCCCAAGAAGCTTCTGATATCTGAGGGAGACTTCGGAACCTCCCACTGCATAACTATCTCGATCTTGGCCAGATCGACCAAAATACCCTCCTGGTTAACGAGATGTCCAAGGAATCGAACCTCTCGTAACCAAAACTCGCACTTTGAGAGCTTGGCATAAATCCATTCTCACCTCAAAACTCCCAATATCTCATGGAGGTGCTCCTCATGCTGCTCTCTAGTCTTCGAGTACACCAAGATATCATCTATGAACACGATGACCGAGCGATTGAGCATCGGTCTGTAGACCCGATTCATCAGGTCCATAAATATTATTGGTGTGTTGGTGAGCACAAACGGCATCACCACGAACTCGTAATGTCCATCACAAGTCCGGAACGCGATCTTCTCCACGTCCTCCTCCCTAACCCTAACCTGATGGTACCCAGACCTCAGGTCCATCGTGGAGAACCAAGATGCTCCCTGCAGCTGATCGAAAAGGTCATCTATCCTCGAGAGGGGGTAACAGTTCTACACCGTCAACTTGTTCAACTCCCGGTAGTCAATGCACATCCGGTGTGAACCATCCTTCTTCCTGATGAAGAGAATCGATGCTCCCCATGGAGAACTGCTTGGATGGATGAACTATTTGCCCAACAGTTTCTACAACTATGACGACAGCTCCTGCATCTCTGGTGGTTTCAATCGATATGACACCTTGGCGATAGGGGCCGCACCTGGCATTAGGTCGATCCGAAACTCGACCTACCTCTCCGGAGGTACTCCGGTAACTCCTCTGGAAACACGTCAGCAAACTCCCTGACTACTGGAACCTCTAAAACTGTGGTCTGATCCTTGACCCGCATATCCACCACATACGCTAAATAACCCGCACACCCGTGTTGAATGTACCGTCGAGCCCTGACAGCTGAAAAAAAACCTTGATCCCAATCTGGTGCCCTCGCCATAGATAATCAGTTCTCCCCCACTTGGGGTTCGAACTACCACCCATTGACCCTCGCAGTCGATCATGGCATTGAAATGACTAAGCCAGTCCATACCCACAATCACACATACGCCCCCCTTGGGAATCAGAATCAAGTCTATCGGGAAACATACCCTGAAGATCTCCAACATGCAGCCCCGATAGACTGAAGAAGCAGAAATCCCGTGTTCGTTGGCGATAGAGACTCGCAACAGACACTCTAGATCTCCTACTAGAAAACCGTACTCCTTACTAAATGACTGAGAGACAAACGACCAACTCGCCCCAGAGTCAAATAATACCAAGGCAGGTAAGGAGTTCACTAAGAATGTACCTTACATGGTACACCACATATAAGCACAAAACAAATATAATTAGTAAGATAAGGGATAAAAGCATACCAACAACCACATCTAGTGCTGCCCCGACCTCCTCTGTTGTAATTTGGAAGGCACGTCCCTGAGCATTCGGGGGCCCTACTCTACCCTGACTCCCATCAGTGATTCTCATTGTAGCCGGCGCGGGAGCCTGCGCCAACTTGGCAGCTACTAGGGGACATTAGGCCTTCATATGGACCACCTGCTCACAATGGTAACAAATTCAGACCCCAAAAGCTGGAGTTTGTTGCTTACAATCCCTGGCAATGTGGCCCTGGTTGCCACACTTGTGGCACCCGCTACCCGATCGTTAAACCCCTGAATGAGCCTTCCCTCACTTCACGCAAATGCAGCCCGGCTAACCTCCAGACCAAGAATCGACGGTCTTGGACCGCTTTGGCGCCGGTTGTGACTTTGTCGGGGCCTTCCACTGCTTCCATAACTGTAACTCTATCTCAAGCTCACAATGCCTAATGGCCTCTTGTAACTCCAACAGTGTATCACAACATTGGGTAGCAACAAACTGATGGATATTGGTCTTGAGCAGGCTCAGATAACGTGTCATCTGAGCCTGCTCAGAAGCAAACTTCGGGCAAAGCATCACCCTCTCAGTGAACATGCGGGTGATCTCCGTCACCGTCTCTGTACCCTATCTCAAATCCAAAAACTCCTATAACATCCGCTCGCGCTCGACCTGCGGAATGTAGCGAGCGTGTAACATCTCCCTGAACTGTTCCCAAGTAACTGCAGCTCTCTGATCATCAGTATACGACCCAGTCATCAACCTCCACCAATCCTTTGTCCCGGACCTTAGCAAGTTCAGGGCACATCTGACCTTATGGTCATCAGGACATCAGCACGTGAAGAAACATCCCTCCACGTCAGACAACCACCTCATGGCTATGATCGGATCCTGAGTCCTATCAAAGTTCGGGGGCTTCGTGTTATCAAAGTCCCGGTATTGAAAATCTCACTCTGTCCTTGTACCCGCGGCTACAGTATTAACAATGGTTGCATATCTGTCATCAAAATACTTCATCATGGTGGTCTTGATAGACCCAAACATCTCCGAAATCTGACCCTGGACAATCTCGACCACCTCCTCGCAAATGATCTCCCGGACACGATCCTCTGTCAACACTGGCATATCCTAGCTGCCAGCTCCTGATCCTGACCTAGATCTGGTCTCAAATCGCCTCATAACCACCATACTGAAAATACACCAGAAAGATATCAGATAATCTGCATAAATAATGGGGAACCAACTCCCAACTAAACCCTAGGGGTTGTGACTTCCTTGCTACGTGTATGGGTCCTGTGCTTTCAGTAGTACGGGCCCATACTACCTTCCATGCCTACCCATATTTGTCTCAAGTATCATCACAACGCCCTAACAATATACATAAGCATGGCGAGCGCTCAATCCTCACTCCTAGAGGAATACTAAATACCTCATAACTGGACGACTGACCCCGCACAACTCCCCCATGAAACTTCCACCATCCCTGCAGCACTAGTGTAAGTTAGTCATACATAACGTTGGACCCTAGAGACTTTCGAATACCTGATCCTACCCTAAGCCCTTCATCAAACAAGAACAGGAAATAAGGACAAACCAAACATTCTCAGGCTATAAGATGTTAATTATGTACAACTATGATGCATACACTAAGCAACTACAGTAAAGATGTCAATTTCATATAAAGAAATCCTAGGCTATCAGGCATCATATAATCAGGCAATTCTATCAAGCAATTCCAGAAGATCCCTAGCTTATTACTAGCATGCTGCTCTAACATATCACGGTATCAAATAATTGCATGGTATTTTGGGGTCTACTTACTGGCCCCGGCTGATCATATACTCTGCATCCTCCTTTAATATTTTGAAAACCATTTTGAAAATCTTTTCCTTAGTTTGAGACTGGATTCATACGAGTGTTCCTCCAATTCACTCAACTAAGGCTCTAATACCAACTTGCAACACCCATAAAAATCATGACAATTTAAAACTTTTTAAATCGTTCAAAAATCCATAATCATTACAAATTGTTTTCAAAATAATATCACATCAGAGTATCCCATAAATCTGGATCATAAAAATGTGAGGATGTGCACAATCATGTCTTCTCCTTCCCGCGATCATCTGAAAAACCTGAAACAAGATCCAAAACTATAAGCCTGAAGCTTAGTGAGTTCCCCCAAAATACCCGCACAACAAGTAACACACATATAACAACAACATACTACAAGCCCAATTAACCATCAGGTTGGAATGCCCCAGGTCCTCAACCATCGGGTTGGAATGCCAACATATTATGGGTCCAGTCATCCTCGAGAAGGTATACCCTCAGCCCACAACCATCGGGTTGGAATTCCCACATATTATGAGTCAAATCATCCTTGCGATGGAATACTCACAGCCCACAACCATCGGGATGGAATGCCCCAGTCTGTTGGCTCTCATACAAAGCAAATAAACCTCAACCACCAATCAAACATGTGCACATATATCAGATAATCACATAACAGTCTATAGATAGGCAAACTGATCTAACAGATCATAACAGCATAATAACATCCTATCTACAAGGATACCGATCTAACAGATCATAACAACATAATAACATCCTATCTACCAGGATACTGATCTAACAAATCATAACAACATAATAACATCCTATCTACCAGGATACTAATATAACATATCATACAATACTCAAGCATATAACATATCAGGATAACAATCCAAAAGGGCTAGCCTTGGTGCCTTAGACCCTTGAGTATAGTGAGGAAAACTCACCTCACAAGTAGCTCGGGATGATAATGTCAAACTCCCCAAATACAGCTCCAAACTCAATCACCTACATCCACCAATGATCCACTTCCATAAATTTCCAAATTACTAAAATACCCCCAGAAGTCAAAAAGGTCAACCTTTGGTCAAAGTCAAAGTCAACGGTCAAGGTAAACAGGCCATGCTGACCCAACTCGTCGAGTGTAGCTCACTGATTCGTCGAGTTCCTTCAGAACTCAAGAAATCATGAAAACCCCAGTTGACTCGCCGAGTTTCCAGACAACACGTCGAGTCTATGTAGTGTCCAAAATGTCAGGAAAACCCAAGCTAACTCGTCGAGTCATCTCACTGACTCGTCCAGTCAATGCAGAAATCAAAACGGCCAATCTTCATCTGACTCGTTGAGTTCCTTCAGTCCATTTCTCATTCAAATGCTTTTACATGAACCAAAGCTCCAAACTGCAGATCTAGGCTCCAAGGGTGTTGTTATCACGTAAAGTTGCTAACTTTACGTGCATACAAAGCTCCATGAAGCTAAAATACTCATAATTAGCCTTAGAAGAAGGTTTTAGACATGGAGGAGGGCCAAAGCTCCATAAAGCTTAAGGCTTTATGTCTCTAAGGGCCTTGAGGAGTCCAGATCTGAAACCATGCCCTTGTTACAAGCTCAAATCCAAAGGTGACTCCATTTTTGCACCAAAATGCCCATGTTCTCATATAAGAAGAGATCTAACAAATGGAAAGCCAAGTTAAGGGCTTTTTACCTTCAAATGAAAGCCAAGACAATTTAGATACTGGGTCTACAAGCTTCCTCTCGATCCAAGCTTCCAAATCTCCAAGCTTCTTCAACAAATGCACCAAAAACACACTTTAGCCTCTCACACACTCAAGAATAGGGTTTAGATCGATTAGGGTTGCTTATGGCCGTCAAAAGTAGTAAGGAGGCTGGAGGAAAGGACTTAAGGTCCTTTAAATAGGTGCAAACCCTAAAAATTAGGGTTTCCATGCATAACCTCTACTCGTCGAGTCGGGGTCCTCCAACTCGTCGAGTAGAAATCATAAATCACGCGTGCTGACTAGGTTCTACATGATGAGTTGGGGCCTCCAACTCGTCGAGTTCCCTCAATAAAATGAGTATAAAGCTTTCAAAAAGTATACCTGGGAGTCGGGATGTTACATATGTTGTAGTGATCTGTTAGATTGGTAGATTTATATGATTACCTATACTTGCTGGTTATTAATTATTATTTGAATATGTCGACATAATGTGGTTTGGATGAGGCAGTCCTACTTTGTGTTGAACGCCAAGACGCCTGAGCGGTCCAGTTGATATTGTAGGCCTAAAGGAAGCAGTCCAGCTTATGTTGTAGGCTCGGGAGCGGTCCATGTTTGTGATGTAGGCTCAGGAGAGTGTGGTTGGGTTGAGGCGATATTACTTTGCGTTGTGGGCCAACATACCCAGGAATAGTCCAGCTATATGTTCCAGGCTCAAGAGTAGTCTAGCTTTGTGATGTATTCTCAGGAAATGGTCCAGCTCTGTGTTGTAGGCTTGGTGTGAATGCATTGTTTATGTATTGTTGTGTGGGGTATTTTGGGGGAACTCACTAAGCTTCGTGCTTACCCAGTTGTTTATAAATATTTTTCAGGTACCATTGATGATTGTTTGAAGGCGAAGGCATGATCGTACACATCTTCCTGCTGATTTATGTTTTGAGAGATTTTTGATACCCTGATTCTATGGATTTGATTTTAAAGCAATGGCTTACTATCTTATGGTTTTGTGTGATAGTTTTATAAAAACAAAAAAATATTTAGCATGGTTTTTGGGATGCTACATACACTATTGATACATGTTTTGTGTTACTTATATGTGAATAACATTTAGATACAAAATTTATTCGCATATTAATATACATTCATATATGAATGTATATATATTTATTAATAGTGAAGGTAAATATGCAATGATGTGAGTTATTCACATGTGAATAACATATAAAAGTTATAACATAACATTATAGGACAATTCATCAAACAATTGATGTGCATACAATTTAACTTATATAACTATAACAAAATCTTTACAAACAGTTGTGGTACCTTGGTAAAATATGAAGAATTGACAACAATGAATACAAATCCTATCCAAATTAATGACAAACCACTAGATTGAGATCAAAATTTTGAAAAATACTTTGTAGAGCATTTCATCAAACACTTTTAGTGCATACAATTTAAGTTCAATAATTATGGCAAAACATGAAGAATTGAAAACAACAAATATAAATCAAACCAAATACTATCAAAATCAATGATAAACCAGTTGATTGATAAACAAATTTATGAAAGAATTAATGAAAAACTATATTTTGCACGATTTATTTACTTGAACAGTGACTTTGAGATCAAAATCTTCAATGTTGATGTATGTTTGATTAGTGAATGTTGTGTGGTGTATATTAATGTTCGATTGTTGAAATTTTAACGATTGATTCATGTTAGAAGATGTTAAGATCGATAGACCTAGATGATTTGTAAATATTTTCTTGTGAGATTGTTGAATCTTGACAATGTTTAATAGATAATCAGAAGAAAAAAATGATTTTGGATTAAGAATCAGCAGTATTATATGAAAAATCGAAGATTTTTTTATGAGGAATCATAGATTTTGGATGAAGAGTTGGAGATTCTGATGAACAGTTGATGATACAGATGAGCATTGATTTAGAAATGTATAAATAAAAGAATTTTGTTATTATTAAAAAATTAATGTCCACAATTACGAATTTGCCTTTTTCATTTATAATTATGCCATTCTATTTAAGTATCTAGATCAATTGAGATATGTGGCTAAGATTTGTTCTCGTGTTCTCGTTTATATAATTGTACTCGTTTGAACACACACACACACACACACACACACACATATATATATATATATATATATATATATATATATATATATATATATATATATATATATATATATATCATACTATCATATCATATTATACTTATAGATGAGACATTTTTCCTTAATCCTCATGCATTTGAAACCCCACAAAAATTTGCAAACACCTCATGCATTTGAAACCTCCGATTTTAATGAATACCACTCAAAAGTTTCTTAATAATTATTAACAATTCAAAAGTTTTATAACTTATATAATATATTTAATAAACAATTAATGGATAGTCTACTATAAAAAAAGCTAATCTCTTTGAGTAGACACAAAAATACAAATCACATATAAAATTCACAAAAAAAACAAGTTTAAAGTTTTTTGTGTTGGTTTGAGGGCTTTGGACCGTTTTTCGAGCCATGTTATTATGTTGAAGTTTTAATTTGTAAGTTTGTTATATACTAATTTTTTTTATATTTTCTTGGTTTAAGTATTCTTTTAAGAATATCATTGTATGTTATGATTGAAATTCTAATGTAAATTAGATTAGATTCATGTTATCGATCATATGTTATGGAAAGTGATATATATATATATATATATATATATATATATATATATATATATATATAATATTTAATTAACTATTGTATACATGTTTGTATGTTCGTGTTGCTTCAAAGCAATAATTAGTTGAAAATCATGGATATGTCATATTATCCATATTATCCATGTAAGTCTCTTTTAAAATGCAAATTGTATATGTTATCACGTTATATTTTAGTATATATTTAACATTTTAATTATAATAATAAGTGCTTTTTAAAAGTTTCTTTCACTTATTAATAATAAGTGGTTTTAGTGTAAGTTTCACATTTTAATAATAATATTAAGTGTTTCTTAAAAGTCTTCTTTAACTTATTATTAATAATAAGTGGTTTAAAATTAATGAATATAACTTTAAATGATAATAACATCAAATTATAAATTACATTTAGCTACAAACAAATTGTATTTTAAATTAACATCATTATTGAAATTAGAAAATGATCGCATAAGTAAAATATAATTAATCAATCATAATAATTGTTAAAAATAATGCTAAATAGATAATTATATTTAATTCTATTCATGAGGAATGTTGGTTGATGTCAATAAATATTATTGTTCAAAATAATTGAGATTATATATATATATATATATATATATATATATATATATATATATATATTAGTGTAAAAATATTATCTCAAAGTTATTGTCAATAACATAACCATTTTAAACATATATTTTTTTTAATATTTTAACAATATATTTTTAACTTACGTTGCGCAAGGGTTAAATTGAATATAATTACCGGTTTTTTTGACTTAATTGAATATATAAAAAAATAAATAAAAATAAATAAATAAAGAGATATAATGACTAAATCGATTACGAGGTCAATATGTAAAGACTTTATTGCAGTTTTCTCTAAACATTATTAATACAATAATAATCATTTATCAAATAGTTTCTATTGTGATATTACTTCTTCAAATTGGTAAAAAGTCACCGGCTTCCACAACTAAATTCATTGTGTATGAGTTGATTAATTACCAGACGCTTTCTAATCTATCGGATAACGTTTAAAAACTAATCGGGAATTAACCGTATATCATATTTTTATTCATGTTTAAATAACACAATTCATTCACATGTAAATAAAACCAATTCAGATGTTTTTATTGGTTGTGACTATAGCATTAGCATCCTTCTTCTAACACCAACCTAATAACCAAATAACATAGTAAGTATCACATAACCATTGAAATTAATGGTTTTTACCCTTTCCATCTAAACCCCAAAATACCATCATAAGAGGAGAATTTTTGCCTGTGATGCATCACTATGGATTGAATACTAATGATCAAATAAAAATTTCTTAAATGGTCTTCTCTTGATTTCAACCCCACACACTTAGAACTCTTTTCTTTGCTCTGATTAATAATGAAATGTCTAAAATCGTAATTGAGAATCTAACCCAAACTTACATCAACCTTTCATATTTAAGTCAACAAACTAGTCATTAGTTTGAATATTTCCCCGAAAGCTTAATGTAATTATGTACTTCTTACATTAATTACAATTTTATAGAATTCACCAATTTCACACTAATTTTGCAATTAATGCACAAATATGAGAATAACAATATACTTTCACTTCAATATACCTTAATTCTCATTATTGGAAAATCATCAACTTTATTCAAATCACCTACGTCTAATTAAATAATCAACTTAAAAGATGTTTAAATCACAATTAACGAGTCAACACATCTATCCCTTAATTTTGATGTTAAGGTTATGTTTTGATAACCCATTTTAGTTTAGTTTATAATGACTAGTCTCACGAAGTAGGGTGTAGGGTGTTACATTGAACATAGGGGCTGTTTGGCAACTTCAATCGTTACAAGCTTGAATGATTTAGAGGCTTTGAATGAATCTATCTTTAAATAAAAAAAAATAAAAAAAAATAAAAAATAAAAAAGAACATGTCGTTTGGAAATCTTGTTAAATAGTAAAAACTAGCATTATCTTTGTGTTTAGAATTGCAGACCATCATACCCAACTAGAAAAAATCACAAATGAATTCACAATCCAAACAATCCACTAAAATGGATTGACCGACTTCACCCCTAACATCACCGTCAAAAGCACCACCAATGATCATCCACTATAATCATCTCCATTGTTTATGAATTTCTTTTTACACGAGCAAAGATAGAAGAAGAGCCACAAACTCCTATTAAACTAAGCGTACACCTCAACAACCCCTTAGTTCACGATAGACCTGGCAATTTCAGACACGAAGACACGAATTGTGAGAGACACGACACGACACGAATACATCTTAAAATTTGAGATAAAACTTATTTATCATTGTGTAATCGTATCATGTCAAATTCGTGGCTGACACGAATACACGAATTGTCAGGTCTAGTTCACATTTCTAATTGTTAAAGATACCATCAATCATATTGAAACCAGTTTTCACAGTCAATGTCAAAGTGTCAATAGAGAGAGGAGGCGTTGATGGGGGAGGGTTTGTTGCTTGGCCAATGAAAAGAAGAGGGAAGAGAGACGAGGTGAAGGGAAATGGTTGAGATACTAAGTATGGCGAACCAAATGAGAACCGATCCACATTAATTAAGAGGTGAAAGTGAAACAAACAATTCCTTACATGGCAATGTTGGTGCTTATAATAAGTGGTATTCAGTAAAGTAGTTGGAATGGATATGGTGATATAACTTATACGGATTGTTTGTGTTAAAAAGCATAAGAGATTTATTTATTAATTGGTATTTTAACTAATAATAAACTGTACATACAAGTCTGATCGTGTACCAGCAGAAAAAAGAAAAAATTCTCAAAATCCGTCAAAAAGAAAACAGGCTCACAAGAAGCATATCATCCATCATCCATCATCCATCATAAAACACTTTAAGACAAAAGGTTAACATGGGTTGGTTATAAACTAGCTTAGCTTTGTACACACTCAAAAGGGCGCAGTGTTCCATCAGGAAACTCATGCATCCGGAACTCTTCTAATGCATCAAACGGACTGCACGCACAAACCATTAAATTAAGTTAAAAGTTAAAAGTTAATTGGGGGAAAAGGAATCACAACAAATTTAAGACACACACTCACACTGATACTGCACGGTTATTGGATAATCTGCGTTGATTGGCTTCCATTATATCCAAGATATCACCGCTCTCTGTCTCTATTCCATCAACAACACATGGAGCCAAAGCAAGCGGGCTCCACATCTGACATCATCATATCTCTCTATTACATACATACATACACATATATACGTACATATCGGACCAAATCTATAACTTTTTACCTTGATGCTATTATCTATCCCGCTAGTCGCTACAACGCAATCAAACGGATGACTTTGCACACAGTTTACCACTGAAAAACAAACCCATTACTCATTAATCTATTAAGCTGTTAAACAAAATGAAGATAATATAACATACCAGCCCCATCTCCAGTAAGCACTTTTATTAGTCTACCCGTGCTCTTCTCCCATATAAACCATCTACCATCATCACTTCCACTACCAATATACTCGCCTGTGCAAATGCCATTACATATATATATATATATATATATATATATATATATATATATATATATATATATATATATATATATATATATATATATATATATATATATATAATAAAATCTATATGATATGGACAAAAGGACAAATAAATGCACCTACCTTTTTGGCCAAGAAAACTGGCTTGTTTAATGTCGGTCCCTATGTTACAATGACCAATGTATTGTTGCTTCATATCTATCGCCCTCTCATTCTGCAAATCAATATACCAATGCATAAATAATCGTCTAATCATAATTATTATTTTTTTTTTAAATTCGGATACCTGACGAGTGAGTTTATCGCTTCGAGGAGATGATTTTGGTGATCCACAAGAGCTGCTGCTTGTAGTTGTAGTTGTATGGCGGGTATTTACGGTTGAATCGAATTTTCTGTGGATTCTGACATTTAAAGTCGGTTGCAAATTGTTGGATTCTGATTCATGGCCTTCTTCTTCTTCTTCTTCTTCTTCATCACCACCTGATGACACTGAAGTTTCAAATTCAAGTTCCAACTCTTCTTCTTCATAATCGGAGTCTTCTCTTCCACTTCCAGACAGAGGTTGCAAAGTGTCTTCTTCACCAATTGCATCTGCTCGATACAGTATGTCACTCAGAGATATTACTCTACCACCACCACCACTTCTTGTTTCAAATCTAGGACCTCCTTTTGCCGCCTTGTTGGAGGCTTCAGCTTCAACTAAATCCATCCGTTTTTTTATCTTCTCCACCATTTCAGCAGCTTCCATGTTAGATGGAGCTGAAAACTGACCACCAATAGCAAACTCCATAGCTTCTTTGTGTTTACCCAACTGATTGCCACCCACAATTATTAATGCCATGGGTATATATAATATATAATACCATGTGAATGTGATATGTCCAAGTCATGTAACTTAATTATTCACCTGTAATAGAGCTTCAGCCATACATAGGAGTGCTCTAACTGAAGTAGGATCAATCTCCACAGCTCTATAGCAGTCTCTTATAGCCATATGAGCATCATTTTTCCAATTCCGCTGAAAAGCAAATATATCAAAAAGAATGGATACATGTAAAGTGCAGTTGCAAGTTGCAACAAAAGATGAAAAACCTTGAGAAGCAATGCTGCCCGCAAACACAAACACTCATGCATCAGAGTATGTCCAATCTGACCATAACCATGCAAAACATCATTGCAAGCCTCAATCCCATAATAATAGTTGGCACCCTCTTTTAAAGACTTCTCTGCAATCTGAATCAGTTTTCTGCATTGGTCAAGCTGTGACACAATCATTCAAAGTTTTTAAGTATTAGTCATCTTTCTCATGAGTGTGGGATAAAACAAAAGACAGAATGCATTGCAGACCCTAGCAGCAAGATTCCTCTTTGCAGGAAAACGATTTGGGAAGAAATCAGAGACTGGTGGTTTTGATTGCACCTCCTTCAGTATCCCAGTTGGATTGAAAAACTTCATTGCATCATCTGATGTGTACCGCATAGCACTCGGGTGAACTATAATAAAACCAAAAAACATTGTGAGCAAAGGGTAAATCAGTAAATGTTACAATCGATAGGGTAAGGAAACATACCAGGATTTACGTCCATTAAGTAGACATGTTCTTTACTATAATTGAGAAGAACCTCTTCTCCATTTGGACTAAATGCAACATGCGTCAGGTGCAAGCCTTGATGTCCCTAAAAACAAACAAGTATTCAAAGTTTAAAAGTAGCATCTATCGCAAAATACAAAGACCTGAAAACCCTATATAAACTAACATGATCAGAAAGATGCATTGGGCAGAAGTAGTTAACACAAGGGGGTGGTGACAGCTGTCGCCTGCAGGAAGACAGTGGTGAAAGCATGCGTCTATCGTATAAACGAGCAAATGCATCACTGCAAGCATTTGGAATAGCAAATCAGGTGAGGCTAATTATAAAAATTTTATAATATGTGGTGTAAGTGACAACTGACAAGAGTGTCAATGAATACCTCCCACCAACAAGGAGCAAATGAGGCCTGGTGCTGCTGATGTCACAAGACTTCAGCATAAGTGACTGCTTAGGTGGACTACCTAATGACTTCTTTGCTCCACTTCGCAAGTCGAGCTGGCATCAAACACTAAACATGTGACTTCTTAGGTCTCTTGTAACCTTTTTTTTTTAGAAATATGGAAACCAGATTGTCTCATGCTTACTAATATGTTACGACATTCTTGGTGAGAAGATTCAGCAGGGGGACAAGAAGTGACCTCCCGGAGATCATGCTGTCTCAGAGTGGCATCCTCGCTGGCACTCCAGACAACATTCGGATTACCAGGTTCTACCTGAAACAGGAAAATCCATAATGATAAGGAGAGATGATATTAGTAAATTTGTTAGGGGAAAACAAAATATATCTCTTACAGCTAATTTTTTAACTCTCCTGCTGTGGCATTGAAAATGAGCCGATAGGTTACTAGCAGTATCTTCATGTGTGCGAGACAAATTGAATAGTCGAACCTACAGGTGTGAG
Source organism: Lactuca sativa (assembly GCF_002870075.4). Classification (NCBI taxonomy): domain Eukaryota; kingdom Viridiplantae; phylum Streptophyta; class Magnoliopsida; order Asterales; family Asteraceae; genus Lactuca; species Lactuca sativa. Next base: position 2,803,843 of record NC_056623.2, on the reverse strand, counting down.
TTAAGATTTTCAGAAGACATGTGAATGAATGAAGCAATGAACAAAAATGGGAGGAGGGAGGGTTACTTCAGTATCACCAGCTCCAGATGCTACCAACTCATCAGATGTTTCAGGAACAAACTTTGTGCAAAATATATTATTCCTATGACCACTGTCAATGGAATGCAAAAGCTTGCGGCTTTCATAACTCCAAAGATTTACCTGCAACAGAATGGAACATCTCTAGTTAAAACTACATGTAAAAAAGAAGTATTATTAGGTCCATTTTACTTGGTTTTCAGGCATCATACAGGTAGCTAATACATATGAAGACAAAAGGTAAGAAGATGTACATGAGCATCATCAGATCCAGATATCAATAGTGAGCCTTTTGAATTCCAAGCAATAGTATTTACACATCCCTGATGCGCCTGAAAACAACACAGATTAACTCTTTATTAAATTTTTGGTAAATAGACACAACTAGATGTATATCTAGATATAACAACAATACTTCCTAGTTCCTACATCTAAAGTCTAAACCAATTTAACCCCATTCTTGTACTAAATACCCTAACCTATGCTTCTCTTCAATCTCCCCACTCTCATTCCTTATGATTCCCTTTTCCCCTAAAAAATTTCCGTTCTACTCTCATTCTATATATTTATACCAACATATTGTAGGATCACTTCAGTGGTCTATGCAAACAATATGTGATCACAAGAGGTATGTATGAGTATATGACTTTTTGGCACAAGTTTATCTGGGAAGTCGCAATGTCACATGCAGATATTATTTCATTTTTCTAGACGTACACATGCTTCGATGCTATGAGGGAGTAATGATCGCATACTCACTAAGGAAGACTTCCATTTGTATCACAATTCAAAAGTATGTTTGTGATTTATATATAACTGCATATTACTGGTATATAAACCATTATATAACCTATGATTCAAATAAAAAAAAGTGTTCCCTAGGCTCTTACAATTATAAAGAGAAATTAAAAGAAAAAACAGTGTCAGTAAGAAACAAATAAGGATAGAAAATCAAAGCTCGAACTGCAACATAAAAAGGTTAGGTAGATCTCAATTTTTCTCATAGTGATCAATATATTTTCCATTTCTCTTCCTTTCTCCTGGATGGAGCAATACATACAGAAGGTAATCGACACTAATGTGCTGATCAAAAGTTATAATTCCAATAGAAAAACATCCCTTGCAAGATATATCAAGATTTAAGCACAGAGTACACACCTCCAGTTCTCTTTCCAGAGAAAGCCTTCTAATGAATGATGAATGCATCTGTAGACTGTGATTTATATCCTGTAATACCACAAGATAGAATATCAGCATCTACAAAAAAAATTACTGCCAAGAAAATACAGAACCACAATATACACATGAAAACGTTAATAAAACAAGGAAGAACATGAAGATCACCTATTGATGATCAAATAAACAGCTAGCAATATGAAAAATATGTACGAATAAGATATATTTACCTATATGCATATACGGGGTTTAAGCGAGTTAATAGAGTGCAGGGATGAATTACTTCAACATTGTTGGTTAAAAGTATTTGGTTTCATATAACGAACATTGAGCTGGAAACTAACACTAAAGATTCCATCAATCAAAAAATTTGGTTCTACAGAATCATTTTAAAAGAATGGACATCAGAGCCAACTGGACCTCTTCTAGCTCAATCAAGGTTAAGGAAGAAGAATCTCATTATCTTAACATATGCCTTTGTGCAGGAGACTGAAAAAGTTTAATCTCATATGAGGAATGTGCCACCAGTTTTATTCCCCAAGTAATTTCTAGAACTTGCAATTCCCACAGTTTGATGAAAATGAGGGCTAGTCTCTAAAGCTGTTTCAATTATTGCGGATTAGAGGCAGCATATTTTGATATATCACCCATTTTTTGTTATAATCACCTGTGTTGCTATGTTTGCCAAAAATGATTTCAAATTGGGACACCGTGGAATCTCTAAATCTACAATCTGTGGATGAATCAGACTAGAGAGAATCGAACAGATACTATAAAATGATGGAAACAAGATGTTCTTCAAACCAAGCCTACGGCAATAATCATCAAACACCAAATAAAAACTAAAAACTACGCCATATCTAATGCAGTGTAAGGTGTTATAACAACCACAATGTATTCGTGGAACACCAAAATAGAATTTCATTTTAGTCACAAATACAATCACGAAGTCCCTATTTTTCAACAGTCTCACCGACCTCAAATTCACAAGTAAAACAAAACACAAACAATCAAATAAACACAAGCAATTCCACAGGTTGGTATTACACACGCATTAAGATCACAAAAAGAAACTGACTAGCAAATTTGTACAGCGAAAAGAAAAGAGGGAAAATAAAGAATTTACGTACGGAACGAACGTGTAGAGTTCGAGTATCAATGAAGTCGGCGATGTTGCCATCGTGAAAGCAGAGCGATTCCATTCTTGATTGAAAATTATACGATCATATCATATAAAACTGACAAATAAAAACCCTAAATTCTTTGTGGAAATTGTTGGTTCTTTGGAAATGATGATCTGACACGGTTATTGAAAAGAGATTGAGAGAGTCGGTGAGTGGGTTTTTACAATGTGTGTGTGGATGGTTCTAAAGCTCCAACAAACAGCGTCGTCGTTACTCGTCCCTCGCTATGCGTAAATATAACCCGTTACAGTATATATATATATATATATATATATATATATATATATATATATATATATATATATATATATATATATATATATATATATATATATATATATATATATATATATATATATATATATATATATATATAATTAACTAAAACAATTTTATATATAGAAATCCTCATTTTTACTGTATTTTAGAACATCTTTAATCTAATTAATTTTTATTATTAAATTATATCAAATAGTTCAGCATATTAATCACTTTCATTTGATACAGATAGCGTGATGCTTTTTTTTAATTAAAATTTTGAAGTTGATGCGCAACCTTTTCTTAAACAATGGAGGGAATTTAACTCCCATCATCCATCTAATGTATTTATATATATTGTATATTATGGATCATTGTTCAAGATAAATATAATAAATCGTGTGTTAGTAAAATAGATTGTGTATTTATATATATTGTATATTATGGATCATTGTTCAAGATAAATATAATAAATCGTGTGTTAGTAAAATAGATTGTGAATAACAATGTAATTTAGATAATTTCTAGGTTCAAGAAATACTTTTTGAAATATGTATTTAACCCTAGTGTTTGGGGTTAAATTAATAAAGATTTTAGATAACCCAAGAAATCAATCTAATTTCAGAAAAAATGATAATGTAATTCTAGATGATAATATTCTACAACACGGACAAATTTATATAGATAATAGGTGGTTAAAAGCGGTTATTTTTTGTGGGAAGTTATATTTGTTCCCAACATACAAGACCATTGGCTTTTGGCGAGAAGTTATTTTTAGCAGGGCCGTCGTCAGGGGCATAGCTTCGAACCCCGTGTTCCCGAGTTCACTTTGGCTTATGTGAACATTCACTCCGCATCTTGAATTGTATTGTATCTAAAGTTAAACTTAGTTTGTCCCAAATTAATCTTGATTTTATGAAATGACTTGATGATATACTAAAATCACCAACATTACTACCTCATTTTAGTTTAATCTCTAATTAACTTAAAATAACGAACATAAAGACCAAACTCATGCATAATTGGAAATATCTTGAAGATTGAATTTTCTTATTAGTATTATACATATTTTAGATAATTAAGAATTTGATTTCTTAAGAATTAAATGATCAACTCATTTGAGCAATTGAAAATATTATACACATATGTTATACATTAATTTTAATGTTTATATTTGATATCTTACAAGCCATTTGTCAATTTATGTTTTATAAATTTTAAAATTATCAAGGGCTTTATCCGTAGAATATAATAAGTATACATAACGTAAACGTTTACAGTTGTCTATAAATATAACAAAATACTTCTTATTGCCTAAGGTGGGAATTGCATGCAATTTACAAAAGTCGTTATGTATTAATTAATTCAAACATAACATAATTTGTTTTTACAATTGAAAAGGTTTGTCAATTTATTTTAATTAACACATAGATTTTACACTTTTCTATATTACTGTTAAAAGGATTAATTAATCCATTTTTAGACATTCGAAACATTCGTTTTTAATGAAGGTGTCTTAAACATGCATGCCAAATAGAATATACAACAATTTCTTAACAAGGACATATAGATAGAATGTGCAATACTTTTATTTAAATTTAACATAAACATACCATTAGAATGATACACAAATCCTACAAATGCACCACACTTTGATAATATGTACTTATCAAACTCATATACTTGTTTATAACCACATTTTTTTAATAGAGCTCCATAAATTCAGTTTTTCCTAATCTTAGGAACGTGTATACCAAATTGGAGCACTAGTATGATCTCCCATATAGAGTACCGATCCATCTTCTACCATCTCATAGTTATTAAACCAACAATGATCTTTACATATATGATTTGTTGCCCCCGAGTCTATTTATCATGCATGATTATCATCCTGCTAGAAGCCTATAATCATGCACATAAATGTCTTAGGGATTACCGGTACATAATATACAACAAAATTAGGACCATAAATCAAATTTATGATTGAACAGTGTTAAATACAATATAGGAGGAATATTAGAAATGATTGATATCTCGCAAAGTGAGCGAGAGGAAGTGTGAAAGAGTTTGTTTTGTATGTTTGTTAGGGACCAAAAATAAAAATAAAATCAACTCAAAGAGATGGTTAGCGTTACAATTGAAAAGGTTAGAATTGGTTCAGAAAAACCATGTAACAACATTTCGTGTGTCGATACTAGAGTGGTCCAGTTTTTTCTGAGATTGGTATTTATTTGGTGTCGGCTAGTCTTTTTCTACCAGGCTTGCGGTCTTTGCGTTCATTTTTTTGGTTGGGTTTAAGATATTTTTTCAAGCAGGGTCTCTACTTAAATATAAAGATAATGTTTGTTTTTTAATAGTTATTATTATTATGTTGTTGTTAATAACTAATAAATTTATTTGATTGAATAAAACTAGTTTAATTTAAATTATGAGTTTTAACTATGATGCTTTTTGTCCATGGGTATAAGAAAATCGGGAAGGGTGGAAGTAGCGATAAAATATTAAAATGCAAGCAACTTCAAAACGACTAGGAGGCAATGAGGGAATTACTAGGCGTTTTGGGCTCCTCAAGGCGTGGCCTTGTTAGGTTGCTTTTATTTGGTTTATGGCTAACAGGCTAAGTTTTTTTTGGACCGGCTTAAATTGGACTGGTTTAATACTTTAATGTCCGGTAAAGATTGAACCCGGACGGCTGGACTTTTGGTAAGAACCAATTAAGGATTAAACGGTTTAAAATCGGTTTAAGACCGGTCCTATGCAAAATAATAGTAATAATAATAATAATAATAATGTAAGGACTGAGCTAAATTTGCACCTTAAGTATTAATTAAGGTTCTCAATCCCATATCTCTTATTTTTTTGGACTCTTTCACGTACGAATGCAAAAACGTTCCCATCAAAGGATTACTAGTTTTTTTTTTTTTTGCAAATCCTATTTAATACATTAAATATTTTTAAAAAATAAAAAAATTCAATCCAATCCGACATGTTTTGACCCACAATTATAATTAAATTTTGTACTCTTTAACCAAGTATCCATTGTGCGTGTTTTACACTTTTATTAATTTTGTGTTTTTAAGTGGATCGAATCGAATCAAACGTGATATATCAATATCACACTTTAAAGAATGCTTTGGTTATAGTCTTATAGAAAAGGAAATTTAAAAGTGACAAAACATGGATTATTCCCAATTCCAAAACATACATCACTATCAATTTCTTTTATACATTCATAAACATGTGCGCATGCAAAACATTGTGCACGCATATGCATAAAGAAAACGATGCCAATATCACTAATTTAATTGAAATTGAATAGATATCTAACACAACCACCAATGCTTCAAAATTAACTAAGAATTTAAAAATCCTAAATGTTCATCCAATTCATATGAAAGACTCAGGTGTTGTTTGTTTTTTCTGAGGCAAAAATGTCTGCAGTCTACGAACCACATCTGCAGTAGAAGAGGTGGACCAAAGTCTAAAAAAAGAAGACTATTTGTTTTTTTAACATTTGCGGGCTACTAGAATAAGCTGAAATGGAAATAAATTGATTTTTTTAAACTCCAAAGTGATTTTTAATATTTTTATAACTTTGTTATAAATAATTAACAAATCTAGATCAACTTTTATTTATTATTGTATAAAAAATAAAAAATAAAAATTGTATGAATTAACGTATATATTTGATAAAACCAACAACTTTGGTCGCAAATTTATAATTAAACATTATAATTAGTGATCAAAAAATTTGATACATAAATCGATGGAAATAAACTTCGATTTTTTCAGTTAATTCCATTAAAAACGTAACATAAATATTTTCTCGAGAAATTGACGATATTGTATTAAATAATGTTTTGACAAAATCTGGCAAAAAAATATAAGAATATATTATGATTTTTTTCATATTTATATAAACAACTTCAACGACTATTATTATAATAAATCTTTATTTATAAATTTGTCAAAAATACCATGTTTGTATCGTCGAATGTTTTTTTTAAGTTTTGTAATTTTTTTCAAATAGATTATCATTAATAAAGTTGGAAAAAAATACAAATTAAAAAAACTTTAAAAAAATAAAGATATATATGTTTTTTTAGGTTACAAAATATTTGGAGATGTTAAAAGACTCTGGTCCACTTCCACGTCAAGAAGATGGCGTGCATACATTTTTAGGTTTGCAGTCTTAAAAAAAAACAAACAGTCTGCGAAGGCTAATGTCTGCGAGTGGTCTGCGCGACACAGACAGAAGAGGGCGTGCAGATCTGCAGACAAAAAACAAACACTACCTCAATAATGAAGAAACCCAAAACTAAATCCAAAATCCAGGAACACCTAAAATTTCTTACGATTTGCTCATCAATGACTGCATTAAAATAACTGCATTAAAATAAAGGGATAATGACTTGTGAAGGTAAACAATTTTAGATTTTATACATATTTATTACTAAACTTATTTTTAGTTCGACCTACCATTAAACATTTTCAAAATGATTAAAAAACACAATTATGACTAGCTATTGGAGGTATTATGTATACATTGAATCACAATTAATCTCTAATGTTTTTTTGTACAAATTTATTCAATAATATTTTTTTTCAAACATATTTTACCTACATGATTTGATCAAAATATACTATTTCAAATACATATATGTATATAATTTTTTCAAAGAATAAAATACTTTTACATTTATTTTACAAATAAATATGTATTTTTTTGATATATATATATATATATATATATATATATATATATATATATATATATATATATATATATATATAATGCATATTTTTACATTTAAAACTTATATCTTCAGATATAAACACATTATTTTTTAAGAAGATAAAGCAAAGAAATACAAGGAAATGAAGAAACAGGAGGAAATGGACCTTCCATATATTTATCCTTCAAAAAAATTAGATGATTTTTTTTATTATTTTAAAGGAAAGAGACTAAGGTGTTGTTTGTTTTTTTTAAGGCAAAATGTCTGCAGTCTGCGGACCACATCTGTAGACCTCTTCGGTAGAAGAGGTGGACCAAACGTCTGCAGTCTGAATTAAGAAGACTGTTTGTTTTTTTAACATCTGCAGACTATTACAATAAACTAAAATTTAAATAAACTGATTTTTTAAACTTCAAAGTGGTTTTTTAATATTTTAATGACTTTGTTATAAATAATTAACAAATCTATACCAACTTTTATGTATTATTGTATAAAAAATGAAAATAAAATGGTACGAATTAACGTATTTATTTTATAAAAACAACAATTTTGGTCGTAAAGTTATACATTGTAATTAAGGATCAATGAATTTAATACATAATATTGATGGAAATAAATTTCGATTTTAAAATGAAAATTTTCATTTTACTTTTTCAATTAAACCAATTAAAAACGTACCATAAATATTTTTCCCAAGAAATGGATGATACTGCATTAAATAATTTTTTATAAACTTTGGCATAAAAAATAGAGTAAATTACACGAATGGTCCCTATGGTTTGGGGTAATTTGCGCTTTTGGTCTCTAACTAATTTTTTTAACTCGAAAAGTCCCTACTGTTTGTTTTTGTTACACGCTTGGTCTCTACTGTTTGTTTTTATTACGCGATTGGTCCCTGTCTTACCTAAAAATATTATTATTTAAATAGAAAAAAAAATTATGGGATAGGTAAGGTAAGGTGAGGGGGGTTGGGGTTAGGGTGTGTTTATTTAAATATTTTAAAAAATCAAGAGCAAAATAGTTTTTTTAGGTAAGACAAGGACCAAGCGTGTAACAAAACAAACAATAGGGACCTTCCGAGTTAAAAAAATAAGTTAAGGACTAAACGCGTAAATTACCCTAAACCATAGGGACCATTCATGTAATTTACTCTAAAAAATATAAGACAATAATATGATTTTTTTTCATATTTATATAAACAGTTTCAACGACCGATATTATAATAAATCTTTATTTATAGATTTGTCAAAAAGATCATGTTTGTGTCATCGAACATTTTTCTTTAAGTATTTTAAATTTTTTTTTCCAAATTGTTTATCATTAATAAAGTTGGAATAAATATAAGTTAAAAAAAAACAAAGAGATATGTGCTAATCATTAATAAAGTTGAAATAAATATAAGTTAAAAAAACAAAGATATATGTGTTTATCATTAATAAAGTTGGAATAAATATAAATAAAAAAAACTAAAAAAACAAAGATATATGTGTTTTTTTAGGTTAGAATATGTCTGAAGATGTTAGAAGACTATGATCTACATCTGCACCAAGAAGAGGACGTGCAGACCTTTTTAGGTTTGCAATCTTTTAAAAAACAAACAGTCTGCAAAGGTTGATGTCTGTGTTTGGTCTGTGTGACGCAGACAGAAGAGGCTAAGAAGATATGCAGACAAAAAACAAACAATGCCTAATTATTTTCCTTACCTTTCATTTTCTTTTCTTTATCCTTCAATATATTTATCCTTCAAAAAAAAGTTTACCTCAATTTTAAACTCGAATCAAAGTGTTAGAGGTTTAAATCTTCTAACATATTTTTTAGGCCATAAGCCTTTTGGAATACACATAAGGAAAGTGTTATTATAAATAAAAGGGATAATGATATAAAACCCTTTAAGTTCAGTAGAAATATGCATTATCATTTTGTGGATTTTTTGTTCATTAAAGTTGGATCTTTGTACCTTTTTTTTTCAATTTTACCAATTTTACAAATTATCCGGTAAAATCAAATATGTATGTTAAACTTAAGAACTTTAATGAATCATAAAACCAAATATAATGACTTTTATAAACAAGAAAAATTGGTAAAAATGAATATTTCTATCAAATGTAAAGACTTTAATAATCAGAAATAAACAAAACAATAAAATTGAAAAAAAAAGTTGCCAAACATCCGTTTTTAGTAAATCTAAAATCATCAAAAGAATAAATTCATGTATTTTCACCAAACTTAACGGTTTTTAAGTCGTTATCTCTAGGGAAAATGACTTAAAAAAGTAACGAAGTTCCAAAAATATACAAAAAAGACCAATGTCTTTTTTTAGTACACAAAATATCATTTAACCGGCTATTGTAGGTGACTATCAGGTTATTCGGTTTCCAAAATATTCAAAAAATACAATTGTAGTTTTTTTAGTACAAAAAATATCATTAAAATTACTATTTGTACACAGAATACCAACGAAATACACATGTGTTCAAATAAAACTTTGTGATGACCAGGTACTCTAGGTAAATGGAAAAATGATTTAAAAGTGTAACGAAGTTTCTAAAATGTTCAAAAAATATTACACTTTTTGTTAACTGCATTATTGTCAGATTATGCAGAACACAATCACCGGAGATCATGAACCGTCATATCCGTTCACAACAATTGTGCAAATCTTTTTCATTCTTTCACTCGATCATTCTTGTGGTAACAAGAGAAGTAAGTGGATAATAACCTTAGTTAAACATTCTTGCTTCCCGATCACATTATCATTAGTGTTGCGGCATAAGAGAGACATAAAGGAGAAACAAGTGTGTCGTTATGTCATATGAGAATTCCTAAATATGAATTCTTTGTGACCACTGAGAGATGAATGACTTCTTAGTTATTTGTTTTTCTATGATTGTATTTAGATACAAACTGATCGAATGAATGAATGAAAGAGAGTACACAACTAGTGTTAATTGATACGACGGTGACTAATCTCCAACGACCGTGTTTTATATAATTCGGAAACAACGAAGCTAACAAAAGGTGCTCTGAAAAACAATGGTTTTTTTAAACATTTTGGTATTTTTTTATACTAAAATACGTACTTCGTTGGTATTTTGTGTACAAATGATATACTTCAAGGGTATTTTTGTACTAGAAAAACAATGGTATTTTTTTTTAACATTTTAAAAACTTCGTTATTTTTTTAAATCATTTTTCCGTTTACCTAAGATAACCGGTTACCACAAGATTTTATTTGAACACATATGTACTTCCTTGATATTTTGTATATAAAAAAATATACTTTGATGCTATTTTGTGTACTAAAAAATAAACAATAATTTTGTGTTGTATATTTTTTAAACTTCGTATCATTTTTAATTCATTTTACCTTATCTTTAAATAAAAACCTAATAATATTAATATTTTCGATAAACCCAACGAACATGCATGTTATCATTAAACGCAATTTGTCCACTAGAAAACACCACCATTAATTGATGATTACCATTTGAACTTGAACCAGAGACAAAGAAGTGAAAGGGAGACTTTGAAGTGAGTTTTGGGTCCCATCTGAGTCACCAACCAGGCATGCAAGCTTCCCATTTCATGAGTCCCACGTCTCTTTAATTCAAGAATCAAAAGTCACTTTCTTGCTTTCTCATTCACACACACAAACACCCAAAAACACACACCAGTCCTTTTCCACATGTTAAACTTGTACCACATGCATTCGATGTTGTACCATATGCGCTAAAACTTGTACTTAATTATCTAGCCTTTTTCTTTCTAGCCTCTATAAAAGAATTAGTCTCTCATCAATGATCCAAGAAAATACTTGCAATAAAAGTTGTACAATAATAATACAATAAGAAAATTCTTACCCTAGGCTTCAAGTTAGTACCTCATTCCTTCATTAAATCAAAGTTGTACATTACTACAAACTTGGCCATATTCGATCATAAATCATACAATAAAGTCTTTAAAATTTGTACCCCATGCAGTAAAAGTTGTACTTGACTATCAGATTCGGTTTTCCTTTAACCTTTTTATAGACCCATGGAGAATCATTACCAACAATCCTAGTTAATACTTGAGAACGCCTTGATGGATGGGTATCAATTCAAACCTGCTTTCAATTTTCTCATCCCAACCCCACAACCAGTCAAATCCCAAGTACCAATTTTACCAAATTACCCCTTCTTTCACACAATCTCAGAAAAAGCTATACACATCTCGCTTTTCTTTTTAAGCAAAAATCGATGACAATGATTTTGCAACGACTGAATTGTGTACTTCACGGAGTAAAAGTTGTACACTCACCGGAAGCAAGAGATTTTACATAAAGCCTAAATCTTTTTTTACCATCAACCATCATCATCATCAGGATTTCAGGAAACCAAAACTTATCTTCACAAAAGATTTCAAATTCCATTCCATTCCAACTGCAATTTTCCCTCGTCTTATTCTCTTTTTTACACGCAAAACACACCAGTAGACACAATTTGAATAAAGTAAAGATTTTTTTTTTTAATTATCCCCAACCAAAGCTAGCTTAGCTAGATCAACGTGCAACTCTTAATGCACGATGCATTTAGAGAGAATCAAGCCCCAAGGCTTTAGCTTTCACCTTCAAAATTCTCAGGTAATTAATGGCTTCATCAAGAATTACCATGGCATCCTTCCCATTCCTCCCACCACCAGGAATCAGATTCTGAAGAACACTTATAGTCTCCCTCACTTTCTCTTTTCTTAACCTCTTACCCCCTGATTCCACATCCGCCACCCCATTTCCGCCATTATTCCCGCAGCTACTTAGCTCCGCCTCACTGGAGCAATTAACACCGGAGGTTGCTGTGTCCTCAAGGGAAACCGCATCATACTCTCCGGAATCCAGTTTCTGGCGTTTCCTACAACCCACCGAACTCGCTACTTCTTCCAGCCATTCATGGCTACCGAACCCCATCACCGGGGAATGCCCGGTACTCTGTTCATCCTCGTCTTCGGAATCATCGATTCCGTCGTCATCAGAGGATAGCAATGCCTTGAGCTCTTCTGTATCCTCATGAAACGAATCCGAAGAACGGGTGTCCTTTTGTTTTTCCATAACCGAATCCTCATTTTTCATTTCAAAGGTGAATTGTGGTTCCGGGAGGTGGTACGGAATCGGAATCGAGCTGTAAATCAGTGTGGTCCGATCATTTGATTGATCAAACACTAGAAACTTCTTCTGTACAAGCTCAGGAAGTTGTTCCGGTTTGCTGGCCGGAATTGCGAATTCCGGGGGGTTTCCGTAAGGTGAAAGCATGCTCCCCAAAGACGGAATGTTAAGCCGGTGCCGGAAACCGGGAGCACTCGACAAATTTGGATCGATTTGTTGGCTTTGAAACCAGGATTCAAAACCCTTCTCCATTTAACCAAAGTTTGTCACCTACAACATGTTATGATAACAATAAGCATATGAATATGATATGTAAAAGATTATTAAATTTTTAGATCAAGAAACTTACCAGGAGATGAACAGTGTCACGTGCGTATATAAAGATTTCTGAAAAACTTTAATAACGATGAAATAAAAAAATGCCAGCTTGATCACGAAGTGGAAAAACAGAACTACGTTACAGGTTTAAGCAAATGTCGGAAATACTCAGCCTGGAAAACAACAAACACAACAATACAAGATTAGATTCATTTGTTAAAAGATTTACAACTTACATTCTCTTTTTTATTACGACATCTTACATTGAAAAATCTATCCGGAATTGTTTTGTATTTGAAAATTGAAACACACTAGGATGCTATAATACACAAAATCAATTGAAATACTTTGCTTTTTTTTTTTCTTCTTTTGGCATTTAACCTTGGTAAGAAATATATAAATTCTGGAAACAATATATAATCATAACAAACCTGACAATCTTGGAGAGGTTGAAAGCATGCAATAACTTTAACAATTATGGTGGCACTCCCATCAATTCCATTTTCGTGTTTCAACGCCCGGAATCTTGTTTGGCCGGCAGATTGACACACCATAACTACTTGCAAACCTTTGTATGAATTTACCCCCACAAAAAGATCTCAACAACGATGACCCAAACAAATCAACACCAAAAAGATTCAATCTTGATCAAAGATTAAAGAACGGGATCGGGATCGGGGTTGGTTCAGCTAATCCAACGGCAGTAGCAGGGGATGACGACAAAAAGATTAGTTCCCATGGAGAAATTTAACGATTTTTAAAGGGAGATGTTAATACTAATTACTGATTTGATGGGGATTCCAAGGTTTAAATACTAGAGAATCACGCGACAGTAGAGATTGAGGGAGATGACTTTACGATAAACGTCTACAGATAAGCTACACCACCGCATGCTGTGTTTGACCTCTTAGCTGTTTGAATATTCCAGAACAGAAAATCGACTGTAAAGAAACATAACAAGAAGACATAATAGAAGTGAATAAGTAATTATGATTAGGATCCCGACGAAGAAACAAGTAAGAAATACTAGTATGTAAAAATTGCATACATAGCTTTAATCGATTTCTTAACCGATTCAAATCAATATCTAAAGTTACTGGCTTCAGCCAGTAACTTTACCCGTTTGTTTCAGCGTGTTTCAAGGCCTTTTTAAATAATTTCATGTAAAACAACAAAGTTACACTAAAAGAAACTTGTTGAAGACTAAAACATGCATACAAAGATTTATTCCCTTTGAAGAACTGATAGCATATAAACTGCATATTTCATACTAAATATAGCAATGATCAGAGATCAATTACGAGAAATAATAAGCTTGGATTTAAAACATGTATGGTTCTAGTAGTAATGAAACTCGGTTAATTCCAAAAATACAGCGATCCTGACTTTTAAAAACCTAAAATGGATAGAAAAAGTTGCCAGAAATTAAAACCCAGATCCCAAATTGGGTTATCTTCGAAACCCAGAAACCAAACAAAGTGGATGAAAGTAAAGTAAACGATGAATTTCACCTGAAAATCAGGAAAATGAGAGTGAAATTTATACAAGTTTCAAAACATAATTAGCGAATTGATTACTCTTCAAAACCCACAAAACGGAGAAAGCATTACTCTTCAAAACCCACAAAATGATCAGAAGAATAACATAAAGACAAGATAGAGATACATTAGAACTTACATCCCAACCCAATTCTTATATTTCCTAGTCTTTAAGGAGAGAACCGGACCATATAAAAATAAATATGAAACAGAAAAAATAATGTTCATCGGAGAACAGAAAGTGAGAGAGAACTTTTGGCTGAAATCAGAAACCTACTATTCATTAATCTTCAAAATCGAGAAGCCAAAGAGAGAATTGGGAGACATTGAAGAAAAAAACAGAATGGACGTTCATCAGAAAACAGTTCATTAGAGAGAAAACCTGTTACCCAAATCGATTGATCTCCACAAACCCAATAGAGAATCAACAAACAGTAAAAACAAAAAACCAGGAGAGAGAAATTTACCTGACAACAATCTTGAAAATCCAATACAAATCCCAAACACGATAATTTGCAAACCCGAGTAACAAAATCTGCTGAAAAAGGAAGATCCGGGCAGGAAGAGACGTGAAGAGAGTGATGGATAGGGTAAGGTGTGTGTGAGAGAGAGAGTCGTAAAAAGTTATATAGACATCAATGTCCTTGACCCCCGCGCGTGCAGGGAGAGGAAGAAGTCTCTGTTGTATATTGGTACGTGCGATTCGCACGCTTCGGTGCGGGTGCATTTATTACTCTATAATCATGTACGGGTGTTTCATAATTTTGACCCCGGTTATGGGTTGGAAGTGGGTCCATACGGTTTTTAATCTTTTATACACAAAGATGAATAGGGTAAAACTAGATATCTTTTACATCAATAGCTAATTTGACAAAAATAACTATGTAGTTATTAAAATTAGTTGGAATCTTTTAAAATATATAAAACTGTATAAAAAGGATAATTTTATATATATATATATATATATATATATATATATATATATATATATATATAGAGAGAGAGAGAGAGAGAGAGAGAGAAAAAAAAAATAACTCTTGAGGGTAATTAACTTTTGCGTTTGTACTCATTTGGTCCTTTTTTTTTGTATTCAATATACCATCGAACTTGTTGTTGGTGTTTACCATAGCTTTTTTGACCGGCTTTTGACCTGTGATAGTCAGTCAAAGGGTTATGGTGAACACAAACAACAAGTTCGATGGTATATTGAGTACAAAAAAAAAGACCAAATGAGAACAAACGCAACAGTTGGTTACCCTCCTGATTCATTTTCTCTTTACTCATTTACAGCAAATCCCACGTGTAACAATGGGTAAAATCAAACACTTGGATTGTATTGATATTAACATAACAATATATAAAGAGGATTACAACAATTATTCCTATGATAAAGGAGATAAACAAGTATACAGATAAATACAATAAATACTAGAAATTATCCTCTAATACCCCCTTCAATCGAAAAGGTGGCGAACCAAGACGAAGCATTGCACGGAATTTCTCAAATAGTGCACGCGGAAGACTTTTTGTGAAGATATCTGCCACTTGAAGATTGGTTGGAACATACTTTGTGTATAATTTACCCGAGCTAACAAGCTCCCGAATAAAATGATAATCCAAGTCAATATGTTTGGCACGTTTGTGTGAAATTGGGTTCTGAGTCATAAATAGGGCACTTTTGTTATCACATAGAAGCGTTGGATGGTCCGGTGGTAAAGCATGCAATTCGCGAAGTAAATGTGTGATTCAAACAATTTCTGCAGTTGTGTTCGCCATTGCCCTATACTCGGATTCACAACTGGACCTGGAGACCGTTGGCTGTTTCTTGGCACTCCAGGAAACAAGATTTCCACCAAGAAACACTGAATAGCCATAAGTAGAGCGACGTGTTTCAAGACAACGAGCCCAATCAGCATCAGAGTAGCCTACGACAGAAGCTTTGTGAGGACGGCTATAAGTTAGACCAAAAGAAATGGTGCCTTTAACATACCGAAGTATTCTCTTAACAGCTTGGAAATGGTCAATGGTTGGAGCATGAAGGAACTGAGAGACTTGATTAACGGCATAAGATAAGTCCGGTCTAGTTATGGTTAAGTACTGAAGGGCGCCAACTAACGACCTATAGAGAGTAGGATCAGAATAGGGCAGGCCGTCCATTGTGAAGGATGCATGTGGAGCCAAAGGTGTACTGACAGGTTTGGAGTCCAAAAGCTCAGCACGGATGAGAATGTCTCGAGCATATTTTGTCTGTGAAAGGAAGAGACCGTTGTCCATGTAAGCAAATTCAAGACCGAGGAAGTAATTTAGTTCCCCAATATCTTTTATGGCAAATTCGTGATTCAGACAAGAGATAAAGGTGGCAATGACAGATTCATTATTTCCCGTAAGAATGGGATCATCAACATAAACCAATAAGTACATAATGCATGAGTCTTTGAAAAAAATAAAGAGAGAAGTGTCTGCACGGCTACATATAAAACCATAAGAAATAAGAAAGGCGCTTAAGCGTTGAAACCATGCACGTGGTGCCTGCTTTAAGCCATATAATGCCTTGGATAATTTGCACACATGATTTGGAAACTGAGAGTTGATGAATCCCAGAGATTGTTCCATGAAGACCGTCTCAGTCAAGTTACCATTTAAGAACGCGTTTTTAACATCTAGTTGATGCAGCTTCCAGTTATTCAAGATGGAAAGAGTAATGACAATTCGCACTGTAGATGCTTTGACAATCGGACTAAATGTGAGAGAGTAGTCGAGACCCGGGATTTGAGTATATCCTTGGGCAACTAATCTGGCTTTGTAGCGTTCGATGGTTCCGTCTGAATGGTATTTGATGCGATAGATCCATTTGGACCCTACAATGTTGGTGAGACCAGGACGTGGTACTAAGGTCCACGTTTTATTTTGTTGCAAAGACTCAAATTCTTCATTCATGGCAGCCATCCATTTTGGATCTTTGGCTGTCGTTTTAAAACCTTTGGGTTCAGTTGTCGATAGTAATGCAACATGAAGACAGTGAGTAGAGAGGGAGGCTAGATCAGCCTGAAGTTTTGGTCGAAAAATACCAGCCTTGGACCTGGTAATCATTGGATGACTCGATACGGGAGGTTCAGGTGATGGCATAAGAGACGATGTGCGTGGGACTGGATGATCAGATGAAACAGGAGCCTAGTCAGTAGGAGTTTTAGTAGACGAAACAGCTGGAGAAGGATAAGTTGCATCCGTATGGACCTGTTCATTTAAAAGGTTGGCAGGGCGGTCTAGATGTTCGTCCAGTGGCTTGCAAAGAGCACAAGGTGCTGATTTTATAGTATGCTCAGGAGCTTTGAGAGGAGGAGTAAGACGAGGTGGCACATCAAGAGATGATGGAGACTGTGGAAGTTCTTCAAGAAAAGTAGTAAGAGTTAATTGAGATAAATTTGGGTCAAGAGATGTACCATGAAACGGGAACACTTGCTCATTAAATCGTGCATGTCGAGTGATGTAGACACGAGAAGATGCTGGATCAAGACACCTGTACCCTTTATGTTGTGGACTATAGCCAATAAATACACATGGAATACTTCGAGGTTCAAATTTGTGTTTGGAATAGTCACGCAAATAAGGGAATACCTGACATCCATATGTACGAAAGTTGGCATATTGTGGATCTTGATTGAAGATCAAGCGGAATGGTGATTGGTTTGCCAATAATGGAGTAGGTAAACGATTAATTATGAATGTAGCTGTGGTAAATGCATCAACCCAATAACATGCAGGAACTTTAGCATTAAACAACATTGCTAAGCCAGTTTCCACAATATGCCTATGTTTTCGTTCCGCTCGTCCGTTTTGTTGAAGTGTGTAAGGACACGAAAACCTATGAAGTGTGCCATTGTCTTCAAAAAATTTACGGACTGTGTGATTCACAAATTCCGTGCCACCATCGCTTTGAAACACCTTTATATTTCTCGAGCATTGAGTTTGAACAAGATTAATAAAAGCAGGTAGGATCGAATAAAAACCTGTTTTGGTTTTAAGTGGGTATAACCACGTAAACCTGGAGTAATCATCAATAAATGCAACATAATATCGATAACCATCTTTAGAACAAACGGGAGTTGGTACCCATAAATCACAATGTATTGTATCTAAAGGGTGAGATAAACGTTTGTAATTTAGATTAAAAGATAAACGTTGCCCTTTTGCAAGTTGACAAGCAGTGCAGATAGTTGGTTTTGGTAACAATGAAGTAATAGATAAAACACCTAACTTATTTAAAAGGGAAATAATATCAAAAGACACGTGGCCTAGACGAGCATGCCATAATTCATAAGAAGCTCGATTGGAAACTCTAGAGGTAGCAACCAAGGCTTCAGGTTCATCCTTCAACACATACAGACCATTTTGACAGCTTCCTTTAGCAAGTACCAGTTTTGTTTTCCGATCCTGAATTTCAAAAAAGGTTGAGAGAAAAGGACATCAACAGGATAGTCCTTGGTAAGCTTGCTGACAAATAATAAGTTTTTTATGAGATTAGGAATGACAAGAACATCACTTAAAGGAATGATGTTTGAGATAATGGAAGAACCTGTATGAGTGATAGGAAGCTTTTTGCCATTTCCAAAGATTACTTCATTGCTACCTTGGTATGGTGCTGAGTGATGTAGGGTTTCACGATCTGGGGTCATATGAGCAGTGGCCCCGGAATCAACATGCCAATTAGGAGTGTTGGTGGTGACATGACATTGGGCATGGAAAGCCTTCGATAAAGATTCATCTGAGGAAGCAGCTTGACTGGCATAGGTGTGAAGATTTGGACAGGAAGACGCATAATGTCCATTGTTTCTGCAGAGTTGACAATGAGGAGGTCGTCTCCCTTGACCACGCCCCCTGCCACCTCGAGAGTTGTTCCCACGGTAAGAGGTGGAACGACCCCGACCAGGAGATGATTGGTGTTGTTGCACATGAAAAGTGGTCGGAGGAGTAGGAGCACCATGGATGGACTGCAAAAATAACTCGTGACTTTCTGCTTGCGTAACAAGATCACGAAAGACGGGTGCT
This sequence comes from Lactuca sativa, assembly GCF_002870075.4. Lineage (NCBI taxonomy): Eukaryota > Viridiplantae > Streptophyta > Magnoliopsida > Asterales > Asteraceae > Lactuca > Lactuca sativa. The sequence continues at coordinate 2,784,372 of NC_056623.2, read as the reverse complement.
GGCTTTGTGGCTCGAATTGCTGTAGAGAATGTTTCATAGGATGGTCCTAAGCCACAAAGAAACCAGTGTAGTTTGTCGATTTCAACAACCGGGTGTCCAATCGCATATAGTTGATCACAGATGGCCTTGAAACAACGACTATAATCAGGAACAAAAGATGTTCCTTTGGTCAACTGACGAAGAGAATCATGCAGGGATTGAATGCGTTCTACAGAGCAATTGCTATAAGCAGATTCAAGAGCTTGCCAGATCTGTCGAGCAGTGGAAAGACCCAATACTTCAGCCACTGCTTCTTCAGTGAGAGATGAATGCAAGAGAATAATGGCACGCTGATCTGCATCATTCCAGAGAGCAAGAGCAGGATTTGAAATAGTTTTATTTTCTTCAGTGATGGTAGGCGGCGGAGAAGAAGAAGTGCTGTCGATATGCCCTGATAGTTGTTGATAGGTGCAGATGGGAAGCATCTGGTTGCGCCAGAGAAGATAATTGTTGGATGAAAGCTTGATAGTCAGCATATGTAATAGAGTGTTCATGGAGAACGGGCCATCGGTGGATGAAGAGGAGGACGACGATGGAGCCATAATAATATCCCAGGAAGAAATTAGAAATTGAAGGGGAGAGAAAGAAGGTGAACGGCTGATACCATGTAACAATGGGTAAAATCAAACACTTGGATTGTATTGATATTAACATAACAATATATAAAGAGGATTACAACAATTATTCCTATGATAAAGGAGATAAACAAGTATACAGATAAATACAATAAATACTAGAAATTATCCTCTAATACCACGTCATCTCCTACTGAAATTAATGACTATGAGATTCATTATTGCTTCTCTTCAAAACATAACTCACGAAAGGACATTATTCATGCATGTACAACTTTGTAATGCACTTGAATATTTATTAGGGGAATCTTGACTAAGCAGGCGCATTTCATGACTACATTTACATTTGCAATCAAATGATTTATCGTATCATAGATTCTAGACAAGTCTACAAACGAGTGGAATCACAAGTGCTGTGATTTTTGAGTTTACTTAGCTTTAAGATCGAACTCATGGGATAAGATACAACATCAATATGTACAATATCATGCTGCTTTTGTAGACACATCACCATAATATTGTACATATTGATGTTGTATCTTATCCCATGAGTTCGATCTTAAAGCTAAGTAAACTCAAAAATCACAGCACTTGTGAATCCACTCGTTTGTAGACTTGTCTAGAATCCATGATACGATAAATCATTTGATTGGAAATGTAAATGTAGTCATGAAATGCGCCTGCTTAGTCAAGATTCCCCTGATAAATATTCAAGTGCATTACAAAGTTGTACATGTATGAATAATGTCCTTTCGTAGGTTATGTTTTGAAGATAAGCAAGAATGAATCTCATAAAGTCATTAATATCAGTAGGAGATGATGTGAGATTTGTTGTAAATGAGTAAAGGAAAAATGAATCAGGAGGGTAACCAACTGTTGCGTTTGTTCTCATTTGGTCCCTTTCCTTTTTTTTTGTACTCAATATACCATCGAACTTGTTGTTTGTGTTCACCATAACCCTTTGACCGGCTATCACAGGTCAAAAGTCGGTCAAAAGGGCTATTGTAAACACCAACAACAAGTTCAATGGTATATTGAATACAAAAAAAGGGACCAAATGAGTACTAACGCAAAAGTTAATTACCCTCAAGAGTCATTTTCCATATATATATATATATATATATATATATATATATATATATATATATATATATATATAAAAGGTTGATAATGGAAATTGATTTCAAAAGTTCAGTAGCGTGTTGTTAAACACTACATAAAATAACTTTTATATTTGGAGCGTTTTGTTTAAATTTAAAGCTAAATGCTCGTATTGTCAAACAAAGTTTTTTGTTTAAATTGAAACGTTTTTCTAACATCCCAAAATTCAAATAAAAAAAATTTGTTTTTAAAATTCATCCAAACATACAATTCTCATATCATATTAGTCAAAAGCGTATCATAGCAACATATCATCAGAGTACGAATTCCCAAAATCTCAAAATGCATAAATCATAGGGTGATGTGGTGCGATCAGGTTAGACCCTTTCCCTTCAAACTGAAAGTACTTGGAACATAAAATGAATATTGTAACACAAAGCTTAGTAAGTTCCCCCAAAATACCTCATACCATACAAACATACAGTCAAGCATATATGAGTGCTTGCAATCTCTTTCGGTCTATTTCAACCGGATACAGTCAAGCATATTTGGGTGCTTGCAGTCCCCTTCGGTTTATTTCAACTAGATACAGCCAATCATATTTGGGTGCTTACATTCCCCTTAGGTCTATTTCAACCAAATAACGTGTCTATTTTACCCCTACCACTACCATATAATGTCATGACAAAAGGATCACAAATTTATCAAGCAAATTCAGGCATAACTAACAGTTTTCATGAAGATAATCATCTTACAACAACATAAATCAGTGGATCGACATTGGTTCCTTCGACCCACAGATACAGTGAAGGAGACTCACTTCATACTGAAGGTATCAAATCACACACAATGGTTGACTCCCAAAATCATCTCCCTAAGGCACAAGTATAAAACCCTAATTATAAATCAGGTCAATAGTCTAACCCGAGAGTACAACCCTTAATTCTTGACTTAAGGCAAAAGATTTTTCACCCTTGCCTCATTGGGCCTCCCCCACCAAGGCCCAAATCCACACTAGTCCAAAACGACATTACAAGCCCAACTATAAGGCCCTTAAGGCCCAATATGACCCAAGAGCACCCAACATAGCCTAAAGCCCAAAAATGTCCTGCTATAATAGGTGGGCCTGAGGCCCAAACCTAAACAAGTCAAAAGCCCACCAAGACTCGAGTCCAAAAATCTCATAAGCCCACAGACTGCATACACATGGCGTACATGGCTCGTACGCCCGACGTACGTTGATGATCCGGAATTGGGGCACTGGCCCAGTACGCACAACGTACTCTAAAGTACGCCCGACGTACTGGTCAGTCAGCCAATTTTTGCTCCAATGTCTTAATCCATTAAGCTTTAACGTCCAAAACTTAGATCCAAGCTCATAAAAGTGTCTTAACCCATAAAGTTGCAAACTTTATGCTCGTTTATGCCTTATTGGGACTCAAACCATGAATTAAACCATCTATCTCTCTTAGGTGGTCACCAACTTATACATAGTTGAGTCTTAGCCATCAAGATACGATTTTTATGACTTCAAGCACCCCTAAGAGTCAAAAAGGATAGCTCAAATGGTATGGAGTAGCCCATACTCCAAAAGATCAAGTTAAGGGACCATAAGAGGCTAAGTTTTTCCCTAAACCTAAATCTAAGCTTGGAATGAACAAGTTTCAGACTTTATACATCCATACTCCAAAAGATCAAATGGTATGGAGTAGCCCATACTCCAAAAGATCAAGTTAAGGGACCATAAGAGGCTAAGTTTTTCCCTAAACCTAAATCTAAGCTTGGAATGAACAAGTTTCAGACTTTATACATCCAATGAGCTAGAAATGATGAACAAACTCTGGATCTACAAGCTTCTTCTTCTCCTTTGCTTCTCCAAAAGCTTCATTTCTCTTCAGAACCACAAAAGAACACCCAAAAACTCCTTGTAAGCTCAAAAATGCACTCAAGATGACTAGGGTTTCGAGATTACCACTAAAAGTCAATGGGAGCTGAAATGGTGATGCACTCGAAGGATTTAATGATCATAAATAGGGTGCAAACTCTAAAAATTAGGGTTTTCCCTTGGCTTAAGTACGCCCAGCGTATGCCGGGATCACCCCGATAACGTGCATGCAAGGAGTACGTCGTGCGTACCTACTGTACGCCTAGCGTACTCATGAACCCCCACTTATTTTAAATTGAATAAATAGATTAGTTTTGTACCTCGTGACTCAGGCGCTATAATTATCCCCTACTTGAATCAAACTTCGTCCTTGAAGTCCGCTACCAAAAATAACTTCGGGTAATGCTCCCTCATGTAACGCCCGCGTTTCTGGCGAAGCATTAGTATAATGATGTAATAGTTAGGGTCAACAATTGTAACCTATTTTTAAGTAATGAAGAATAATTGTATGAGTATTATGTGATTTATGTTATACATATGTGCTTATAACGATATAATAAAATAATAATAATAATATTCCTCTAAGGGTAAAAGGAATGGATAAACTTCGACTCAAATGCTTGCTTGTACTTACCTATCAAATCACACACAACAATATGTTTTATAACATTAGGTTACTTGTACGTTTACATATGTCAATGTGCAACCGACTTGTAAATTACAACTCACATGTATTGGTTTCAAGAATATAAGATATTATCGTCTCACTAATTACTCATGATAAAATCCATGAAGTGACTCGGATGAGCGTGAGTTTAATCCAATACTCGAATCTTATTTTAAGAGTACTCATGAACACTGCAACAAACTTGTGCTATGTCTAAAACACCTAGACAATGTACAATCAGATTCATGACATTCTTGCCTCAATACCTACTTCCAAAGTATGATCAGCTGTGGATAGTTTGAACAACCTAGTTATTCGGGAAGTCAAAACATGCAAAGTAAAACATAAGAATAATCGAATCCAATATGGTCTTAGAACTTATGAATATAAAAAAAAACTTTTATTTAATCACCATATTGATTACACATTATTCATTGTATAATGTTTCGATTAATTAACTTAATACTTGAATTAGAACAATAGTTATCCCATGCTCCAAGCATGCACACTATGTTTGCATATGGTCATTTCTTTGTGAAATAGATCAATTGAACACATCTTCAATGAAACTCATTTCACAATTCCAAATCCTTATCGCAAATGTAAGAATACCAAATTCTTGTCATTCACTATAATCTATTAGATTTTAAACTTATATGCAATGATCCTCTTATAATGACTATGCACAAAAGTCACAGAGACTTGGCAACAGACATTACAAAGTATTCCAACGGAGAGAAATTCCATGGAAACAAAGTCTCACATTCAATGTACATTCCTTTGAACATCCTTCTTACATTAAGTTTCCTAATCTTACACACATTTAAAGAATAAATTCCACATATGGAAACATTTCCATATTCCAATTTTGACTATCACTTTTGAACAAGAGTTACCTCTTCTTAGAGAATACCAATATGGTCCTTCCAAAATTTACACTATACTTCCAACTGTCCATGAGCAATCAATATTTGTTAAACCTCATATTATCATCAACAATTGCTTAACCGTTTTAGTCATATCTCATTCTAGTCCCTTTTCCCTCTTAATGCCCTAGGCATTTGTAAAATTAGAACAGATTAATATTATAGCATATGTAATCGATCATATATCCGAAGCATATTGAATACGATACATAATGTTTCACATGTTGGATTAGTGTCTAAGCCCATAACCATATTTGGTAAGTACTTGACCCGGTTGTGCATGGTCCTTTTGGGTTGCCTTCACCAAAGCAACTTGACTGGAGAAATTAAATAGAGAGAGAGGTTATTATGATTTATTAATATGTTATAAGAATAATATATTAAAGGAAAAATCATATCTGTTGCACCAACTCCCAATCCACCCGCTGCTCTAGTCTTGGCTATTGGTCAAGGAAAAGGAAAGAAGAGGAAGGCTTCGTCTAAAAACTATCACAAGGTTAAATCCCGAGATGGTGCTTCTTCTAGTGGGCCAAAGTTGATCCCGCTAAGCCCTGCCCTAACCCTAAGGAGGCAGAGTGCCACCACTGCCACAAGATAGGACATTGGAAGAGAAGCTGCCCAGAGTACCTGCAAGCCATCAAAGAAGGAAAGATCAAGCCATCTTTCACAGGTATATACACAATCAAATCTAATGATTCTAGTCATGCTATTTCTTGGGTTCTTGATACCGGTTGTGGTTACCACATTTGTTCTAATGTGCAGGGAATAAGAAGAAGTAGGGATGTGGAGCAAGGAAGAATCAATCTAATCATGGGGAACAGAAGATCGTCACCTGTGACCAAGATTGGAGTGTATTCTTTAGTGCTTAGGAATAATTTATGTTTAGATTTGAACAATTGTTGCTATTCGCCAGAAATGGCTAGAAACATCATTTCATTTCATGGTTTATATAGACAAGGTTTTAGCTTTTCTTTTAATAATGAGAATGGTTCTATTTTAGCTTATCTAAATGGTGTCTTTTACTTTGAAGCTATACCATGTAATGGAATTTATGAAACTGTTATGATTGTTGATAACTTAGGAAATGATGTTTTGAATATAGATTCTTCCAATAGTTTGGATAAAGCATCCTTGTGGCATAGTCGTCTTGGACATGTCAACAAGAAACGCATAGCCCAACTCCAAAAGGATGGAGTGTTGGAGTCATTCGACCTTAGGGAAGATGACACGTGCGAGTCTTGTTTGCTTGGAAAGATGACTAAGTCACCCTTCGCTGGTACGTGCGAAAGGGGTGAAGGTTTATTGGACCTAATACATATCGATGTATGTGGACCGTTTAGATCAACCATGAAGGATGGGAACCGCTTCTACGTGACTTTTACCGATGACTATAGTAGATATGGGTACATCTATTTAATCAAGCAAAAGTCAGAAACTTTTGAAAAGTTCAAAGAGTTTAAGAATGAAGTGGAGAATCAATTGGGCAGGAAGATCAAGATGCTTCGATCCGATCGAGGCGGAGAGTACCTAAGTCTTGAATTCCACGATTATCTCAAGGAGTGTGGAATAGTTTCACAATTGACGCCTCCTAGGACACCGCAGTTGAATGGTGTGGCAGAAAGGCGTAATCGAACCTTATTGGATATGGTTCACTTTATGATGAGTCGTGTTTCACTACCAATCTCTTTTTGGGGGTATGCCTTAGAGACTGCCGCCCATATCCTTAACCGAGTCCTTACTAAGAAGGTTGCCAAAACACCTCACGAGATGTGGACGGGGAAAGCTCCTTCGTTGGCACATATCAAGGTTTGGGGTTGAGAGGCTTTCGTAAGATGAGATACTCACGACAAACTTGAACCTCAAAGTGAGTGATGTATTTTCATCGGCTACCCGCAGAAATCCTTTGGATATCTCTTCTATAGACCGAAGGACAATTTTGTCTTTGTTGCGAGAAGAGGAGTTTTCCGAGAGCGAGAACTCATAGGCCAAGAGGATAGTGGGAGGCAAATCGAGCTTGAAGAGATTCAAGAGTCGATAGATGAAGGAACCTCTACCGTTGGCACTCAACCCGAGGAGGAAACTCCGGTTGAACCAATTGACGAGTCCTTACCTCTTAGACGTTCCGATAGAGTTAGAGTTCAACCCTAGTTTTATGGTTTTCATATTACTACCGAAGGGGACACGTATATTAGTGATGGTACACTAGTAAATCTTGATGAACCTAATAGCTATAAGGAAGCCATGGCAGGCCCGGAGTCTACGAAATGGAAAGAGGCGATGGATAGCGATATCCAATCCATGTATGATAACCAAGTTTGGAATTTGGTTGATCATGTGCTCGGACGTAAGACCGTTGGGTGTAAGTGGATCTTCAAGAAGAAGACCGACGTGGATGGAAAGGTACACACATATAAAGCGTGATTGGTTGCGAAGGGCTTTAATCAAACTCCCGGAGTTGACTATGAAGAGACCTTCTCACCAGTTGCGAAGATAAAATATATTAGAGTGATGCTAGCTATTGTCGCATTTCATGATTATGAGATTTGGCAAATGGATGTCAAGACCACTTTCCTTAATGGAAAGTTGGCTGAGGATGTTTACATGGCTCAACCAGAAGGGTTTGTGGTTTTGAAGCATCCGAATAGAGTGTGTAAGCTTGAGAAGTCCATTTATGGACTTAAGCAAGCATCTCGCAGATGGAATCTCTGCTTCGATGAGAATGTCAAAGAGTTTGGATTTGTACGAAGCGAAGATGAGTCGTGTGTATATGTCAAAGCCAGTGGGAGTATGGTAAGCTTTCTGGTTTTATATGTCGATGACATATTACTCATAGGAAACGACATCCCGACTTTGCAGGAGGTTAAGTCCTGGCTCGGGAAGTGCTTCGCTATGAAGGACCTCAGAGAAGCTTTTTACATTTTGGGAATAAGGATAGTAAGAGAAAGAAGTAAGAGACTAATTGGACTTAGTCAGAATACTTACTTAGAGAAAGTACTATAACGTTTTAGTATGGAAAACTCAAAGAAGGGAGAATTACCGATACAAAGTAATGCCAAATTGAGTAAGACTCAAAGTCCGAGTACCGAAGCTGAGATAGCTGAAATGAGCCGAGTTCCATACGCTTCCGCAGTTGGCTCAATCATGTACACTATGACTTGTACTCGCCCTGATGTAGCCTTTGCTTTGAGCATGGTTAGTAGATATCAAGGGAACCCTGGCAGAGCACATTGGATTGTTGTGAAGAATATCCTTAAGTACCTTCGGAGGACGAAGGAATGGTTTTTAGTCCTCTGAGGGAGTGATGACTTGAAGGTACGAGGGCACAGTGACGCCAACTTCCAAACCGATAGGAACAACTACCGTTCGCAATCGGGCTAGGTCTTTACCCTAAATGAAGGAGCAGTGAATTGGAAGAGTTCCAAACAGGAAACAATAGCTGATTCAACGTGCGAATCAGAGTACACAGCAGCGAGCGAAGCGTCGAAGGAGGCAATATGGCTGAAGAATCATGGTAGATCTCGACATATCGACATAAAATATCACTTCATCAGACATCGTGTAGAAGAAGGACAACTCGTAGTGAAGAGGATATCATCAGAAGATAACCCATCAGATCCGCTTACGAAGGGACTGAGTAGGGTTAACCACTTGCAGCATGCTAGGAGTATTGGGCTGAAGGATGGTATTAGCATAGATTAGATAGTTTTAGAAACGTGTAATAGATAAATGTAATTGACATTTGATGATTAAATAAAGGAGTTTTATTTATAAGTAAAGCTACTGTCATATGTTAATTGTTTAACTATTGTTTCAATTTTTGCATGTTTTGACTTCCAGAATAATTGAGTTTATTAGGAATAATCGAATTATTCAAATTGTCCACAATCGTTCGTGTGTTGGAAGTAGATATGAATGAAGATTGTCATGAATTGGTGTGTAGATTGTCTAAATGGTATTAGACATAGCAAAGGGTTGCTGCAACGTTCATGAGTGCTTATGAACTGGTTTTGAGCATTGGAATAAACCCGCGCTTGCTGGAATCACCGTATGGAATATGATATATAAGAGGTGATCGCAAGACGATAATATCATATAGTCTTAAAACCTAGATATATGGTTTATTATTTGCTAATTGATTGTACATTGATAATGCGAAAACGCATTGGTAACTCAATGTTATAAAACGCATTGTTGTGTATAGTTGATTATTAAATAAGTAAATGCATATAAGTCGAAGTTTATCTGTAAATTTTATCCTAAGAGGGTAGAAGAGATATCTCGGCCGCTCGATGATTTGATTTGACTTATGTGCCGGGCCCGGTCAGAACTAAATTGATATGTTCGATTAAGTTCTATGTCAAATAAATCGGAGATCGAGAAACCTAAATGCTTGACTAATCATTCCATAGAATTGTCAGCATGATATCTAACAGAGGACTGTACGATCCCTTATCTAGAGGACAGGTTACTGATAAGATCAGAGTTTGACAGCGTCTTTGAGAGCTACGATTGCTAATCGGGTTGCACGTTACATTTGTGGTTACTAGACTTATCCAAGTGGGAGACTGTTGGATTAGTGTCTAAGCCCGTAACCATATTTGGTAAGTACTTGACCCGGTTGTGCATGGTCCTTTTGGGTTGCCTTCACCAAAGCAACTTGACTGGAGAAATTAAATAGAGAGAGAGGTTATTATGATTTATTAATATGTTATAAGAATAATATATTAAAGGAAAAATCATATTTGTTTTAATTAATATTGGTCAATAATTAATTAGGAATTAATTTTGTGATCAAGTGTAATTAATTAAACTAGAGGGGTTGAATTGTAATTATAAGATAGTTGCAAGATAGGGCAATATTTATCCTTGTTAAAGGATGAACGAATTCAAGGATAAGGATATCCTTAAAATCGTCCAAGGATAGGAGGATAAGGGTTTTTTTAAGGCTTATCTTGTGGTTGCTTGGTGGGCAAGCAACTGGATAAGGATAAGGACTGAAACCCTAATCTAAACCCTATATAAAGACCCCTAGGCCTTTAGAATTCGTGTACATGATCCTAAGAGGTCCCAAGGACGAATTCCATCTCCTCCCTCCTCTATCTTAAGCCTCTCCAATTGCTTGTGGTGTTTGTGAGCCATTAGAGGCACTACACTTGTGGTGCTTGCTTTCAAGACTTGGGATTTGAAGATTTAAGTTGTTATTGCAATATAACAACAAGAGGTATGTAATCCAATCTTGTATGTTAATTTCGAAAATAGCAATGCACATTAGGGTTTTATTCTTGTGTTCATAATGTTGTGTATCTAATAGTGAAAACATAGATCCAAAATTAGGGTTGCATGGACACTTAGGATTGTTTGTATAAAACCCATCAGTGGTATCAGAGCCTTTGGTTAACTTGTTTTCAATTAGTTTTATTCAATTGTATGAACTTGACAAATTAGGGTTTATAGCCAATAAACCCTAGGAGGCCATAGATTTCGAGATTAGGGTTTCCTAACCCTAATTTGCGAAAATCTTGAAAGGGTTTTTGAATCCTTTCCTTTCAATCCAAGATTTCGAAATCTAGGGTTTGCAAACCCTTAGATTTCGAGATTTGCCTCCTTCCCCAAGATAAGATCCTAAATTTTAGGGATTTGGATAATCCCATATCTTGTAATTATCCTTTAATAGTTAAATATGGTAATCAAAGATCATGAGTGTTGTCATAGGAGCAACTCACTGAGTTCATAAGTGGACTCGATGAGTCGAGTCGGGGTTGCCCCGCGATTCGTTACTGAGTAACCCAACGAGTGGAGAGGGAACTCGTCGTGCCAAGTGGGGCTTGGAAGGATTCAGAGGGCCAGTGTGGACTCGTTGAGTCTCCCGAGTGCACTCGACGAGTCTGGTCAAAGTTTGACCGTTGACTTCGTTGACTTTTAGGGATTAGTCAATGCTGGACTCTTGGAGCCATTATGGGGGTAGAATGGTCTTTTACCCTTCTTTGAGTACTTAGAGGGGAATTAGTCTATCCTTTGAAAGTTGTATTGATTAGAGTGTTTATTCCATGTGATTAGGCGGGGGCTAGACCAGATCTTACCGAGTTCGAGATTTACTGACTTACCTGAGGTGAGTCTTATCACAATACTTTACCTAGAGTGGTAATTAGAGTTATGTGACAGAGTATGTTGTAAGCTATTATATGATGTGATATCTATGTGATTATGTGCCATATGTGATTTAGAGTTTATAGAGTTAGGACCGAATGGTCCACAGAGTTAGGACCAGAGGGTTCACAAAGTTATGGGACTGAAGGGTCCCACTGAGACACTTTGACCAGAGGGTCATACAGAGTATAGCCTCGAGTGGCTAATATGTGTTGTATGTGGTATTTTTGGGAACTCACTTAGCATTTATGCTTACAGTGTTGTGTTATGTGTTTCAGGTACCTGTGAGGATCGTGGGAAGACTTCGGCATGATCAGTACACACATAAGGAGTTTTTATACATTATGATCTTGGGTTATGTTTATATGGATTGATATGTGATACAATGAGATTTTTATAATATTTACGAATGAAAGTGTGTTTTTAAAAATGTGAAAAATTGTTTGAAAAATTACGGTGTTACATTAGACCTTTTTCCATTTCTCACAATTCGAACTATCAAAAGGGATGTCGTAATCATAATCGAATTTGAGAATGCAAATGTCACAATTGCTATCTCTTTAAAATTTACTTAGTGAAAGTGTTTCCTCACAATCATTTTCATGAATTGGAGAGAAACCTTATGACACTTAGATTTTATGGTGTATGTGTTCCAATCCATGTGAATTTGTCATAACCATAATCATAAGACAAGGTTAGTGACAAATCCAAACTCATATGGACTGAACTTGTTCAATCTTAATTTCTTGCCACCTGGCAGCACAACGGCCTACCATTGCTTCCAAGTTGTTATGCAAACAATTGAGCATTCATAGAGCTCACATGCATAGTCAACTTTAACTGGAATGGGCACAAAAACAAGAATATGTCAACACGATAGGTTATAAACCTCAAGTCGTGTGCTAGTGATTAACAATTGGTTTATTCTTGATTAGTTCTTGAAACTCTTCAAGATCTTTAAGACTCCCACCGACCTCTTGACATATAAGATTCTCTTTGTCAAGGAACATTACTTTACAAACAAATATTCAAGAGTTAGTGCAGTTTGTTATCAAGACTAACATTTCACACAATTTGCCTTAGTTGGTTTTTGTTTTATCCAAAACATCACAACTTACCAATTTCAAATGTACAAGAGTAGAAAAATTTTTACTCTACATTTGATAAGTGTTATAAACCTTTCTTAAGATTATGTCACTCAAGGCTCAATCTTGGAGTGTGACTCTAAGTTATGATTTTGGAAGTATGATTCACCTTTTGACTTAAGCATTTGAAAAATTTACGATTTCTCTTCTTAGCCATATAAATGAACTAATATGTCCTTAGAGGATCAATTGTGATATGGTTTCATAATCACTAAGATAATCATAAAACACTATACTCAAGTACTCTTCCTTCTTCTCAAATTGGAGAAACTTTTATCTTTCTACCTAATTTGATTCTTCTTATTCGTTCTGCCATACATTAAAACTTTTCCAATGGTTCAGAATTACACTTAATCTTGTAAGTATAACCATATTTACTAAACTTTAGTAAATCATAACGAATATTCTTATTGTTCTTTGTGGTGGACCTGACCAGTGCACAACCAAGTATACCTGATCCCATAGTCCTTCACTTGACTAACATATACATGTGAAAAAGGAATTAGTCTTAATTTCCTAAAGACGAAGGTTCTCATTCATCACACAATACAAGTTGCATGATTCCAAGTTTCTATGCAACTGAAACTTCGGTGATGAGAATCTTTCCTAATTTGGTAAATTATGACACTACTACAAACGAAATAATCAAATCCATTTTCCAATATTGCTATCAATGGAAACATATAAGCAACAATTTTCACAAATGCCGTTGTAAGGAAACTTAAGATAAGATAAATTTCAAAATTTTCTTTGTTTATAAAAAAATGGAAAACTTATTCTTACAATGAAAATACATATGAAAACTATGTTGTTATCTATTCCTAAGCAATCTATCATAACTCTTAAGTAGCTCAAAATTCCGATCATCGAACCATGTGATCGAAATCCATCTTTTCACGATCAGAATCAACTTACTCTTCCTTTAAGTTTCGTTTCATTTCTTCAATTCTACAAAACATCAAAATGTAATGACATTACATCATGTATTAAGAATCTCCAAATAGGAACTTAATAGAGTTAGATAGTGGACTTACCTGAAGTAGAGTCAAACTTTTTGACTTTACCATCCTTGCGATCTTTCATGTAAATATGGCACCTTCGCAACCAATGCCCCTTTTCTTGGAAACAGAAACAAATTGACTCTTTGGGAATGACATACGAGACTATCTTAGACTTAGCCTTTCTCTTTACCATGGTCGATCCTTTTCCATTGGGAAGAGAAAGCTTTTTTGGACTTTTAGTGTTACCATTTTCAATATCCATGGAAGTTTGGGGAGTAGATCTTCCAATCAAATTTGCTTTACCAGTGCGCCAAATCATTGTCGATTCAGCAGCAACAAGCAAATATGTTAGATCAATGAGGGTCATCTCGTGATATCCCATATAGTAGTCCTTAAAGATCCTACTATATGACTTAGGAAGTGATTGAAGAACCAAGTCAACAACCAACTTCCTTGAAGCAACGATACCCAACATTCACAGCCTGTCAATGTGTGACTTCATCTCCAAGACATGTGCACGCACAGACTTGTTGGATTAGGTGTCTAAGCCCATAACTATAATTGGTATGTACTTGAATTGATAGCAGCACAGTCCTTTTGGGTTGCCCTCAAACCTAGCAACCAGACAAGGAAATTATGAAAGGAGAGATATCAATTTATTATAAGATTAATAAATTAATATAAATTAATTTATTAATATGTTAAAATATTAATATATTAATGAGAAATCATTTTGTTTAATTAATTGTTAGCCAGAAATTAATTAGAATTGATTTTGGGGTTAAAAGAATTAATTATAAGGTGCAGGGACTAGTTTGCAATTATCTAATAGTTGAGTGGAAGGCTCTAGAACCCCCTTGGATAAGGGTGGACGAAATCTTTAGGGGAAACCCTAATAATTTCGTCCATAGGGGCTTGGATAAGGCCCTTGGGTTTGCTTAGGCCCTAAGCAAAGGATAACTAGGGTTTCCCCTAAACCCTAGATCCCTCAGCTATATAAGGAGCCTCCTGGTTCATGTTTTGGCCACTCTTTTCTTTTGAAGAAACCCTAAGGGCCGAAATTTTGCATACTCCCTCTCCCCTCTCTCCTCTACTTTCCTTCTTGCTAGTTTGGGTGTGATTCCATTAGAGGCATTACACTTGTGGTGCTAAGCTTCCAAGAAGATCAAGATCAAGATCAAGGGAATTATCAATTGTTTACTATAACAATTGAAAGGTATGTAATTACTAAACCCTAGTTTGTAAATTTCGATTATAGCCTCTCTCCTCTAGGGTTCTTGTTTTGCAATTCAAAGTTGTATGTTCAATAGATAAAACATAGATCCAAAGTAGGTTGCATGTGAACTTAGGAATTGTTTTTCTAGTTTATTTGTTTTACCTAAAACCCATCAGTGGTATCAGAGCATTTGTTTGTTTTAAATTGAATTTGTTATAATTGTTGAATTGCAAATTAGGGTTTATAGCTATTAAACCCTAAAGGCCATTTTTTCGATTTTTAGGGTTGTGGATCAAAGGGTTTTTGAAAACCCTAGCCTCCAAAGAACCCTAATCGAAATTAGGGTTAGGGTTTTGAAAACCCGAGCCTCCTCCCTTGGAAATTTCGAAATATGCTATAAAGATTAGGGTTTCTTTGTTTTGGATAATAGTTGCCTTATTGGATAATTGAGAAAAATAAGGAAATTATCCTATCCCCATATTTTCGAAATCTAGAAGGGATATGAATTAGGATTAAATTAATTGTTTAATGATAATCCTTACAAGATTTAATAAATTAATTAAAAGTTAATTAATAGATAAATATTAAATCTAATTAATTGGTTTATTTAAATTTAAAATTTAATAGTTTAAATTTCAAAAAAATTATATAAACCCTTGGAGTTTTAAAATGTTTTAAAACACACCTTATATATATATTATAATTAAAAGTTAAATATTATATATGTATAAGAATATGGTCAGTCAAATCGCTAGTATGCCTCATTCACGAAGCTAGTCTATAAGGGGGGTATAAGGAAACTGCCTATAAAATGGTAGTTGAATGAGTGTCCACTCTCACCCACCGCTTCCTTGATTAGTGGAGGGTCGTTAACAGAACGGATTTGATAGGACAACTACTTCCCATTAAAAGTATAATGCTATTAAAGAAAGTACTAGAACACTATTTTTCAAAATCCCAACTCTAGTTACTTTAGGAAAAATGTGAAAAGTATGCTAATCCATGAAATTGCACATTATGCTTTATTGGTCGTTAGTGGAGCGTGTGTGGTTAACCGGCACACTAAAAGGCACTAATAAAGAGTAGTAATGGGTATCTTATAATTATCATTTTGATGGAGCGTGTGTGGTTTACCGGCACATCAATAGGTAATGATAAAGACAATAAGGTTACCAAGCACATTTGCATGGTTATTCACATCTAGTTTGTGATCCTCGGTATCGCAGTCACAAATAGTAGAGCATAATCCGTGATTAAAACATGCCATCAAATAGTTTTAATGTATCTAAAAAAGAATTAGGAATTTCACTTCGTTTATTTTGTCTAATGGTGGAATTGGTGAATCGTCATTCACCTACCTTTATGAGATTTGAACTTGGATCTCGGCGTCCCATTTCTAAGTTATAAATCGTCATAGTGGGGTCCTAACCTTGATATGATATCTTTGGGTTATTATATTGAGGTGTCTTGAAATCTAACTAAAACTATCTTTCTTTTCAGATGTCTACTCCTGGAAACACTTCTGCTTCATCATCCTCCAGCCACAACTTCTCTCTACTAAACATCTGCTCCAAAGTCGTTATGGATGGCTCCAACTATAACGATTGGATGCGTAACATCAAGATGGCGCTTAGATTCGAGGACAAAGAGTATGTCCTTGAAAAGGAGCTCAAAGAACTTGATGAGTCAAAAGCCACTCCCGAAGAGTATGCTGCCTACAAGAAACACTATGATGATGCTACCAAAGTGGCATGCATCATGGTTGCAACCATGTCCCCAGAATTGCAGAGGTACTATGAGGACTACTGGCCTTTTGAGATGAACAAGGACCTTATGGAAAAGTACCATAAGCGAGCTCGTCAAGAAAAGTTTGAGGTAGTCAAGTCACTCATGGCTTGCAAGATGAAAGAGGGGGAATCGGTTGTATCTCATGTGCAAAGAATGCAACACTACATAGAGCGTTTGGTCAAGCTCAACATTCACTTCGATGAGGAATTGGCCATTGACATGGTCTTAAACTCGTTGCCAGATTGTTATGGTCAGTTTATCTTAAATTACCATTTGAACAACACTGAGCAGACTTTGGCCCAATTGCACAACTTGTTGCAGACAGCTGAGGTAGGGATGAAGGGTAAAAGTATACCCTCCATACCTGCAAGTGCCCCTGTCTTGGCCATTGGACAGGGAAAGGGGAAGAAGAGGAAAGGTCCTCCCAAGCAAAACTGGAAGAGCAAGGCTCAAGCTGTGTCATCTAGTAATGGCCCGAAGGCTAAGCCCAATGGTACCACTCCCCATGTTTCTGATCCAAAAGAGGCCATTTGCTTTTACTGCAATCAAAAGGGGCATTGGAAGAGATCTTGCCCACAATATCTGCAAGATATCAAGGATGGCAAAGTGAAGCCATCCTCGGCAGGTATTTACACTATTTCTGCTAATAACTCATTATCTTCTCGTTCATGGGTCCTTGATATAGGATGTGGATTTCATATCTGTTCTGATTTGCAGGGGCTAAGGGAAAGTGAGGAGATAGAGCATGGGAGGATAAAATTGATCATGGGGAACAGAAAGTCTTCACTAGTGACCAAGATCGGAGTTTATCAACTATTGCTTAGTAATGATGTTAGATTAGACTTAATAAATTGTTGCTATTCGTCTGAGATGACGAGAAACATTATTTCATTTCATGCATTGTTCAGACAAGGTTTTAAATATTCTTTTAATGATTTGAATGGTTCAATTTCTGTTTATAAGAATGGTGTTTTTGTGTTTGAAGCTTTACCTTGTGATGGTGTGTATGAAACAGTAACTTGTGTTGATAGCTTAGGAAATAGTGTACTTAATATTGACTTGTCTAATAGTGTAGACAAGGCATGCTTGTGGCATTGTCGTCTTGGACACATTAACAAGAAACGCATAGCCCAACTCCAAAAGGATGGAGTGTTGGAATCATTTGACATAAAATCAGATGATATGTGTGAATCTTGTCTTTTGGGAAAGATGACAAAATCACCATTCACAGGGTCTTGTGAAAGAGGTGAAGGTCTGTTGGATCTCATACACACAGATGTGTGTGGGCCCTTCAGATCAACCACAAGGGATGCTAATCGATTCTATGTGACTTTCACTGACGATTATAGCAGATATGGTTACATCTACTTGATCAAACATAAGTCAGAAACCTTTGAAAAGTTCAAAGAGTTTAAGCATGAAGTCGAAAATCAATTGGGCAGAAAGATCAAGATACTTAGATCCGATAGAGGCGGGGAGTATCTTAGTACCGAGTTCAACGACTATCTGAAAGAATGTGGGATAGTCTCACAATTGACTCCTCCTAGGACACCATAGTTAAATGGTGTAGCTGAGAGGCGCAATCGAACCTTGTTAGACATGGTTCATTCTATGATGAGTCGTTCCTCGCTTCCTATTCACTTCTGGGGGTATGCCTTAGAGACAGCCGCCCACATCCTCAATCTTGTCCCTACAAAGAAGGTTGCCAAAACACCTCACGAAATGTGGACAAGGAAAGTTCCCTCGTTAGCACATATTAAAGTCTGGGGTTGTGAAGCTTTCGTAAGATGAGAGACTCACGACAAGCTAGCAGCTAGAAGTGAGAAATGTGTTTTCATTGGTTACCCAAAGCAGTCTTTTGGATATTTGTTCTACAGACCTAGTGAAAACGTGGTGTTTGTAGCTCGAAGAGGAGTCTTTCTGGAAAGAGAGCTCATATTCAAAGAGGACAGTGGGAGTACCATTGACCTTGAAGAGATTCAAGAGTCAACCAATGAAGGAACCTTAGATGACACTAGCACTCAACCAGAGGAAACAGTTCCTGTTGAACCGGTTGATAAATCATTACTGCTTCGAAGATCCACTAGGGTGAGTGTGCCACCTGAGTTGTATGGTTTTCATATTACTTCAGATGGTGACACATTCATAAGTGACAGAACACTGGTAAACTTAGATGAACCAGTCACTTATAAGGAAGCAATGGCAGGCCCAGAGGCTTCCAAGTGGAAAGAAGCAATGGACAGCGAGATTAAGTCCATGTATGAAAACCAAGTTTGGAATTTGGTTGATAGTGCACCAGGTCGGAAGACAGTTGGGTGCAAATGGATCTTCAAGAAGAAGACAGACATGGATGGGAATGTGCATACGTTTAAGGCTCGACTGGTTGCAAAAGGTTTCACTCAAACCCCAGGGGTTGACTATGATGAGACTTTTTCACCGGTGGCTAAGATTAAATCTATTAGGATATTGCTCGCCATAGCTGCCTTTCATGACTATGAAATCTGGCAAATGGATGTCAAGACTGCCTTCCTTAACGGGAAGTTGGCTAAGGATGTTTACATGAGTCAGCCAGAGGGTTTTGTTGATGCAAAGTTTCCCAGTAGAGTATGCAAGCTTGAGAAATCCATTTATGGATTGAAACAAGCATCTCGCAGCTGGAATCTTTGCTTCCATGAGAAAGTCAAAGAGTTTGGTTTCTCTAGAAGTGAAGATGAGTTTTGTGTGTATATCAAGGCTAGTGGGAGTATAGTAAATTTTCAGGTGTTGTATGTCGATGACATATTACTCATTGGTAACGACGTTCCAACCTTGAATGAAGTTAAGTCTTGGCTTGGAAAGTGTTTTGCCATGAAAGACCTAGGAGAAGCCGCCTATATTCTTGGGATTAGAATATTGAGAGATAGAAAGAAGAGACTAATTGGACTTAGTCAGAGCACATACTTGGATAAGGTACTAAAGAGGTTTAGTATGGAAAATTCCAAGAAGGGAGAGCTACCTATCCAGAGCAATACCAAATTGAGTAAGACTCAATGCCCGAGTACAGATGAGGAAATAGATGACATGAGTCGTGTACCTTATGCTTCCGCTGTCGGATCGATCATGTACGCTATGACATGTACTCGCCCTGACATGGCATTTGCTTTGAGCATGGTCAGTCGCTATCAGGGAAACCCAGGTAGAGCTCATTGGATAGCCGTGAAGAATATACTCAAGTATTTTCGAAGAACAAAGGACTGGGTCCTTGTACTTGGTGGCAATGATACTTTGAGAGTAGATGGTTACAGTGATGCCAGCTTTCAGACGGATAGAGATAACTTCCGTTCTCAGTCAGGCTGGGTATTCTTATTAAATGGAGGAGCAGTTACTTGGAAGAGTTCCAAGCAAGATACGGTGGCTGATTCTACTTGTGAATCAGAGTACATAGCAGCAAGTGAAGCGTCGAAAGAAGCAGCTTGGTTGAGGAACTTCATCGGGGATCTCGGAGTTGTTCCAACCATCCAAGAGCCTATGGAACTGTTCTGCGATAATGAAGGAACGGTTGCCTTGACAAAGGAACCGAGAGATCATGGTAAAACCAGACATATCGACAGAAAGTACCATTTCATCAGACATAGAGTAGAAGAAGGCCATCTTATAGTGAAGAGGGTGTCATCTGAAGATAACCCAGCAGATCCCCTCACAAAGGGTCTGAGTAGGGTTAAGCATATTCAACATGCTCGGAGCATAGGACTGAAAGATGATATTAGTTTTAGTAGTTAGATTAGTTTTCTGAAACTTGTAACAAAGTAAATGTAATTGACTTTTGGTGATTAAATAATAAAGTATTATTTATAAGTTTGGGTTCTACCTTTTGTCAATTGTTTATTATTGTGTTTCATTTTTGCATGTTTTACTTCCCGAATAATAAGATTATTCAAACTCCACAGTCGCTCGTATTTTTGGAAGTAAGTAGTGAATCAAGACTGTCATGAACTGGATTGTAGATTGTCTAAGGATAGACATGGCAATGTATTTGCTGCAACGTTCATGAGTACTCAGAAATTGAGATTTGAGTATTGGATAAACCCTCGCTCAGAGTATTACTTCATGGAATTCATCACGAGTAATACTGAGACGATAATATCTTATAATCTTGAAACAGAGATATATGAGTTGTGATTTGCAAGTCGGCTATGCATTGGTGATACGAAAATGCATCAGTAACTTGGTGTTATAAAACGTATTATCATGTATGGTTTGATGAGTAAAAGATACAAGCATATGAGTCAATGTTTATTCGTTCCTTTTGCCCTAACAAGAAAAGCGATATCTGTGGGCCCCTCGATGATTTGGTGTTGACTTGTGTGCTAGGCCCAGCCAGGACTAAATTGATGTGTTCAATTAGAAGTCCTACATCATCACAAATCAGGAATCGGGAAACATAGATTCTGGACAAAGAGGTTGATTGCATTCCATGTCTTTTGTCTAGGGATATCTAGCAGAACGAAGGATTATATGATCACTTATCTTAGGACACGTAACTGACTGGGTCAGAGTTCGGCAGCAATTTTTTTTGGAAGCTACAATTTGCTGGTCAAATTTAGAAGGCATAGTAGCAATTATAGTTACATACTTATCCAAGTGGGAGACTGTTGGATTAGGTGTCTAAGCCCATAACTATAATTGGTATGTACTTGAATTGATAGCAGCACAGTCCTTTTGGGTTGCCCTCAAACCTAGCAACCAGACAAGGAAATTATGAAAGGAGAGATATCAATTTATTATAAGATTAATAAATTAATATAAATGAATTTATTAATATGTTAAAAGATTAATATATTAATGAGAAATCATTTTGTTTAATTAATTGTTAGCCATAAATTAATTAGAATTGATTTTGGGGTTAAAAGAATTAATTATAAGGTGCAGGGACTAGTTTGCATTTATCTAATAGTTGAGTGGAAGGCTCTAGAACCCCCTTGGATAAGGGTGGACGAAATCTTTAGGGGAAACCCTAATAATTTCGTCCATAGGGGCTTGGATAAGGCCCTTGGGTTTGCTTAGGCCCTAAGCAAAGGATAACTAGGGTTTCCCCTAAACCCTAGATCCCTCAGCTATATAAGGAGCCTCCTGGTTCATGTTTTGGTCACTCTTTTCTTTTGAAGAAACCCTAAGGGCCGAAATTTTGCATACTCCCTCTCCCCTCTCTCCTCTACTTTCCTTCTTGCTAGTTTGGGTGTGATTCCATTAGAGGCATTACACTTGTGGTGCTAAGCTTCCAAGAAGATCAAGATCAAGATCAAGGGAATTATCAATTGTTTACTATAACAATTGAAAGGTATGTAATTACTAAACCCTAGTTTGTAAATTTCGATTATAGCCTCTCTCCTCTAGGGTTCTTGTTTTGCAATTCAAAGTTGTATGTTCAATAGATAAAACATAGATCCAAAGTAGGTTGCATGTGAACTTAGGAATTGTTTTTATAGTTTATTTGTTTTACCTAAAACCCATCAAGACCTTCCATCTTGGTGTTCGTTAGCCAATAGGGCTTGAGTGACCTTGAACTTTTCAAGTCTTTGAACTTGTGGGTCAGGGAGAATTATTGGAGGATGTGGAGGAAGTGAAGTTCCACTACATCACGAAGAAGGGATTAATCTTTCACCTTGATCGTCTTGTGGAATATAATCTTTATGAAGAAATCTTTTTCCAAAAGGATGAGGTAGACCATAGTTGTCAGACCTATACATCTATAATGGGAGAAATTCAAGAAAGTTGATTTAAGTCCTTAATATAACACCCAACATGAAATATTAAGGCTAGGACCGAACACAATATTTTACAATTCAGAAGAGGAATGTCGTAATCCAATTGCAAAATATTTGAAGGTATGTAAATGACTATTTACCAATTTTCACCATGAAAAACGAAATTGATTATTAAATTTTAAATGAATTGAAATTCCTAGATTATTTTAGATTCATTGAACTTTTCAATGGCATGTTTAATCTCGATTGTGTCCTCCGAGTTCGTGACTGGGATGCCGATGATCACAAACAATGTGTGAATAACCATGTAAATGTGCTTGGTACTCTTAGGTCCTGTTTGATAGTTGTTGACTGAGAAAGATCAGACTGAGAAATATCTGTCTGGGTAAGAAATCATGACTGGGTAAGAAACTATGTTGTTTGATTGTATATCTGACTGAATATGCTAACTGATGAAAAATGACCATTTTACCCTTCTGCCATATACAATGATGGATGAAGTTGGTGAAGAATTATAAAAACATACAAAATGTGAATTACACACAAATTCTTTTAAAAATCCAAATATAAAATATAAAAGACATTGTTTTTATAAAGTTATATGGTATGTATTTTCAAATAGAAAAATGGAATTTTAAGTACAACAAAAGGAATAAAAATTTACATGGTATGTAGACATACAATTGGTTTTCATTGAGCAATTAATCAAACACATGGTATGCATTTCAACAAACAATACATTAAGATGCTTAAAGATAAAAAGAAATTCATGTATAATAAATCAACTAATGTGAGCCTTTACGTGCATATTGAAATCAAGAATAAAACAATAGTTTTTGATTGAAATTTATGAGGAATAATCAAAGCGAAAAGGACCTCTTATCACTTCGTCATTTACCATATCCTATACAAAGCACATGAATTGATTTCATAATCACATAATCCAATTCGGCATGCCAATTTTGACTTTTTATTTGACTTTTGGATTTCAAGATCAGAACTTCAAGGCTTTCAATCAAGCGACGCAATAGCAAAATAAACATTCAAGAGCAAACAAACAGCAAAAATCGGAACTTTCCCATTCAGATTTTGAAAAATCAAGAGCATAAATCGGAACATTCAACAGCAAAATAATCAGAAATTTTAAACAACAAAAATCGGAACATTCAAGCGTACTTGATGAGATGAGGAAGGAGCTTCGATTGCTGGGTGGAAGAGGAAGAATGGAGTCGACGATGCTTGCTGGTTAGGGAGATGAATGGAGCCGCTGAAATAGGATTCTTCAGGAGGCGCTAGAAGAGATACGTTAGGAAAGGGTACTATTGGAACCTTTCTCAGTCAGCTTGTTTTTCACTTCTTTCCGATTCAGATATTCCTTTGCGAGACAGATGCACAAAACGTGATTATCAAACACTTATAGCTGACCGAGTCAGCCAAAAAGGTCTGATTCGACTCGGTCAGACGATTCTCAAACACGACCTTAATGTTACAAATCACCTAATCAATGTGCCGGTTAATCACACATGCTCCATTGATCTATGATTAACATCAAGCTACCCTTTGACACACATTGTCAGTCCCAGATTAGTGTTCCGGCTAACCACACACGCTCCACTAACGACTTAACAAGGTGCAAAGTGCAATTTCATGGGTTGGCACCAAATTCACATTTTTCCTAAGTAACTAAGATTGGAAATTTATAAGTGTTTAGTTACTTGGTATTTTCATTATAGTTTTAATAAGAATTAATGTCATATCCTACCCATTCGGCTAACGACCCTCCACCAGTCAAGAAAGCGGTGTGTGAGATTGGACACCCATTAAACAACCATTTTATAGGAAGTAACCTTATACCCCCCTTATAGACTGACTTCGTGAATGAGGCCTACTAACGGTAAGACTGACTTTTTACTTATACATATATAATTATTAAACTTTTAATATTATAATAGTGTAAGGGTGTATTTTAAACTTTTAAAATTCTAGGGTTTGGAACTAAAGTACTCATAAGGATGAATTTACAAATTCCAAAACTTGAGGGCAAGTTTTGAACTATTCAAAAACTTTTGGTTTCTATAACTTATGAGTTTAATGCATTCTTATTGGAAAAACTTTTCATGTTCCATAACTTGAGGACAAGTTATGGAAGACTTTAAAACCATTTAAAAGAAAGACTTTCATTTTCCATGACTTGAGAACAAGTTATGGAGTTCATAAAAGGCATTAAGATCAAATATTCTAACTAATAAAACTATCAAATAATTTTTCTATGATCTAGTTAAACTCATAAGTCAAGATAATTCATATCAACAATTTGCAAGAAATTAGCCTAATCATATAAACTAATACAAATCTTGAAATTTTGACAATTATCTTTTAATTGGATAAGCATAATCACTACCATATAAACAAAATCAAGTTTTATAAACTAAAACATTTTGTGGTAATGATCTTAATCTGAAACAAGCCAAAAATCCTGAAAATTTGCCACCAGAAGCATCAACTCGTCGAGTGCATGAACATAAGTCGTCGAGTTGACCTTATACTGAGTAGACTCGTCGAGTCAGCCAGTGGACTCGGCGATTTCATCAGTCATATGGCCAGAAAATCGATTTTTCAACTTTGAAAATAAGCCATCCATCAATATAATAGAAAACAATCCCAGGCTCTGATACCACTGTTAGGTTTTGTATACTACAACATCCTATGGTGCACATACAACCCTAAATGCTTTGGATCTATGTTTTCTCTAATTATACATGTAATATTGTTTCCAAAGCATTAAGCCTACAACTAGCATACAATTGACATAAACAACATAAAATACTAGTTAGGAGTTTACCTCTTTACGTAGCTTGTAGAACTTGTTGTATTTGGCCTTTAAGAACTTTGCACCCCAAGTGTGATGCCTCAAACAGTTCACAACACACCTAGGACAAGGGAGAACTTGAGAGTGATGTTGCTAGCTCCAAAATCGGCTTTAATGAATTCCAAGAACTCTAGTCGCCGATTTTGGGTGCAAAGGGGGTCCTTTTATAGTGTGGCAAAGTCTAGGGTTACATCCATGCAAACCTTAATGCCCATGACCTTTCATATTACTTAGGTTCCATGGGTTAAACCTCCATGGACTATCCATGGACTACCATATTAGTTTAGCCCATCCTAAATAACAATTGGCCCACACTATAAGAATCATTGATTTACCAAATCAATCTCAATATATTTAATTAGTCTCTTTTGACCACATAATTAATTCCAAATTAATTTTTGATAAATAGTAATGAAATAATATGATTTCATATTAATATATTAGAACTTATAATATATTAATAAATAATAAGTAACCTCTTACTCAAGTATCCATCCTATCAAATTGTCCTGGTGATATGCAATCCGAAACAGACCATGCTACTCTCGGGTCAAGTACATACCAATTATAGTTATGTGCTTAAACACCTAATCCAACAAGGAACTCTCCTGAATAGGCACAAAATGGGCGATCTTTGTAACACCCTCAGATTTGGGCTAGTCAATTTAGAGATAATAAACGTTAAAAATGACTTTTTGATAGAAGATTATTTAGAATAAATATTCTTAACCACAATTATAGTATATGTCACAATGATTCCGTACATATAAAGAACGTTGAAATCCGAATTATAACGAAGAAGTTATGACTCGTCGAAGTTTCGCGATTAAACCGGCACAGCTCTGTGTATTGTAAAAAGTAATTTTTTGATAAAATACTTTTTAGACTTTTAGTCTAAGAAAAAGTCATAATAGTCATTAAACCGAGAGCATGCATATAGAGAACGTCCAAATCTGACTTCATTTGAGAAAGTTATGATTTTTCGAAGATTCAACGTAGCAATATACAGCTTGGAAATCGAATTTTAGATCTATCGATTTTTAGCCGACACAATCTAAACGAGAATTGAAAATCTCATTAATAGGAGCTCAAAATATAAAGACAGCCAAAAACAGACGTTGGATGACAAAGTTATGAATTTTTAATGGACTTTAATTGTCTAACCTGTTAAAATACAACTTTAAAAATAAAGTCAAAATTAGCCGACGTAGTCTAAACAAAAGTTGTAGATCACGTCGATAGCTATGCGTGGATATAAATAACGTAAAAAACAGAGCTCGTATGCAAAAGTTATGAATTTTACAAGATAATTGATTTTCGGATCAACCAAAAATTAACACGTGACATGATCTAGGCCACACCTTCTTTCCCACGGCTTGCCACCTGATGGTGACATGTGGCCATATTACGTCCAACGTAATGCTAGAGTACGCCAAGTGTACGTAGCATTCCCAACCTATAAATAAATGGCAAATTTCACTCAATTCCTTACACCTCTTCATCCAATTCTCTCCCAAACCCCCCCAAAGTCTCTAAGACTTTCTCTAGCACTTCCTAGGTGTTAGTAGCGAAGTTGCGGAGCGCCATAAAGGCCCGAGAAATAGAGCTTTCGGTTTAGAAGTTCTGCCCAAGCAGATTCCGGTTTATCGCTAAACCACATTTAAGTTGAGTTATGTTTATCGTACGTTAAGTATAACCTATGTTTAAGTTCATTATTGTTATTTTGAACCTATAAACAAGATTTATCAGTGATTCCAAGTCATTATATTGATTGATCTACTTACGGGGATGATATATAGGCTGGATTTAGTGAGGTGTTTAAAGTGAGATTTCCAACCAGTATACTTTGTATACCAAACAGACTCTACCTCCGATATGATCCTACCTGATTGTTCCTTACTCGATAGATCTTGAAATAGAATTTGAGTTAATGATGAATCTAGACTAATAATTAGTCGTGATAAATATTAGAGTAATATTTAGTGATAATGTGTAACGCTCATAAAATTCAAGAAAAATTTAAAGTTTTAAACAAACCCAAAAACCATCATTGCTTACAAATAGTTTTCGAAACGAGTTTAATATCAAAGTAATCCTAAAATCATGAAACAAAACATGAGGAGGTGCACGATCACACCTTCACCTTCCTGTGAGCCTCTGAGGTACCAGAAACATAACCCAAACTTGTAAGCCCGAAGCTTAGTGAGTTCCCCCAAAATACCAATACATACCAATAACACAAATATAATAATAACATGCAATGGGTCGGCAACTAACATAATGGATTACCCCTGAGCCCACATCATAAGTCTGGCTTGCCCCCTGGGCCCACATCTTATGTCTGGCTTGCTCCCCGGCCTCTTTAGTCCTTCGACTGAATACCACTAAGCCCTCAGTACAAGTCTGGCATTCCCTTCCCAGCCCTCAGCTCGTATCTAAAAGGATCATGAGTCGTCAGTATGAGTCTGGCATGCTCTCCCTGGCATTCAGCTTTTATCTGGTATGCTTCAGGGTTTGTTAGCTACCGCACGGAGCAGTAAACCCTCAACCCAACCCACACGATATGTCGGCATATAGCATATAATATCATATAGAGATAAATAGACATTATCATAGGTAGTCCTACAAATCTACCAAACTAGCATGCATATCTACTCCATACTCAGCATATTCACAATACCAAGTTATCAAAACAATTGGCCGACCTTGGTGCCTTCTACCCGAAAGTACAGTGAGGAAAACTCACCTCACAATGTCGAATCACACTGAAAACCTCCAGCTCCTGGCTCATGAAATATCCCGAACTATCACAACAAAACAAACATCCAATTAATAATTGGATTACCATCCTTGAACAATGATGGATAATTAGGGTAAATGTCCACTTTACCCTTTCCCTAATTGGGCAAAGAACGAATCCCAATTCTTGATCCAAAAGGCCCAAATTACTTCAAGGCCCATAATTTGCCCAATTTTCCAAATTGGGCCCAAACTCCTTATTGGGCTTTATCCTAAGGTCCAACTCTCTAATTAGTCCAAAACACTCATACTCAGATAGTCCAATAAGGGCCCAAGCATTCAAGCCCAAATGGTGGCCCAAAACTCAAAGCCTAAACTCAAAAATCCAACAAACGGCGTATGTTGGGCATACTCCGGAGGTACACGGGGCGTACACGAGCCTCGCATTGACCACCATCGGGGTGGATGACCGAGTATGCGGGTGGTACTCCAACCTACGCGGGGCGTACCCTCGCAGATCCCAAAAGTCCATTAAGTGCTTAATAACTTAAGCACTTAAGCTCATATTACAGATCCATGGTCCAAATGCACCCTAGAGTCATAAAGTCTCCAACTTTATGAATTTACATGTCCATAAGTTCTTAATACAAGGTCTTAATCAATTAAGACCCTATTTCCAAATGCATAAAACACTTCTGGCCATTGGGACCTCATTTTTATAACTAAGGACCCTTCCTAGGGTCTAGAAGGACAACTCAAAACGTCCAAAACCAAACATGCATAAAAA
This sequence comes from Lactuca sativa, assembly GCF_002870075.4. Taxonomy (NCBI): domain Eukaryota; kingdom Viridiplantae; phylum Streptophyta; class Magnoliopsida; order Asterales; family Asteraceae; genus Lactuca; species Lactuca sativa. The sequence continues at coordinate 2,755,743 of NC_056623.2, read as the reverse complement.
TGGGGCCTTTGAGACAAAAAGAACACATAAAGCTACCAAAATGAGATCCAAGCAAACAAGACACCAAGGTGTTGGGTTTACTTGTGTTGTGTCAGTTATATACTTGTATAGCTTTGTTTATTGTGGAAGGGGCCTTGTCCATTCTCGGTTTTTCTTTAATAGTCTAACCTATATATAGAGTGTATGCATGCATTATTAGGGTTAACGCTTGTAAAACCCTAATCGTTGTTGTAAGCTTTCACAAAGAAGTTCACGATGAACTCTTCTAAAGTTTATTAATCTAAGCATTCGACACACGTTTGATGTTTATTGTTCTTGTCTTGATTCACATTCTTTTATAGAATCAAACGATCTTATTTACTGTTTCATCAATAGGTATCGGAATGGGTGATAGTGTAATTAATTCGCTATTCTTTTGTCGAGTTTTTCTAGGGTTTTACGTTCAACTTAGACCTATTCGTGTTCTCTCAATCATTTTGATTGATTGCAGATTCCTGATCTAGATTTTAAGTTTTTCCCTTGAACTTGATTCACGTATTACACATCTGGTTCGATTTTATTTTTGTTTTTGTGAATTCTCGATAAGATGGCAAACGAAGATCCACACTCTCTTTTGTTTAATATCTTAAGCATTATTGGATTCATGACAAGGATTCCAATCCAATTTCCTCAAGACTATGAAGTATGGGCGTTGCACTTCAAAGATTATGTTATTGGAATCAAAGAACATGGAGCCACGATATGACATTCAATAACAGAAGAAACGTTCAAGTATTTTGGCACAAGGCAACCGATCAAAACCTTGGCTGAATATAATAAACTCCTTCCTGAACATAAAGATGTTGCAAACGATGAATAGAATAAAAGTATGGCTAATATAAAAGCTATGTGAATTATTCGTTTCGTTTTTCCTCCAGATAACTTTCATCTCATGAGCGCATGTGCTAATGTAAAAGAAATATGGGATAGGCTGAAAGAGCTCTATTCAAGTGATGCTGATCTGGAACACTCTGTGAAAACATTTCTCTTATCGGAGTTTGGAGCGTCTGTATAGAGATCCGATGAAACTGTAGATCAAACGTTCAATCGTTTCAACCATTTGTTAAGTAGAATGCTCAAAAATAATCTCAAGCATGAAATCATTGAACAAAAAAGTCACGTTTATGAATGGGCTAAGATTTGAATGGAAGGCTATTGTTTCCACTGTCAAGGCACATAAACAGTTTAAAAGCTATACCTTGGCAAAACTGGTAGGAATTCTGAAGTCTCATGGCGATGAAGTAACAAAGGATGCGAAGCTTGTTTCAAGTTTGGGGTCATTAATGTTGGTTGGGAAGGGAAAGAAAGTTGCAGAAGAAGATTCTGAATCAGAGCTTTCGGAAAGTGAAATCTCAAAAAAGGAGTATGCTCTTATGGTGTCCAATCTGAAGAAGTTCTTTAAAAAGAACTGCTCTAAATTTAGAAACAGAAACAAGCAAGGCAACTATAGTTCAGAAAAGCCTAGAGATGAAAGTTACAAGAACTCTGGTAATGACGACGAGAAGAAGGAAAAGAAGTTGTTGGGAGATTCAGGCTATGATTGCAATTACTTTCATGGAAATAATCATTTTGAAAAAGAGTGTATGTTGAGGAAAAGAAATGAGAAGGAAGAATCTGACAAGGATGAAGCCTACTATCTTCGGAAGATAGAGGAGTTGAGGAAAAAGAAAGCGTCTAATGCAAAGTCGGTCTTGATCGTATAGGAAGGCAGTGACGATGAGAGAAGAGTTGAGGTTTGGTCTACAGAATCTGAAGATGATGAATTCAGGAAACCCATACATGGTGGGTGCTTTGTTGCTAAGTCAGAATTGTCGAGTTATGAAGGTAGATGTTTGATGGTTCATAACGGAGCTTCGAAATTTAGGGGATACGCTACTGATGGTGGTCGACCTTCCGAAAGCTGTTTTGCTACGAAGACCGTTTCGAAGCAGGTGAAAGAATGTGAACGAGTGGTTGATAAGGTACATTCTATACTCAAATCTCTTAATATTCTTGTCTCTAGCTATGATTTTGAACTAGAAGATTTAAAATATATTGTTTCTAATTTCAGTGATAGTTTAAAATGAACTCGTCTAAGTAATTCTAATCTAAGTGATCAACTTAACAGAGCAACTTTTAAAAGTGAAGAAAAGAGATTAAAAATAGAGGCTTTGTATTAGAGCTTATTAGGTCATATGATGATGTTATTTATCTTAAGAGAGATACCCGTGTTGTCGTGCACTTATGAAACAAAGATATATTTTCTATTTAATTGCTAAGTGTTTATATTTCAATATCACTCAATTGCATTTGGATTGTGAAATAGGGAAATGATTGCGCAAAATGAATTTACCCTATCTTGAGTTGAAAGAGAATGAAATCGATGTTGATTGTTATAAGTGCGAATCCATTGTTTCTTCTGATGGTGTCTCTGATTATTATCGTGTCAGACTTGAGAAAATAAAAGAGTACATTAAGTCTAAAAAACACAAAATGATGTTGAAAAATATTTTAACTGAAAAAGATAAGGAGGAAATCAAATCAATTTCCATGCAGATGTATGACTTATTATGCAAAAAGTTGAATTCGGAAAATACTCTTGATCATGAGAATTTTTATGAATTCGATGAAAGCGAAATGAGTGAGGTTTCAGTAGAAGATGAAGTTGATTGTTCATCTTTTGTACAAAGTTTTGACGAACCGAAGAGAAAGTTAATTTTTGAAAACTCGGTTGAATTTGAAAGAATTTCTGAAAATAAAAGTTCAAAGGTTTTAAATGAAAAAGCAGCTATTTTTTTAGAGGTTCAAACTGTACCAAATCAAGTGTTCGTAACAAAAGGACTGGACAAAATTGTTACTTTAGAATTAACGTCCCTTGTTAATAATGACAATGTTGATGGCTGTGATGAATTCTTCTGGTCCAAGCCAATCAACAATGCAGATGAAACAAAAGGTCTGTCGTAATTGACTACTTGGAAAACCAAAGGAAGATATGTTTTGGAACCATTGAATCGTGTTGAATTTCGTTACGATCAAGCAGGGCCAAACGACACAAAAGATGTTCCCACTAAAACCTCTTCGGAACAGCAGGAAACGCCAATTAGAAAATAGAAACCGAAAGATAACATTCACAAATCAGTTGAATAGTTGATAACTAAGAAAATAATGTTGAATGCTAGATATAGGAAAAATCTGAAATAAAGAAAGCATTTTTGGAAAAATAAGAACTCCAATCACAGTTCTGTTAATTCAGAAAGAGTTTCAAATCAAAATATGAATTCTCATCCAATTCAGAAACCACAATCAAAACCTTTTTCAAAACCTCATATTTCAACACCAAAAGTTGCAAAACCAATTGAAAAGCCAAAAACAAGTTTTTCTCCTAAATCTCAATCTTCAAAACCTGACATCAAGTCAAAAGATGTTAAGGGCAAAGGTAAAATTGTTTCAAAACCATAGATAACTCTCGAGGAATACAAATCAAATTTAAAAAGGAGGAAAAGGCGTTTGCGAAAAAGATGGCTAAGACACACAAATAATTTATTCAACGGAAAACAATTCCTATTGAAATTAATCTTTGTGATGATACAATAGAAGTTTTCAAAATCCTAAAAGGGAAGAATTGTGTTTTAGCAAAAAGATCCTTTTGGGTTGATAGAACTAAAACCTTTTCATGTTCCTAAGATATCCTCATAAGGACCCAAGATGGTTTGGGTTCATAAATCTCTATAATTCTTGCAAGTTATGCGTGACGAACAATATGATTCAGAATGGTATATTGACAGCCGTTGTTCACATCACATGTCAGGAAGAAGGTAAGGATTGAGAGAGTATAGATCACTATCTGATGCTGGTAGAGTAATGTACGGAAATAACACTACTGGTGAAATCAAAGGCTATGTATTGATTACGAACAACAAATTCTCCATTCGGAAGGTAAGATACGTTGAAGGATTGCAACACAATCTGATAAGTGTTTCGCAGTTGGTTGTTGGTACAGGTCTGAAGGTATCTTTGGATGATGAAGTTTATGAGATTATTAAAAAGAAAACTAAAGCAGTGCTTCTGAAGTTTAAAAGAAAATGAGAGATGTATCCACTAGACTTAAATCTGATAACAGGGATACCATCCATTGCTTTCTTACGAAAGCATCTACGGATGATAGTTGGCTATGGCATAAAAGGTTTTCCCATCTGAACTATAAGGACATTAACAAGCTAGAATTGGTGATTTGGTTCATGGTCTACCTGTTCTGAAATTCGAAAAGGAACATATACGCGTTGCTTGTGAACTCGTGAAGTGTAGCAGAAAAAGTCACTCTTCAATAATTAACACCGAGATTATTGAACCACTCGAATTGATGCATATCGATTTATGTGGACCATATACTATTGAAAGCATCGATGTTAACAAGTACATTCTAGTTATTATTGATTATTTTTCTAGATTTAAGTGGGTGTTTTTTCTTAAATAGAAATCCGAAGCAACGTAGAATTTGATAAACTTCATCAAGCAAGTTGAACTTCTACTACGAAAGCCTGTTCGGACAGTTCGCAGTGACAACGGTTCGGAATTCAAGACCCAAGCATTTGAAGAATTCTTGATCGGAAAATGAATTGCTCACAATTTCTTATCGCCCTACACTCCACATCAGATTGGTGTCATTGAAAGGCAAAACCGCTCTCTCTGCGAGGCTGCAAGGACGATGTTATCATTTGCGAATCCCCCTCTCTACTTCTGGGCTAACGCAATTGCAACTGCTTGTTTCACACATAACCGATCCTTCATAAATAAAAGATTTCTCATTACTCCTTACGAAATTTTAAATAATAGAAAGCATAATGTGAAATTCTTCCATGTATTTGGCTTCAGGTGCTTCATTTTCAATTCTAAAGAACGTTGTATTAATTTAAGAACTTAGTCTTAAATTTTAGGATGTTACATGTAATGTTTTCTTGAAGTATCTAATAAAAATAATAATTGGTAGTATGTTGCTATATTTGGTTTTCATTTTATGTTGTATGTTTCTATATTTGAAGTATTTAATAAATCAATGTTTGTAGGTGTTGTAGGACGTTATAAGGGTAGCTTAGTGGTTGATAGAGCAATCTTGGTATTGTGAAGTGTGATAAATGGAATACATATTTCATTAAACCATAAATATCAGAAATGGACATTAAAATAACTTTCTGAAAGTGACATTAAAATAGCCGACGTCCGATGATGGAGGGTGGCGACAGTCCAGTGGTGGATGTCGAGTAGAATGAAGAGAAGGAGGTGTTAGAGGGTGGGGTATGAAATACATATTTCTTTAACCCATAAATATCAAAAAGTGACATTAAAATAACTTTTCGAAAGTGACATTAAAATAACCAACATCGTGGAGGGTGACGACAGTCCAATGGTGGTTGTCGAGTAGAATGAAGATGAGGAGGTGTTAGAGGGTGGGGTGGGGGTAGTTGGGTTATTTTTCTATTTTTTTTATCATTAATAAAATTAGAAAACTTCAAGAATAATCATTGAAGAATGGAAAAGATGTTTTTACCCTCACATGTTTGGACTTAAGAGAAAAAGATGACGGATTTAACCAAAATGACAAGCATTAAAAGTTTTAAACCATATGGACCATCTTTGATGACCTAAAAAATTAAGAAATAAGTTGTGTCTGTTTGTTTTTTTTTTGTTTTTTGTTTTTTTTTTAAGAGGAGGAGGTTTTAGAGGGTGGGGTATGGAATACATATTTCTTTAAACCACAAATTTCAAAAAGTGACATTAAAATAGCTTTCTGAAAATGACATTAAAATAACCGACATCCTGGAGGGTGACGACAATCGAGTGGTGGTTGTCGAGTAGAATGGAGATGAGGAGGTGTTAGAGGGTGGTGTGGGGATAGTGGAGTTATTTTTCTATTTTTTATTATTAATAAAATTAGACAACTTCAAAAATAATCATTGAAGTATGGAAAATATGTTTTTACCCTCACATGTTTGGACTTAAGAGAAAAAGATGACAGATTTAACCAAAATGACAAGCATTAAAAGTTTTAAACCATATGGACCATTTTTGATGACCTAAAAAATTAAGAAATAAGTTGTGTCTGTTTGTTTTTTTTTTTTTTGTTTTTTGTTTTTTTTAAGAGGATGAGGTTTTAGAGGGTGGGGTATGGAATACATATTTCTTTAAACCACAAATTTCAAAAAGTGACATTAAAATAGCTTTCTGAAAGTGACATTAAAATAACCTACATCCTGGAGGGTGACGACAATCGAGTGGTGGTTGTCGAGTAGAATGGAGATGAGGAGGTGTTAGAGGGTGGTGTGGGGATAGTGGAGTTATTTTTCTATTTTTTATTATTAATAAAATTAGACAACTTCAAAAATAATCATTGAAGTATGGAAAATATGTTTTTACCCTCACATGTTTGGACTTAAGAGAAAAAACCGACGAATTTAACCAAAATGACAACCATTAAAAGTTTTAAACCATATTGACCATTGTTGATGACTTAAAAAATTAAGAACCAAGTTGTGTCTTTTTTTTTTTAAACGACAAATCTAACATACTCCTAATCTACACCTTAAATTCATCTATATTCATGACAAGATTTAAATCATCGACTTCAAAAAGGAAGGACAACACCGGCAACTGTTGGACAAATAGCCCTCTAATATAAGTTGTGTCATAAAGAAGAATCTTGACCACGTGAAACAAGTTATAGAAGGTCTTATCATCACTCGTGAGTAGTTATATTTAAGGCTTTAATTATTATATAACAATATTTAGGATTTTGTTTTAATAGTTTTAATGCGATTAATTAATACTTGTTTGAAATCTTGCGATTCACGAGGGCATAAAAAAGTATATATGATAAAAGAAATCATCAAATGAATCAAGCAATACTTCTTTAGATTTTTGTCATACCTAAGCTTATTTATTTACATTTTTATAATTTACAACCTACAAAATAGCTGTATTTTATGATATGTTTTAGATTTGATAGTGTACATAAACTAGTAACGAAGATATTGGTTTGATAAGAGTATTGGGTTTGGCCGTGTGGACAACTAGTCATAACATTATTTTAATGTCACCTCACATTTTACATCATTAATGGTGTTATAACAACAAACAGGGAATCATCAATGGTGTTATAACACTACCAAATGAGGAAATGATCATCTTACATCTAGTTATCACATCAACTTTTTTCTACTTTATAATTTTTTTATTATTTTTTTATTGAATTTTTCTTTAAAATTTAAACAAATATATTTTAAATATAACACAATAAATAAAACATAATATTTAAAAATTATAAATAACATAGAATAAAAATAACTTTTAAAAAATAAAAATAACATAAAAGACAATATTTTTTATAAACCTAAAATTAAGATTATAATAAAGACAACATTAAAAGACAATATTAATTAAACTTAATACATAAACATTTTACTACGACGTAGTAGTTTTATTCCACATTGGATCAAATCGCAGCAGCTCCCACACTTTCTCAAACTCAAACATGTCTCATCTCGATCCGATATTGTTCCTTTGCAGCTTTGAACAAATCCACGCCGTTGGTTCCGCTTTGTTGTTGCGCCTTAAGTCGGTTATAAATACCATTGGATTTTGCGCACCAGTTGCTAATTTGAATTCGTTTGCTACTAAGCATGTTCGTATTGCGATATGGTTTTTTCTTCAATATAGTGTGAAATTTTGTGCACATCGCCTCCCAATAAGAACCTTTTTTCATCCTATTTCCGCGACATTCGTCTTTTGAAGTACCACACCATGCTTGCGCCAAAACATTTTCTTCATCCGGTGTCCACCAATGTAGAACTTCCTCATTTTCCATGTCAACCACTATAGCTTTCCCTCTCCCTCCCGTTTGCATTTCAACGGATGGTTGTGTTGGAGTATTTGGGTTTTGCTCCATTTTTTGTTGTTGAAATAGAAGTATAGAAAGAATGAATGAAAATGTGTATAAAATGGATAAGAATGAAATGTACTTGTAATTAGAAAAAAAATAGTTTTTTTATTTAATATTGTCAACGGTAAAAAATAGGGGTAATGTTCGAAACTAAACGCGTTTCATCGGGTGGTAACGACAACAAGATGCCCCAAAAAGAGATACAACGAGTAGGGGGGCGGTGTTCCCTCGTTACCACGCCGTTAAGACGTGTCCACGTCACACGTAACGAGCAAATGTTGGCCCATACCATATGCTCAAACAAATTCATTAGTGTAAAGGAAAAAATATAGAGAAAGTTTTTCTTCAAGATTAATACAAACTTGCAAAAAAAACTCTGATTAAACTTCACTCTTAAAAACGTATAAAGAATTAGATTTATGAGTTTAAGAAGTAATATTTTTACGTTTATATATATATATATATATATATATATATATATATATATATATATATATATATATATATATATATATATATATATATATAGAGAGAGAGAGAGAGAGAGAGAGAGAAGGAGAGAGAGAGAGGTGGGTTCAATTGAGAAAATAAAAAATGTTGAGAATGGGGGAATCATTATCAGACACTCATTTAATCTAAACATAAAAAGACACGGTGGCAAACTTGTAAATATGTTAATAACCTTCAATCTCAAATACGTAACTATAGAGAACTCGATAACAGTTCGTTCATCATCAAAATTTCTCCTCCAACCTTCAACAATCATCCAGATTTCTTCAACTAAACCATCATCAATGTCATCTAGTGTTAATTAATCATCGATATTCGTGGCTGGGAGGTTCGCTGTTCAAGACAGATTCGCAACCTAAATTCATCAATTTCATTGATTTGTTAAAGTTCATAACGGATTTGGAACTGGAATTTCCCAGATTCGCAAATGAAACCAGTTGGAATCGGAATTTCTTCGCTGTTCATGAAATTGGAATCGGAGTTCTGGTCTCGCAGTCACAGTCGACATTGAAGGACTCAGAATCGGTACTCACAGGTTCCCAATCGGACTTTCGGAAATCAAAATCAAAATGAGAAATCGATCAGACATAGGATGTCGCATCTGAAGTCGTAATCGGAAGTATATGATGATTTGGAATTGATAACTTGATGTTTTTAACATTTTTAAAATACTTAACCTGTATGCACTCCAACTGTTTGATGAAATGCATAAACTAAATTACCACGTTATATTCACTTATGAATATGTTTTCTCACTTGAATCAGTATATGATTATTAAAAACACAAAACAAATATGCAAATTTGTATGACATTCATATGTGAATAACATATAAAAATTATATATATTTGTGAAAATAACTTCTAATATTTATAAGTGAATATATTCACAAGTGAATATACCTTGTAATATTCATATGTGGATATATTGTGTAATATTCACAAGTGAATATACTATGTAATATTCACATGTGATATACTATGTAATATTATGTAATATTCACATATGAAAATATCATTTAATATTCATAAGTGAATATACCATCTAATATTCACAAGTGAATATATTATGTTAATATTCACAAGTGAATGAATCGTCAAATATTTAAATATGAATATACTATGTTTATTATATGTTATATTTATAGATGAATGATACTTAAATTGTAAAAAAAAAATAATCGTACTTTTTATTAATAAGTGAATAACGAATGTACTGTAATAAAATCTGATGCATTTTTATTCACTTATGAATAACGATAGCTGAAAATATAAAAAAATAATTTTTTTATTTTATCTTAAACTATATCAATATGAATGTCTATTTGTAGAGAATAAAAAAATATGAATTCTGATATATTTAAAATCATTTTTCGATAAAAATAGCTTTTTAAAAATTAAAAAAACGATAAAACTATGTTTTTGTATATATTAAGGTAATAAATAGCATAGTTTAAAGAAATATGTTTTGTTGGAAAATACATGTCTATTCATTTCTCATTTTTGCTGGTACGACGGAGGTTTTTGCGGCAAAAATAAATGAGTGGCTAAAAATGATTCCTCAATTCTCAATTTTTTTTCTCAATTGAACCCTCCCATATATATATATATATATATATATATATATATATATATATATATATATATATATATATATATATATATATATATATATATATATATATATATATATATATATAATTTAGTACTTTCAAATGAATGAAATTTAATCTAGTTCTATACATATTTTGTTGGAATGTATATACTAAAGTCCTAATATTTTATGTCGACAAGAAAGTCCTAAACTTTATTTTTTGACAGTAAATACGTTTAACTTTTTTTACGGTTAGTCGGTAATTAGGACTTTACTGTAAAAAGAAAATTTCAAGACTTTCTTGTTAAATCATGAATTACGACTTTACTGTCAAAAAAATATAGTTTACATCTTTCTTGTCAAATCGTTGAAAATATTGGGCCTTTAGTGTTTTTTCGTAGCCCAAGAACTTTTATTTGTGATTTTTGTCGCAACACCATTGTTTTTGTTAATATCATCATCTTTGCCCTGATACAATCACGATCAGAGGAAACAAATGCAAAAGAGAGCGCGAGAGGGTGAGAAGACTTGTAAACTTTTCTTCTTGGTTTGTCGTCAAATCTTGAACTGAAAACATGAGACAAATTGTACAAACACAAACAACACATGCCTAATCAAAAGGGTGTTAATGTTAAAAGGGGTGAGAATGACAATTTTGTTTTTTCCGGTTTTTTAATTCTCCATTTTTAGGATTGCAAAAAACCAACACAACACTTGTTCTTTCTTTCTTTCTTAATTATCTTTGTTTTTTTTTCAATGTCAATTTGTTGAGATTAAAAAAACTATTTAATGAGAAGCAAACGTTAGGGATTTCAATATGATCTAGTTGAGTAGAACAGATTTAATAACTCTTATGCTTAAAGACCATCATACCATTAAACTTATGACAAAAAAAAGGATATGTACATTAAAATCCTAATATTTTCAATGATTTAACAAAAAAGTCTTAAATTTTATTTTTTTAACACTAAAATCCTAATACACGATTTGACCAAAAAAGCATAAACTTTGTGTTTTTGACAGTAAAGTTTTAATTACCAGCTAACCGAAAAAAAGGTAAACGTGTAAAAAACTGCCAGTAATTGAGACTTTACTGTAAAAAAAAAATTTAGGAATTTCATGTTCAATCAATGAAAATATTAAGACTTTAGTGTATAAATCCCTATTTTGTTGGGAAACAATTCAAAATAATCAATTTTTTGAACTTCTTCTACAGTGCGAACAAAATAACGTTTATGAAGAAAAGGAATCGAAAGTGTAGCAATTCAGATTTATCAAACGGACTATGGCAGTGAATTGTGTTTAACACGATTCCCCTAAAACAAATTTTCCGTTTTTGTGTTATTGTATATATTTCCTATGATACAACAATTAGAACTGTATGTATCTTCAATTTTGAACTAACCTTGTTTAAAAATTCACTTGAACAAAAGCATGTTCTTCATTATCTATCTATAGTGGGTTTACTTTTATTTTATTCTCTAGTGTATGATTTTTGTAAGATGTATAATGAAACTAACTCTAAGTACCTACTAGAAAACTCAATCATAAAAAAAGCTACTGTAACCCATATTAAAACAAATTAATATTAGGAGGTAATGAACTTAAAAGACATTTGATGATGGAAATAAATCTCAAAGTGTAATTGAAAATGACACCTTCTATCAACATATATGTGCCAGTTCCACAAGGTTGCTCAAGAAATTAAATGAAGCTCTGTTTAACTTGCTAGATAACGACTGTTTGGTAGGATCTGAATTTTTAAGATCTGAATTTTCAAGAGGTATTAATTTCTAAGAGGGTTTGAATTTTTAAGAACTGAATTTTGAAATGTTGTTTGGTTTGAACCTCTGGATTGCAGTGCTGAATGATAAAAATAACAATTTTACCCTTTTGTATTATTATTGTCGAATTCAGTGTTTTTGTTTATAAAATAACCAAATCAACTTCTTGAATAATTATATAGAAAAAAATATAAAATCCAAAATTAAATAAATCAAAATTAAACATCAATCCAAATCAAATATAAATGTATGAATAGTTAATTATTAATTTTTATACACATCTATAATTCTCTCTATAAACTCTTCAAAAGTTGAATTTCATTCCATTCCAACGCCAATTCATTCTCGTTACCTTAAAAACATATGTGATGAAACCGTCAAATTGGAAACATGATCTTAAACCATCATCTTACCCATTCGTCACTATCATAACCCAAAATTTTTCAAAAAAAAAGACCCAAATGAACAAACAACCCATAACAATTGAATTCAACAAATGAACTCAATTTCAGCAAATTAATTCAATTTCAGCTATACATACACAAATATTTCAATTTCATAATTTCATTTCAGCAAATGAATTCAACAATAATTTAGCACATAACAAAATTCAACACAATAAAGAACAAAGAACACATTTTCCGCAAATAAACACATAATTCAGCAAGATCAATAATCAAATTTCAACACAAATCAACAATATCAGCAATATATTTCAGCTATACATACACATATATCAACAAAAAATAACACATTTTCAGCAATACTGTTCAACAAATAAACACAAACTCAACAAATTTCAGCAACATATTTCAACTATACACACATACATTTTGGAAATCAACAAAAACAACAAGATCATCAAATTATGTTTCAGAATTCATGTAACGTCCCAAAAATCATGTCCGAAAATTTCATTTTAAAACTATAATAAAAACCATAGTTGTCAAACCATTCATTCAAAACATATTTAATCAGAGTATCAGGTCTAAACATATCTGTCACACCCCCAAACCGGAACGGCGAAAACGTTCGGGGGCGGAGGACGTCATGTACAGTATCATAACAATGCACAATAGTAAAACAAGCAACAACATCATCCATTGCATTAATAATATAGTTTATACAAATGTGTTCTGTGTAAAGTTATAAGACACCAAAAATATGTAATCAAAATAAAGACGAGTCTAGAACACGCTCCGTCTTCTCAAAAGCTTGGTCATCTGTACCTGTCTACTTGTGACCTGAGAATACAAGTTATTTTGAAAAAGTAGATCAGCATTTAAGCTGGTGAGTTCATAAGTATTTTAGTGTCAAAAGTTTGTATTTGTTTCATGAAAGTGTTTGAAAGTGTTTTGATGTAAATGATTGTATACTTCCTAGACAATCATATATTTTCTACTAAAATGGAAAACAGTCTTCTACCAAGACCCGACTATTTTGTATGTTTGTTCTTTTGTAAAAATGTATGTTTTTCCAAGTTTATGACTGTCTTTACTAGAAAATAGTTTGCATTTCTTGATGTGAGAATATCACTATATGAATGTAATGGAAAAATGAAGATGTACAGTAGTTTTGTATAAAAATACCCTACTGAAGTACTACCTTAAAACCAATTTGTTTAATTAAGGTAAAAATGTGATGAGGTTATAACCATGCTTGATTGACTAGTATAAAACACGACGTTCTTCAGGCTTCAAAAATGGTATGACATTTGTCACCCGTAGACCTGTAGGTCCCACTGTATCTAGCAGCAAGGTGTAAGATGGTCAATCCCGTATAGATCTATACACAAACTCACGCTCTCCTCTTAGGAGACTCTGGTTGCAAAACGTGACACAACAAGTATATTGTTATGCCATGAAATAGTGGCTCACATTATTGTTATCTTGTTCTTGTTATAGAATGTATGTTCCTTCCTGTTGTAGTTATAGTATGTAAGTTCCTTCCTATTCTAGTTATAGTATGCAAGTTCCTTCATGTTCTAGTTATAGTATGTAAGGACTGACTCAAGTAAGTTTCACTGATCTAAAAGTAGTAAGTAGTATCCTCTAAACTATACCTATTATAATTTACTAGTATGCTTGTTTGAACTGTTATTGATTTGTAGAAAAGACTCAATTACTAACCATAAACAACCAAGTTAAGTATAATCCTTAAAAATGAGTTTAATATTAATATATGTATTTAATAAGTATAATTATGATTTAGCCGACATTCAGACTAGTGATCCTACCCCAAGCCCACAACCAAACAAGGAACAGGAGTCAAGGTATCTAGCAATAGTCCTAAGTCTGTTAAAGCATACTTATACGTAAATAGATAGACAAATATGGTTTGGTATAAAAGAAGTCTAAAATAATTTAAAAGAGTTTTAACAAGTTTTTAGTATAAGAAATCCTTTTGGGTGTTGTTTTCACATGTAAATGGTTAACACGATTTCATTTTGTTCTACTTGTATCCCCCCTAAAAGCATTTAAACAGAATTTAAAAGTGTATTTGTATGGGTATGAACTCACCTGTAGTGAGTGATTCGAATGAAAGATCGATATAGGATGCTAAGTATGCCAAGTAAAGTCCCGAGCACAAACAGATCCTATTTAGCATATAATAACAAATATATGTATGGAATTAGGGCCTATAACAACTAATAAGTATAGGAAACAACCTTAGGAACTAGGAAACACTTACAATGAAGTGTTAGAATTGAAAATGAATGGCCAAACAAGGAGGGTTCACGGTCCTTGGAGGGTTCACAGTCCAAGAACACTTGAAGTGTTCATGGCCCTAGTTTGATTCTATGAAGGGTTTACGGCCAAGGATGAAGGTTCACGGCCTAAGGGCGGTTTGCGGCCCTATGAACACTTTGAAGATCTTGAAGATGATGATGAAAAGTGATGAACCAATGTTAGGATCAGAGGGGTTTCTAAGTATAAACAAGTAAAGGGATGAGATACTTACGTTTTTAAGGTGAAAAGAGACCCTTTTTAGGATGATACTCGAGAGAGAATTGTTGTATTCACGGATGGAAATGGAGAAGTGAAGAGAAAAATGTCCAAAACTCATGTATAAGGCATGAGTTCACGGCCTAAGATGGGTTCACGATCGTGAAATACTTCTGAGGGTGTTTCCGACTCGATTTCAACTCAATGATCTCAAGCTAACACTTCTTAACACACAATCCTTGAGTGTACTAGGCTTAGAAATTCTCAAACAGACCCTTAATACAACATAAAGGTAACAGAAACAAGTCCGAATTTTGATTGAATTGAATGAATTTACAAGATAGAAATTTCGGGTTGTCACAATATCATATCAGAGTAAAATATGCCATGCTAAAACATCGTGGTGTGTGTGATGCAGTCATCCCAAGCTCTTCCCTCCGCTACTGGAAGTAACTGAAACCAAACTAAAAACCGTAAGCATGAATCTTAGTGAGTTCCCCATACTACCACATACTACACATATAACCACATAATGGGCCCATGCCAACTGCATCGGGACTTGCCCGTCATCGGACTCGCTCTGGCATTGGGCCGCGCCTGGCATCGAGTCCCGCTCGGTATACAGATTTGTCTCTCTTAGGCCTTGTCTGTCTTTGGGCCTCGCAGCCCATACAAATACAATCATATAAACATGCTAACACATAAGCAAACATACTCTATTGTATTCATGTCCTAAGGCCTCGCCTAACTTGGGCCTCACCCCTGTCCTACTACTGATGAGTCATGGAACCCCGTCCACACTCCGACTGATAGTGAGATATGAGCCCCCACCCATAATCACTTCTCTCTTATCCAAGTGGGAGACTGTTGGATAAGGTGTCTAAGTCCGTAACTATATTTAGTATAACTTGACCCGACCTGGCATGGTCCATTTGGGTTGCACTTCACTTAACAATTTGTATGGATATATTTTTGAGAATAAGATGTTTATGATACATTAATATATTATGAGTTATAATATATTAATATGAAATCGTATTATCTAATTATTGTTGATCAAGAATTAATTTAGTGATCAAAAGAGGCTAATTAAATATGGACTCTTACATATATATGGATTGGGCTAAGATTTATTTAGGATGGGCTAAGAGTATATGGAAGTCCATGGATAGTCCATGGAGCTTTTAACCCATGGATACTAGGTAAATGAAGAGTCATGGGTATTAGGGTTTAACCCTAATCCTCCATACTATATAAAGAGGTCCTTGGTTCTAGAATTGGCACTAGTGTGTGTGAGAAACAAGGGTGGGCCGATTCTAGCAAGCCTTAGATTCTCTCAAGTATTTCCAAGTTGTTTTGGGTGATTTGTGACACCACTTGAGGCATCCACACTATTGGTGCTAGTCTCTAAAACTCCAAGCAATCAACCACAAAAGAAAGGTATGTTATTCTACTTAAAGTTTTGTATTACAAGTACCCCATAACATGCTAGTTAGGTTGTAAACCTTGGAAATCAAATTTGCATGTATTTTAGAGAAAACATTGATACAAGGTTTCTAGGGTTGCATGTACACCATAGGAGTTTTATTATGCTCAAAACCCAACAGTGGTATCAGATCCTAGGCTTGTTTTCTTGATACTTGATGCAAACTTGTTGAAAAAGCTCAAAAATCTGTTGTCTGCGTCATGAACTCGTCAAGTCCATGCGGGGACTTGAAGAGTCCATATGTAAATTCATCCTACTCGTCGAGTAGGTTCTTGCACTCGACAAGTAGGAGCCCCATAATGCAGTTTTTCGAGTTTTGCTGCTGGAAATGGACTAGAAACATTACCCTAAACTGTTTTGGTGTTTTAAAATTTGTTTTAAATGGTGTAATGGTTATGCTAATCCATTTACAATGGCTAATATCAAAATTCCATGTTTTATATGTGTTAATATGATTCTTGAAATTTTGATATTGATGTTCATGTTCTTATGAGTTATTGTTAGATCATAGGAATTATTTGCTGAATTGTTTGATGATTAATTCTTGATTAATTATGTGTTTTAATGGAATCCATAATTTGTCCTCAAGTTATGGATTACCAAAATTCACTCTTTTAAAGTCCATATTAAAACACATAGGTTACATAAAATGAAAGGTCACTCATTTTAATGAACCATTAACTCATAAGTTATGGAGTTGAAAAGTCTTGAATAGTTTCAAAACTTTCCCTCAAATTTGGAATTTGTAAAGTCTCATACATTATTACTTTAAATTCCAAATTGAACCTTAGAATTTTAAAGTTTAAAATTCAACCCCTTTTACTTCTATAATATTAAAACTTTAATTATTATATATATGTATAAGAATAAGTCAGTCTTACCGTTAGTAGGCCTCATTCACGAAGTCGGTCTATAAGGGGGTATAAGGTTACTGCCTATAAAATGGCGGTTTAATGGGTGTCCACTCTCACCCACCGCTTCCTTGACTGGTGGAGGATCGTTAGCCGAACGGGTAGGATAGGACCTTAATCCTCATTAAAAGTATAATGAAAATATAAAGTAACTAAACCTTTATTAATTCCCAATCTTAGTTACTTTAGGAAAATGTGAAATAGGTGCTAACCTATAAAATTACACTTTGTACCTTACCAAGTCGTTAGTGGAGCGTGTGTGGTTAACCGGCACTCCAACCACGACTAGTAAGAGTGGCAAAGGGTGACTTAAGTTTTATCATAGATCGGTGGAGCGCGTGTGGTTAACCGACACATCGATTAGTTGATAAAATTAAGGGTACCAAGTCAATTTGCATGGTTATTCACACCTTGTTTGTGATCCTCGACATCCCAGTCACAAACTTGAGAGGGCACAATCGAGATTTAAACATGTCATTGAAAGTTCAATCTATCTCAAAAGATCTAGGAGTTTCAAATCCAATTAAAACTTAATAATTTATTTCATTTATAATGGTGGAAATTGGTAAATCGTCATTTACCTACCTTCAAATATTTTATAGCTTGGATTACGACATCCCTCTTCCAAGTTATGAAATAGTTTGTAGGATCCTAGGCTTAATATTTCATTTGGGTGACTTATTAAGGACTTCTTATCTAATTAAAACTTGTCCTTCTTTTCTTTCAAATGTCTTCCAACACTGCTATTGGCTCAAACCCTACAAGCTCTTTTTTCCTTCATGAACTTGTGTGGGAAAGTCACTTTTGATGGTTCTAATTTCAATGAATGGATTAGGAACATCAGAATGATTACCCGTTATGAGGATAAGGAATATGTACTTGACAAGGAGCTTGAGGTTATCAATGAGTCCACTGCTACTCCTGAGCAGATTGCGGAGTATGCTGCACATGAGAGGGATGCTACTAAAGTGTCATGCATTATGTTATAAACTATGACCCCCGAACTCTAGAAATCCTATGAAGATTTCTACCCCTATGAGATGCACCTGGATCTGATGGAAAGGTACCATCAGAGCATGTGTCAAGAGAGGTATGAAATCATCTCCTCCATGATAACAACCAGGATGAAGGATGGTGAACCCATCACCGATCACTTGCAGAAGCTTAATGTGGAATTCCCTGAGGACATGGCGATTGATATCATTCTCCGTTCCTTACCTTCAAGTTATGATCAGTTTTGTATGAATTATCATATGAACAAGGAGGAAGTTACACTTAGCAAACTTCAACGACTTTTAAGGACCTCTGAAAGTGGCCTTAAAGGTAAATCGGTTGTTACTTCTACTCCTACTCCTACAACAACCCCTGTTCTAGCAATTGGATAGGGAAAGGAGAAGAATAGGAAGACCCCTTCGAAGGGTACCAAGGGAAAGTCTCTTGACGGCTCCTCTTCAAGTGGGATCAATAAAGGTCCCATTCCTCCTGCTTCAAACCCAAAGGAAGCACAATGCTTCTACTGCCACGCAAAGGGTACTGGAAGCGAAACTGACATAAGTACTTGGAGGATGTAAAGGATGGGAAAGTTAAACCCACCCATGCAAGTATTTATACCATATTGTCTAAAAACTCATTGTGTACTAACTCTTGGGGTGCTTGATACAGGTTGTGGTATTCACATTTGTACTGATTTGTAGGGCCTAAGAAGTAGTGAAGAAGTGGATCACGGAAGATAAACTTAATCATGGGCAATAGGAAAGCATCACCTGTGACCAAGATTGGAGTTTATTCTTTATTGCTTAATAATGGGTTAAATTTAGATTTGAATAAATGTTGTTACTCATCAGAAATGGCGAGAAATATTAATTCCTTTCATAGTTTGTATAAGCAAGGATTCACATTTTCATTTGATAACAAAATTGGTGCTATTGATGCTTTTTATAATGATGTGTTTTATTTTAAAGAATTACCTTGTGATGGTGTATATGAAACTGTGTTGATTGTAGACAACTTAGAAAATAATGTATTTCATATTGATTCTTAGATTACCTTGGATAAAGAATCCTTGTGGCATTGTCGTCTTAGACATGTTAACAAGAAGCGCATAGGCCAACTCCAAAAGGCTGGAGTTTTGGAATAATTTGACCTGAAATCAGATGATAGTTGTGAGTCTTGTTTGCTTGGAAAAATGACAAAGTCACCCTTCATTGGTTCTTGTGAGAGGAGTGAAGGTTTGTTGGACCTCATACACACAAATGTGTGTGGACCCTTCAAAACCGCCACAAGGGATGCTAATCGCTATTATGTGACTTTTACTGATGATTATAATAGATATGGATATATCTACTTAATCAAGCATAAGTCAGAAACCTTTGAGAAATACAAAGAGTTTAAGCAGGAAGTGGAGAATCAACTAAGCAGGAACATCAAGATGCTCCGATCCGATCGGGGATGAGAGTATCTTAGTATTGAGTTCCTTGACTATCTTAAGGAATGTAGGATTGTCTCATAATTGACACCTCCTAAGACACCACAGCTGAATGGTGTGGTTGAGAGGCGCAATCGAACCTTGTTGGATATGGTTCGTTTCATGATGAGTCGAGCTTCGTTACCAATCTCATTCTGGGGGTATGCCTTAGAGACTGCCGCCCATATCCTTAATCTAGTCCCTACAAAAAATGTTGCCAAAACACCTCACGAGATGTGGACCGGGAAAGTTCCAAATCTAGACCACATCAAGATTTGGGGTTGCGAGACTTTCGTGAGGCACGAGTCTCATGACAAGCTCGAACCTCGAAGCAAGAGGTGTATTTTCATCGGCTACCCACAGAAATCCTTTGGTTGCCTCTTCTACAGACCCAGTGAGAATGTGGTCTTTGTGGCAAGGAGAGGAGTCTTTTGTGAGAGAGAATTTATAAGCCAAGGAGACAGTGGGAGGAAAATTAACCTTGAAGAGCTTCAAGAGTTAAGTGGTGAAGGAACCTCAAACACTAGCGACCAACCTGAGGAGGAAACTCCTGTTGAGCCGATAGATGAGTCCATACCTTCAAGGCGTTCCACTAGATTTAGGAGCACACCTATCTTTTATTATGGTTATCACATCACTACTGAAGGTGATACATTTATCAGTGACAGTACATTGATAGATTTTGATGAACCTAATAATTACAGGGAAGCCATGGCAGGCCCCGAGTCTGCTAAATAGAAGAAGGCTATGGACAGCGAGATTCAGTCCATGTATGGCAATCAAGTTTGGAACTTGGTTGATAATGTACCAGGTCGTAAGACAGTTGGGTGCAAATGAATCTTCAAGAAGAAGACCGGCATGGATGGGAAGGTGCACACTTACAAAGCACGACTGGTGGCAAAGGGCTTTACTCAAACTCCGGGAGTTGACTATGATGAGACCTTCTCACTAGTAGTGAAGATTAAGTCTATTAGGGTACTACTAGCCATAGATGCATTTCATGATTATGAAATATGGAAAATGGATGTCAAAACCGCTTTCCTTAATGGAAAGTTGGCTGAGGATGTTTACATGGCTCAGCCAGAGGGTTTTGTCGATGCAAAGTACCCAAATAGAGTGTGTAAGCTTGAGAAATCCATTGATGGATTGAAACAAGCATCTCGCAGATGGAATCTTTGCTTTGATGAGAAAGTAAAAGATTTTGGCTTTTCGAGGAGCGAGGATGAGTCCTGTGTATATGTAACACCCATAAAAATTCGAGCCAATTTAAACTTTTAAAACATTTCAGATCCATTAAACACTACAACTTGTTTTCAAAATGTACCGTATCAGAGTATTCCATAAACAAATTTATAAAAAGTGAGGAGCTGTACGATCATGCCTTGGCCTTGCTCTGATCCCATGAAGTACTTGAAACAATAAACTGAAACTGTAAGCCCGAAAGCTTAGTGAGTTCCCCTAAAATACCGATACACATACAATCCACAAAACCATGTCAGCAACATCATAACATAACAAACTGAACCGAATGCAACGGGTCCACAACTTTACAGACTAGATTACCCCCTCCTGGGCCCACAGTGTGAGTCTGGATTGCCTTGCGGGCCCACAACTCACATCTGGCTTGCCATCGAGCCCACAGTACGAATCTCCCTTAGCCCGTAACTAGAATGTTCCCGGGTCTGTTGGTTACCGCACGAAGCAACCCCACCTCAACCCATCCCACATAACATATGAATATATAGCATAACCACTGAGCATGCAGATAATCATATAACACGGGTAGTCCTACAGATCTACCCAACTGGCATAACCACGAAGCATGAAAATAATCATATAACAACACAAGTAGTCCTACAGATCTACCTAACTGGCATAACCACTGAGCATGCAACATTAACTTCATACTCAACATACTAACACTGCTAGGATAACATATTCAATGGGCTGACACTGGTGCCTTAGACCCCTTAGTATAGTGAGGATAACTCACCTCGCAAATGCCGAATCGGTAAATAAACTCCAACTCTCGGATCACTGCCACAAACTCCACCGCCTATTATCATAGTATAACCATACTCGTAAGTTCCCAATTCTTCAAGTTACCCCATAAGTCAACTAGTCAACCCATGGTCCATGTCAAAGTCAACAGTCAAGGTTAACAGTCCATGTTGACCCTTACTCGTCGAGTACCCTCGGCTACTCGTTGAGTTCCTCGAGATACTCGTTCACTCGCCAAGTCCCTGGAGTGATTCATCGAGTTTCTAAGGTTCGCGATCGAACCATAAGGCCACTCATCGAGTTTCCTTCTTGCAACTCAACAGGTTCACACACATTCATCAATTTGGGGAAACATTAACCGACTCGCCGAGTTGTTCATCCAACTCGTCGGGTTTACGGTAATCTTCATTCGACTCGCCGAGTTGTTCTTCCAACTCGTTGAATTCAATGCCTATCTTCATATGACTCGCTGAGTCGACTATGCGACTCGTCGAGCCCCTTCATCCCTTTAACCATGCAGACACTTTTTAAGCCATGCCAAGGCCCCAAATTGCAGATCCAACTTCCTTAGGCATGCTTATCACATAAAGTTACAAAATTTACGTTCATGCAAGGCCTTAAGACCCTAAAATGGCACAACTAAGCTTGCAATGAATTCACATCCTTGGGGGAAGACTCATACTAGACAAGGCTGATGGCTTCATGAATCTAGAAGCCAAGAGGAGTCCGGATCTGAAGTTAAAACTTCAGATCTTGGCTTAGACACAAGAAGCCTTTCCTAAACTCATGCACAAAAGGGTTTAGGAGAAAATGAGCCAAGGGAAAAACAATCTAATACCTTCAAGAGAGCCCTTTCTGATGCAGAACTTGAAACCCTCAAACTCTTGCTTCAACTAGCTTGCTTCTCCAAGTGATTCCTTCACCAAAACTTCCCTCCAAGCTTAAACCTCCAAAGAATACACACACACACACACACTCGAGTTAGGGCCTTTTTGGACTCTCAGTGGACTGTAAAGAGGCCAAAGGAGGCTTGTGCTTCTTTAAATAGGGTGCAAAACCCCGGGATTTAGGGTTTCATCTGCCAACTCCTACTCGTTGAGTACCTTCTTGGACTCGGCGAGTAGGTTATTAAAACACGTGGACCAACCCGCTGCTACTCGACGAGTAGGGCAACCAACTCGTCGATTAGACCCAAAGACCAAAAGGATTCAACATAACTCAATACCAGAAAATCGAGGCGTTACAAATCTCCCCCACTTGAATTAAACTTTGCCCTCGAAGTCCGGTGCGATGAACAATGCCGGGTAATGCTCCCGCATCTATGCATCTGGATCCCACGTCCACTTAGATCCCTTCCGATGCTCCCACTGTACCTTCACCAAAGGTATCTCCTTATTCCGCAAAACTTTCATCTTCCTCTCAAGTATGTCTATATGCCTCTCCGCGTAATTCAGGCGCTCATCTACCTGAATATCATCCAATGGCACCACTGCCTCCTGATCCACAATGCACTTACGCAGCTGCGAAACATGAAAAGTGTTGTGGGAGGAAAAGTTGTCGGAGGCGCGACAGGCGCCAGAGGTAGAGAAGACATCAACGATGACGATGGCAGTGACGAGCTTCAACAAATCGTCGATGGCAGGAACAAATTTTGTGTGCGTGCGTCGATGAGAAAGAACATGATGGAGGTGTGCTAGGAAGAGAAGAAGAGCGTGATTTTTAGGGTAGGTCACTTCCGTCTTTTTTATTTTTCAGATGTGATATGAAGTATGATTTTTTTAGAGGCTATTATCCTATTCATATGTAATTTATAAGAGGCAAACAAACAAGCCATATCTGAATTTTTAAGATGTTACCTCTTAATTTTTCAATTAAGAGGTAAACAACAGGGCCTAAGCATGGATAGGGTGACAAAAGAAAACCAAAATTGAATAATCCACCCGAGCCAAATAAGGTTTAGATTATTTAGTTTGAGTTGTTCTGTTTTCGAGTAGTAGGTTGGAAACCAAACAAAAATGGTCTTATTTGGTTTGGGTTTGATTAAATTTTCATTAAGGTTATGTTTGACGTACTAGCTGATAAAAAATGACGTTTGGTATAACTAGCTGAAAGATATACAATTACATAAAAGGACATTTAAGATAATGTATTTCTATAATTAATTAAAGGGTATATCTGAATTTTTTTTAAAAAGCTCCTAGAAAGCTAGTCTATGTAGCTTTTTAAAAAGCTCCTAAAAAGCTAGTCTATGTAGCTTTTTAAAAAACTATCTTATAAACTACTTTTTGGTCTGTCAAACACGACAACATAAAAAAGCTCGAAAAATAAGTTAGCTGCTAACTGTGGCATGCCGCACAACCTAATTCAAGTAAACAAAATAACCAAAATAGACCATTACAATAAGATTTTTATATGTTAATAGATTTGAAACCCAAAATTTGGTTTTATTTTAGCTTCTACCTTGTATATGTTTCACTTAAATGCATCTAATGACGGAGACGATGTCAAAAACCTGGAACTTTAAAGCAACAACAAAGAAAAACAAAAGGATGCACGACTACATAACAAATTAACATTATTCGGTTTACCTAATAACCGGATACAATAATCCAAATTTAAATAACACAAGTCTGATTAATCCGAACATTATTTGTTTTGTTATGTTTAGCTTGGAAATGTATAAAAAATGAATAAATCAAATTAAGTAAATCAAAATTCCATTAAACTAATTAAATAACACCTTAAGCAAACCAACCCAACTACCACTTGTAGTACCCCAGATTTGAAGTTAGATGTTTTGTAACTTGTTAAACAATTTTTATTTTTAATTCTATTATCAACAGAACTAGTTACAATAGGGACTTGCATGTATGATATAAATCATTTATTTACTTATTTGGCGACGTGTTAGGCAATATTATATATTTGAAGTACGTGATAAACCTTAAATTATGTTGCTATTTATTAAAATTTTCTTTACTTATCGAACTAATTAGAGCTAACTTAGCTATTATACCTTACATGAGTGGCGGATCTAAGATTTGTATTTGTTGGGGCATATGAAAAAGAGAAGTTAAATATCCTCCTACCCATTTAAATGATGACATGCGTCATATTATGTTCCTAAAATATTATTAAATCTCATTAAATGAGCATTAAATGTTACACATGTCACCATTTCATTAGGTAGGAGAATATGTAAGAACAAAAAGAAGAAGGATATTTAATTTGTCTATGAAAAATATCAAATATATTTTTTTTGGATAAGGCCAAGACATTTTTTGATATTAGGAATCTTAACCATAAATTCAAAAAGTAAAAGATGTTTAATTCTCAAACAAATATATTTATGCCACAAAGATGTATAATCTCAAGCAAATATAAAGATCTTGAACTTTAAGCAACACTTATTAATTGTTGATGTTGTGGCAAAGTTTATTTTTGAAATTAACTAAATGTGATTAAATCAACAATTGTGTGCTCCTTTATTTATTATACACTTATTATTATTCATGACTAGATATAAAATAAATACAATTATATACTATTGAATGTATTGTTGTGGTCTAAATTTAAATGAAAGGGCATATTGGTAAACTGACAAACAATTAGTTTGTCCTTGTTTTTTTAAAAAGAAAATACACTGTTAAAAAGAATTATAACACTAATGATTATTTTAAGGTGAGATGCACGTCTATTCTAAAACATTGTCGACATGTAGATTATGATTCAAGGACAAAGACAAATGAATAAACTCATATAAAAGGATAAAAAGGAGAGTGGAAAGAAGAGGACACTTCTGCGTCTTCAACAATTATGCAAAAATGCTTTCACCATTTACAGCTTCAACAATTTTCTTCTTGCCTCTCCTTTGCAATCCTCTTAGAATAGAGCATACATCTATTTTATGGTTGAGGGCACAAATTTTTTTTGCAAGAAAATTGGTCCAAACTTAAGCCAGCTCCATGTGAAATTTTCCAGCCACTTGGTGCACCTACCCCCGCTCTCTCCTTACTAAACCTCCAAGCCTTAAAAAGTCTAGGCCTTATGTAATTAGTGAAACCCCGTAGATTTTCATTATAAGGAATCAACCATACGAGAGAGAAGCAAAGAGCCATAATTTTTTTTTTGTCTTTGTTGTTTAGAGATCATTGTGTGTTTGAGGATTTAAGTTTAAGTAGGGTTTTGTTGTTGGATTGACATTTCGGTTTCAAATTTTGAGTTTTATAGATGACTTGGCCAATACCATCCTACTTACAAAAGAAACCAATAGAAAAATATTTTCGTTGTGGATTTTGGAACTAAACATAACCAGGATTATGGAACAGGACCTAAATGGCCACTGTCAGCAATGGTGACCAACCAAATTTTGCCTAAAACACAAAACTCAGGTAGCAAAAACAGTATGGACACAACCAACTGAGTTCCCAATTGGTTAGCTGAGGTTTACCTACTGTTGGGTACTTCTGGGTTCTCAATATGACTTGATGTTGAACCGTTATGTTAAGCTAGAATATGACATAAAGATTGTTAGATGCTAAAAACACATAATTAGATAATAGGATCAATATTTAATTAATTTGTTAAATAATCAAAGTGATTGTGCGGTGTTTAGTAATCCTACAAGATGTTATAGTACAATTTTGGGTGCTTGTACCTAGAGGTGAATGCATACTTATTTTATAAGCATACATACTAAATGTTATAAGTTTTGCGGTTATATATGCACTTGTTTCATATACACAATTATGTATGTATAATATATTATTTATGGTCAATAGATGTGTTATGTTGTGTAACATCCCAAAATTCAAGCCCAAAACTTTCATTTTTGATTAATTAATTCATAAAACATTCATTAGAAAGTATTGTATAAACACGACATCTCAAAACCAAGTATCATATTTGAAACCCAAAACCATGAACAAATGTCATATCAGAGTACAATCCCAGAAAACACCATGCGGAAAAATCATATGTATGTGTGTAATGCCATGCGACGCCGCCAACTCCTTCCCCTTCGACGAAGAGGTACTTGAAACCAAAAACTGAAACCGTAAGCACAAAGCTTAGTGAGTTCCCCCATCATACCACATACCATACAATACCCTCGGTATATTTCAATCAGTAATCATCATCGGTATCTTTCAACCGGTAAACATCATCGCTATCTTTCAACCGGTAATCGTCATCGGTATCTTTCAACCGGTAATCGTCATCGGTATCTTTCAACCGATAAATGGGGACTATTCCACCCCCTACTACTAGCATACAATAGCAAGGTATAAGCACACATTCAGACATATCCGGGTATTGACCTACCCCTTGGTCCTAAGGACCACTATTAGGGAAACTATCCCTATCGTGTAACATATCATACAGATATAACTCTTAACCAAACGCAAACCAGACCAAGATAAATTATCACAAAGACAATTATCTTCTAAGTACTCCTCAATGGTGGGCCGACATTGTGGCCTTAGACCCACCCCTGCCGGAAGGTAACTCACCTCGTATCTGCTGAACTGTGCGGGAATCCTCTAACTGCTGCCACTGCTGCTCCGGAAATCCTCCGGCTAAAATTCCCACAAAACACTTAGTCAGAAACTGACATCTACCCTTAGGGTAAAATGACCATTTTACCCCTTGACCAAGTCAAAGTCAAAGTCAAAGTCAACTCCAGTTGACCTAACTCGCCGAGTCCTTATCCTTCCATCAGACCTCATACCCGTCTCTACTCGTCGAGTTAGGCGATGACTCGACGAGTTTTCCTTCTAAATGAACACCGACTGAATCCATATCCGACTCGTCGAGTTGTATGAACAACTCGTCGAGTTCATCATCAACTCATACTCATGTCCTGACTTGACTCGCTGAGTTGTATGAACAACTCGTCAAGTTACTCTTCATCCTATGAACACGTTCTGTCCTCGACTCGCCGAGTTGATGAACAACTCGCCGAGTTCCATGAAGATTGTCTTGGACTCGCCGAGTCCGTTCATGCACTCGCCGAGTACCAAGAATTCCCAGAACACTTTGCTTAGTCCAGAACGTTGGGTCACTCCCCGGGACTCCTAAAACCCTTCCACACTCAACTGGTCCTTATGACCCTCACTGATATGGGACCAAAACCCTTGGACTCGCCGAGTCTATCACATTCCTTACTAAGAACTTCGATTTCTGATGTACAACACTTACCCAAATGATAGATCCAGGCCCCCAAACTCGATCTAGCACGTAAAGTTACAAACTTTACGTGCATGCATGGGACATTAGAGCTTAAAGGCTCTAAAATGGTTCTCTTGTTGCATGGGGCCTTCCTTGGTGAAAAAAGCAACCTAGATCTGACTTGTGACTCATAAAATGACATGATACAGAAGCCCAAACCCCCAACCATGTTTGCACACATGGTTGGCCACCAAAAATGGCTTATAAAAGCCCTAAATCACCCCAAAGAGGGTTCTAACAAAAGAATGAGCAAGGTTCAGACTTTATACCTTCCAAAGACTACAAATGATGAACCAAACTCGAATCCTTCAGTCCCCTCTTGATCCTTCTATGCTCTTCCTTCTTCCTTGAGACCAAAACTCACAAGAATCACTCAAAAAGCCTTAGATCTTCACAAAACGGCTAGGGTTTGCTATGAGGAGTGTTTGGGAGCATAAAAGGGGAAAAGGAGGCTGCATAAGGTCGTTTACATAGGGTGAAAACCCCTAGATTAGGGTTTTTGTCCAAACAGCGGCTACTCGCCGAGTTCACAGCTTAAACCCCGCGCCTCATCCCGCTTCTACTCGGCGAGTTAGTCCTTCGACTCGCCGAGTCCAAGGCCAAAAATGCAAAAATAAATGAAGATTAATAACATAATACATACCAAGAACCAGGTGCTACAAATCTCCCTCACTTATTTTAGACTTCGTCCTCGAAGTCTGCCGCTCGATCTTGAAACGGATCGGGGCAGTGCTCCATCATCTCACGCACCGGCTCCCAAGTCCACTCCAACCCCTTCCGGTCCTGCCACTGCACCTTCACGAGTTCTACTCTTTTGTTCCTCAGATCCTTCGACTTCCGGTCAAGGATCGCCACAGGCCTCTCGATGTAATTCAGGCGGCCATCAACCTGAATTTCCTCCAAGGGTACCACCGCCGTATCGTCCACTAGGCACTTCCGCAGCTGAGATACGTGGAAAGTGTTGTGGATCTGACTGAGTTCGGCTGGCAGATCCAGCCGGTACGCCACCTTGCCCACCCGGGCTACAACCCTGAACGGTCCGATATACCTTGGGCCTAACTTGCCCCGCTTCCTGAATCGGATGACGCCCTTCCATGGCGACACCTTCAGGAGGACCATATCCCCGACCTGGAATTCCAGGTCTGATTGACGCTTATCGGCGTAACTTTTCTGCCGACTCTGAGCAGTCTGAAGCCTGCTCCGGACCTGCTGAATCTTCTCTGTCGTCTTGAGCACTACTTCGGTGCTCCCCATGACTCTCTGGCCAACCTCGCCCCAACATATCGGGGTTCTGCACCTCCTCCCATATAACATCTCGAAGGGAGGACGGTCGATACTCGCATGATAGCTGTTATTATACAAGAACTCCGCCAACGGGAGGTAGGTATCCCAGCTACCTCCGAAATCTAAAACACATGCCCGCAACATATCCTCCAGAGTCTGGATGGTCCGCTCGCTCTGGCCATCCGTCTGCGGGTGAAAAGCGGTGCTAAAATGCAGACGAGTACCCAGCTCGTCATGAAACCTCTGCCAAAACCTGGAAGTAAACCGCACATCTCTGTCTGAAATCACCGAAACTAGCACTCCGTGCCGCGCCACCACCTCCCTGATATAGATATCGGCCAATTTCTCGACCGAGATGCTCTCCTGAATCAGAATAAAGTAGGCGCTCTTGGTCAATCGATCCACCATGACCCATATCGAATCCACCCCCACGCGGTCCTGGGAAACTTCGTGATAAAATCCATCGTAATATCCTCCATTTCCATAGCGGGATATCCAACGACTGCATCTTGTCATGAGGTCTCTAATGCTCGGCCTTGACCTTCTTGCAGGTTAAGCACCGCTCCACATACCATGCCACATCCCGCTTCATGCAAGGGCACCAATAGTCCAGACGAAGATCCCTATACATCTTCGTCGCCCCGGGATGAATGGAGAGTCGGGATTTGTGCACCTCCTCCACCAGGACCTGGCGCACTCATGCATGATAAGGGACCCACACCCTACAGTGAAGTGTCAATAACCCTCGGCTATCATAGTCGAAAGTGGAAACCTGCCCCACAATCCGCTCACTCTTTTGATGTTCCTCCTTCATAGCCTCCTGCTGAGCCTCCCGGATCCGCTCCAGAAGCGGAGTCATCACTGTCATCCTTAGACATATATCCCTGATCGGCGTTGCCTTGCGGCTAAGCGCATTGGCCACGACATTGGCCTTCCCCGGATGGTAAAGGATCTCACAATCATAATCCTTCACTACATCAAGCCACCGGCGCTGCCTCATATTCAGATATGGCTGGTCCATAAGATACCTCAAACTCTTGTGGTCCGTGTAAATCGTACAACGAACCCCATAGAGGTAATGACGCCAAATCTTGAGGGCGAACACGACAGCCCCCAACTCCAAATCATGCGTCGGGTAGTTCGCCTCGTGAGGCTTCAGCTGCCTCGACGCATAGGCGATGACATGCCCTCTCTACATCAATACCGCGCCCAATCCTGCGACGGATGCATCGCAGTACACAACAAAATCCTCCATGCCCTTTGGCAGGGCTAAAATTGGCGCCTCGCACAATCTCTATCTTAGCATCTCAAATGCGGCCTGCTGCTCAGGCCCCCAACGATACACTACCGACTTCTTAGTCAGTCGGGTGAGCGGAACTGCTATCTTGGAGAAGTCCAGAATCTCAGATGGAGACCTCGGAACCTCCCAATTCATCACGGCCTCTACCTTGGCTGAATCTACCGAAATCCTACTCTGGTTAACAAGGTGCCCAAGAAACTGCACCTCGCGCAACCAGAACTCACACTTGGAGAACTTAGCATACAAGTTCTCCCTCCTCAAAGTCTCTAGAACCTCCCGCAGATGCTCCTCGTGCTGCTCCCGCGTCTTGGAATAAACCAAGATGTCATCAAAAAATACTATCACAGACCGATCCAACATCGGTCTACACACGCGGTTCATGAGATCCATGAACGCGGCAGGAGCATTGGTGAGCCCGAAAGGCATCACCACAAACTCATAATGGCCATAGCGCGTCCGAAACGCAGTCTTATGCACATCCTCCTCTCTGACCCTCATCTGATGATACCCTGAACGCAAATCAATCTTGGAGAACCAAGATGCTCCCTGAAGCTGGTCAAAGAGGTCATCAATCCTCGGGAGTGGGTAGCGGTTCTTCACCGTTACCTTGTTCAGCTCCCGATAATCTATACACATCCGATATGACCCGTCCTTCTTCCTCACAAATAGAATCGGGGCTCCCCAGGGTGAATTGCTCGGTCTAATGAAACCCTTGTCTAACAGCCCCTGCAGCTGTGTAGACAACTCCTACATCTCAGGAGGAGCCAACCGATACTGTGTCTTGGCTATCGGAGCCGCACCAGGAACTAGGTCGATCCTGAATTCCACCTGTCATTCCGGAGGTATCCCAGGAAACTCCTCGGGGAATACGTCTGCAAACTCCCATACCACAGGTACATCATCCACCGTCACCCTACCCGTTTCCCGAGTATCCATAACATACGCGACATAACCTGCGCAACCCTGCTGGAGGTAGCGCCTAGCTCTCGCTGCTGAACATAAAGCTGGTCCTCGCTGTGGCCTCTCGCCCTGAATCACCAGCTCTCCCCCACTTGGGGTCCTGACCCGCACCAAAACTGCTGCATGCAGTCGATCACTGCCCCATTAGGGCTGAGCCAATCCATGCCTATAATCACCTTGTTCCCACGCAATGGAATGGGAACCTAGTCTACCAGGTAGCGCTCCTTAAATAACCTCAGCACACAATCTCGAAATACCGTCGATGCCCACACCGAACGGTCGTCTATAATCTCTACCTCTAGAGGGCAATCCAACATGCCCGAAGACTCGGAAAACCTCTTGCTAAGCGCAAGAGACACAAATGACGGGGTAGCGCCCGAGTCAAACAATACCAGAACCGGGATGCCGTTCACATGGAACGATCCTAAACAGAGCACATATCAATAACACAATCACGACAAAAGAAGATCAGAGGGAAAGAATCATACCAGTCACCATATCAGGTGCAGCGCGTGCCTCCTCGACTTTCAGCTGAAATGCTCAGTTCCGCACCATTGGAACCTCTTCTGGACGTGCTCCAGATCAATCTGCCTCTCCCTAGCCCTGACAATCAGGGAATCCAAGGTAGGGCAAGCTGAAAAACTAACATGCTCCCGAATGTCAGCTCGTAGCATGTCATGGTAACGGGTCCTCCTCATATCCTGATCAACCGCGTACTGGGGCACCAACAATGCCCTCTCTCGGAACTTGGCGGTGATCTCCGCCACAGTCTCCGTAGTCTGCTTCATATCCAAAAACTCCCTGGCCAGCCGCTGAAGCTCCACAGCTGGCGCAAACTCCACCCTGAATATGGTCACAAAATCCGACCAAGTCATAGCCTTAACAGTCGGGGCCCCCAATGAGTCACCAACAGACTCCCACCAATCCCTAGCCTTGTCTCGCAAGCATCCTGTTGCATATCTCACCTTCGACCCCTTTGGGCAGAAGCTCGTCAGCTGCGCAGACTCAATGTCTACGATCCATCTCCTAGCAGCAATGGGATCTTTCACCCCATGGAAATCTAGCGCACCACTCCCGCAAAAGTCCTTAAAGGATAGTGTGCGTGTACCCATCTGGCTAGACGCCATATCACTCCTGAATGATCAAAGACGATCCTCCGTCATCTCAAGAATCCCCTCCTTGATCGACCCGAAGATGATAGGGGTCGACTCAAGGATGCCTCTCGTGATCTCATACGCGAAGAACTCGCATAACCTGTCATCAACCTGCTCGGATCCCGAACCCGAGCCCGATCCTGATCATGATCCGGAACCTCCTGCTCCAATATGTGTGGTTACCATACTGGAAACACACGCATAAAAGTCAGGATCATACATATAGCCGAGAGATCTAACACGCTCTCTAAGGTTCCCGATTTCATCTAGGCCCTCCTTGATTCGAGTACGGGTCCTCTGCTTTCAGTAGTACGGGCCCATACTACCTTCCACATCTACCCGTGCTTTCCTCAAGGATTGCTTTGACTTCACCAGGTCCCTTAGCAGATACCCCTTTCCACTAACCTCATCCTAGGCTTCCCTAGGGCACTCTCCGACCTACTCTCCGCCATCAGCTGCACAGGAGCCCCTACCATTTCCCCTAACTAACTTGCAGTTACTGTTACATATCCGCTCCTTAATTAGTTGGGAATAGCCAGAACCCCTATAGCACAAAGCAAGCAGCATTCGTGCATCGAGTAACCAAATATGCATAACCTATACATGCCATCCTACTGTTGACTAAACAGCCCTAGCATACAGCTCATACAATAGGCATATAAGGCATCCCCTAGATCCTTAGCCTTAACTAGCATGCGATTATCAGAATCATATATCAGGCACACCAGGCATCTTCCTAGATCCTTAGTCCTATTCTAGCATGCAATTCTGAATCAAGCCATATAGCATAACATAACATGTATGTGTATCTTGGGGAAAACTTACTTGAGCCCGACCGGTCGCATGCATCACACACCTTGTCTTTCGTAAAATCATCCCGTTTAGATTTTTAGGAAACCATTTTATTGTAAAAATCTTTTAGCCCCTCAGTTTGACTCCAGACACCCCCGAGGGCGTGTCCGAATCCCTCAAACCAGGGCTCTGATACCAACTTGTAACATCCGAAAATTCAAGCCCAAAAATTTCATTTTTGATTAATTAATTCATAAAACATTCATTAGAAAGTATTGTATAAACACAACATCTCAAAACCAAGTATCATATTTGAAACCCACAACCATGAACAAATGTCATATCATAGTATAATCCCAGAAAACACCATGCGGAAAAATCATATGTATGTGTGTGATGCCATACTACGCTGCCGACTCCTTCCCATTCGATGAAGAGGTACCTGAAACCGTAAACACAAAGCTTAGTGAGTTCCCCCATCATACCACATACCATACAATACCCTCGGTATCTTTCAACCGGTAATCATCATCGGTATCTTTCAACCGGTAAACAACATCAGTATCTTCCAACCGGTAATCGTCATCGGTATCTTTCAACCGGTAATTGTCATCAGTATCTTTCAACCGGTAACTGGGGACTATTCCACCCCTTACTATTAGCATACAATAGCAAGGTATAAGCACACATTCAGACATATCCGGGTACTGACCTACCCCTTGGTCCGAAGGACCACTATCAGGGAAACTATCCCTATCGTGTAACATATCATATAGATATAACTCTTAACCAAACGCAAACCAGACCAAGATAAATTATCACAAAGACAACTATCTTCTAAGTACTCCTCAATGGTGGGCCGGTATTGTGGCCTTAGACCCACCCCTACTGGAAGGTAACTCACCTCGTATCTGCTGAACTGTGCGGGAATCCTCTAACTGCTGCCACTGCTGCTCCAGAAATCCTCCGGCTAAAATTCTCACAAAACACTTAGTCAGAAACTGACATCTACCCTTAGGGTAAAATGACCATTTTACCCCTTGACCAAGTCAAAGTCAAAGTCAAAGTCAACTTCCAGTTGACCTAACTCACCGAGTTGACTCGTCAACTCGCCGAGTCCGTATCCATCCATCAGACCTCATACCCGTCTCTACGCGTCGAGTTTGGCGATGACTCGATGAGTTTTCCTTCTAAATGAACACCGACTGAATCCACATCCGAGTCGCCGAGTTGTATGAACAACTCGTCGAGTTATTCTTCATCCTATGAACACGTTTTGTCCTCGACTCGCCGAGTTGATGAACAACTCGCCGAGTTCCATGAAGATTGTCTTGGACTCGCCGAGTCCGTTCATGCACTCACCGAGTACCAAGAATTCCCAGAACACTTTGCTTAGTCCAGAACGTTGGGTTACTCCCCAGGACTCCTAAAACCCTTCCACACTCAACTGGTCCTTATGACCCTTACTGATATGGGACCAAAACCCTTGGACTTGTCGATTTCAGGAATGGACTCGCCGAGTCTATCACATTCCTTACTAAGAACTTCGATTTCTGATGTACAACACTTAACCAAATGATAGATCCAGGCCCCCAAACTCGATCTAGCACGTAAAGTTACAAAATTTACGTGCATGCGTGGGACATTAGAGCTTAAAGGCTCTAAAATGGTTCTCTTGTTGCATGGGGCCTTCCTTGGTGCAAAAAGCAACCTAGATCTGACTTGTGACTCATAAAATGGCATGATACAGAAGCCCAAACCCCCAACCATGTTTGCACACATGGTTGGCCACCAAAAATGGCTTATAAAAGCCCTAAATCACCCCAAAGAGGGATCTAACAAAAGAATGAGCAAGGTTCAAACTTTATACCTTCCAAAGACTACAAAAGATGAACCAAACTCGAATCCTTCAGTCCCCTCTTGATCCTTCTATGCTCTTCTTTCTTCCTTGAGACCAAAACTCATAAGAATCACTCAAAAAGCCTTAGATCTTCACAAAACGGCTAGGGTTTGCTATGATGAGTGTTTGGGAGCATAAAAGAGGAAAGGAGGTTGCATAAGGTCGTTTAAATAGGGTGCAAACCCCTGGATTAGGGTTTTTGTCCAAACACCGGCTACTCGCCGAGTCCGGGACTTGACTCGCCGAGTCCGCAGCTTAAACCCCGCGCCTCATCCCGCTTCTACTCGGTGAGTCAGTCCTTCGACTCGCTGAGTCCAAGGACAAAAATGCAAAAATAAATGAAGATTAATAACATAATACATACCAAGAACCAGGTGCTACATATTGTATGTAAATGTATTGTTAATTATGTGTTATGTTGTACATAAGTTAGTTGCCATGGCAAGATGTAGAATTTGGTTTTATGGTTTAATAGCTATGTGGTTTCCATGATACTTGTTTATTGATGTGTATGATGATCGATTGAACATCATTTGTAGTTTCAGTTAATTATGGGACAGACTGTTCTAAATGTTATCTCATACAAAGTAACTAAATTGGTATAACTTTATGCAATAAAAGCATAGTTCTTTTTAGGTTGCCATTAATAACTATAAAAACTAGAAACGATTTTAGGAGAGTGAGGAAATGATTTATTATATGATTAATAAATGAATTAGAAATAGTTTAGAATTAATTAGAATTAATTGGAAATTAATTTTGAATTAATTAGAATTAATTAAAGGTACAATGGTTGATTGTGATTGTTCATAATTGAGCAAGGAATGGTATTATTGAAACTTCTCATATCTTAGATGGTTTTGAAGGGTTTTGGAAGTCTCTTGATAGATGATAAGGATAACCGCTTTGAATAGATTAAATCCTATTATTTAATTATTCAAATTAGGGTTTATCCTAGAGATTCACCAGCTATTAATAAGGACCCTTGGAACATAAACTTTGACCCTAGCATACACAAACAATAATTCTTCTCTCCTAATTCCGTTCCTAGAGTTTCTAGGGTTTTGGGTGTAAGCCATTAAAGACATCCATACTATTTGTGATTGCTTTTTAAGGAAGAAATAAAGATATAGGTTCATGTATTTGATTATAGTGTAAGGTATGTATTCTAATCTATTTGATTTTTCCAATTATAGACTAGTTAGTTTTTTCATAGTTCATTGTTATAATGATAAAGTGTCATAGATCTGTAGGTTGCATGTCCTAATAAATTGTTTTATGTTTTCCGATGCATGTCCTAATATAATTGTTTAATTCTTAAAAGTTTTAATATAATTAATTAAATATTTAATTAAAAGATAATCATTGAATCTTAAATGGTTTAGATATTAATTAATTAATATGTTAATAAGATTTAAACCTTGTATTCATTATAGTTTTAAAATACACCCTTACATATATTTATAAGCGTATATAATAGTATATATAAAAGATTAATAATTCATCGGTCGAATCAAAATTAGGCCTCATTAATGAAGGTTATATTATATTTGATTTTTGAAATTGGTAAATTAGTTAGTTTTTTCTTAGTATGTTGCTATAACGAGAAAACCTCATAGATATGTAGGTTACTTGTGCCCATAAATTGTTTTATGTTTTCCTCTGTATAGACTTATATGTTGTAAGCTGGAAAACCCATCAGAGAAAACATGCATAAATAACCAACACATATTCATACCATTTACACTTAATGTTTTTGAACTTATTTGTTTCATTGCACCAAAGATTGTGAAACTCTTTAATAGAGTCCAACAGGTAATACCTTATAATGATATAACCTCAAGATATTTTGATGTAGTTTGTAAAAGAATTAGCTTCAAATCTAGAAAGAGTCAGCGACACAACTTGTTGCTCAATTGTATTTCATCTCGATATATGAAAAGATAAATCTTAAGGTTGTCATAGGTATGCGGTATGTGACATCTCTTGTCGAGAGACTTTTCATTCTAGCTTTCTCCTTACTTACTTAGTTAGTATTGATGTTGGGTAATTTCAATATTAGAATGTCTAGAAATTAAACTTCTACGAAATTAGAAACAAATTAGGTTTGGTTATTAATATTTTCGTATACATTATTGATGGAACTAGAGTTAAATGTTTTAGCATGAGCTATTTTAATTTTATTGATAAGTAATACATTAAATATGTTTAATGAATTATACATATGTTTGACAAAACTAACTGGTAAAGCTGAAATTCATAGTTTTATTTGTGTGGAATATTCGAAAAACTTTTGAAAAATATAAAATGATATTAAATTTAAAAACTTCGAAATGCTCTTAAAAGCTACTTGAAGTAGCTTTTTATTACGAGTATTATGTTTAAAAAAAGAGTTTGAAGTTCGTATATCGAAAGAAGGTTTTTCTTTAATTTGCAACTTTTCTTAAAAACTAAAAGTTAAATGCTTTTAAAAACTTGTTGCCAACACAATTATATATATTTTAAAAAATAACAATTTATGAAATATATGACGTGTTTGGCAAAACTAGCTGGTAATTGGTGGTTAATGGCTACTAGCTAGTAGCTGGAAGCTGTAAGGTGGTAGTTAGTAGCTAGAAGTTATAACTTTTATTTGTTATATGAGTGTTTGACAAAAGTAGTTGGAAATTTTTTGAATGTATAAAATTATATAAAATGAAAACTATTTAAAAAAGTATAAAATTTTAGTAACTTTTAGATTTGAAGAGTTTTGTTTAAACTAAAAGCTAAAATCACATACTACCAAATGAAACTCTTTGTTTAATTCAAACGATTTGTCAAAAGCTAAAGCTATAAGCTCTGAAATGCTCATAGCCCAAACACATCCATAAATCATTTAAATCAGGTTTAGGCAAGGGCGAGACTAGATTATCATAAGGTGATTCCTTTGAACCACCTAATTTTTTAAGATATACTCTAAATTATATATACAAAAAAAATTAGAAACTACCTAAAAAAAAAAATTAAAGGACCTACCTTGTGTTAGAAAAAAAAGGTGTGTTAGTTAAAAGAAAAATAGTTATCTTTGAAAAAACCTTGATTCAAAAGCATATATATATATTTACAACCTATAATTAGTTACACATTAACCAACTAAATGAAATATGTGAGATGATTTCTTATAAATAACAAGATGAGAAGAAATCTTTGTTGGTGATTTTAGTGTCACCATGTCATTTTAAGTAACTGGAACTAACATGTGAGCTAAGGGGGTTTCATGATTTGTACTCTAATACATGTACGGGTTTGTGCGGAGTGCACGCATGTATAAAATCGAGTTAGAAGCCGGTTCGACGACTAGTCGGGGGTCCGGGGGCAGCGCCCTTTTGGCGGGGTCTAGGGGCAGCGCCCCTAGCGAGGTCCAAGGGGCAGAGCCCCTGGCTAGTTTTTGGTAACCCTAATCCGGATTAATATTACTTGCTTCCTAAGCAAGTAATGACGACCCAACCCTAATGAAACCCTAATCGTGTTTAGTATATAAACAACTCTTCCTTTCCAGAAGACGCATGGTTTTAGTTCTCATTTTTCATCACACATTCACAGAACCTTTTAGCATAATAACTTACGTTTTCTGTGCCTAGAAACGTAGGTGTCCGCTTAGATTATCCTAGACTAAATTTCTTGTAACCCAGGCATAGGGTAGAAATATCAGTTCGAAAAGTGATATCACGATCCCAGCTGGTATCCAGATCTCCAACGCAAACCCTAATTTTCCCAAACAATCTTGAAGTAGATTTTTGTTTGATTCCTACCACTTAGCTAATAAGTTAAAAATTAGTTAGCTATGATGTCTTTTTATTAAAATTGACCTCTGCAATTGTTTTTAGAAATTTAATACATATATTTATCAAAACTCTGGTTGAAGCGATGTTTTTGGAAAATCGTCTGGTTCCTTTTTGTTTTCAAACAAACATTTTTTTGAGATTGAAAAACGATAAATTAAAAGGTTCTCTGTTCAACCGGTCGAACCATCGATGTTCAACCGGTCGAGCCATCGATGTGGTCTGGTTTTCATATCCATGCTTGTATTGGTCGGATTAAACTTGCATAGTGAACCAAGTGATTTTATATTCCAAACTTGCTACTCGATTTAGATTATTTGACCTATTTTATATGTACTTATAATCTTATACTTTATTTTTCTCCATTTAAACCTTCTTAAATTAAAAAAAAACTAATAATTTTCTTATGAATAAGTTGAAATCGACCATCAAATCAAAAGTAACATAAATCTTTATATCATTAAACCCAAAGCTGTGGGACATTAGACCATGATATGGAGCCATTTGGTTGTGGAATTTCCAACCAAAATCGCCACGCTTAGAAAGCTATAAAAGCAAATGTTATCTCCTTCACTTGCTTATTATATGCTTTAATTTAATTTAAATTAGAATTTTGCCCACAAACAAACCCCATGTCCTTGCATAAAATAAGCGCTAAAGTGGCATGAAAAAAGGGATTCCTTCAATATTTTATATTTCGTATTGCCCATTATGTTAGACTTTTCTCCTAAATATTCTTACTTTCTATTTTGTTTTTATTTTATAAAAAAAATATGCCCATTAGTTGGTGTCAACCTTTTCCTTTAAAGGCATGCTTCAAAATTAGTGCAATGTTAAGAAATTAGCTATTAAATATAGTAATAACTAGTATCATAATTTATCTTCATGAGGTATACTTTCGTCGGTTAAACACATTTTAAAGAACTCGTTTCATTTTTTTTTTCATAACAAGATAAAGAGGCAAAGAGAAACAAATCAACAATGGTTATTGAGGTTAACTAAATTTTATATATTTCTACTTTAATTTGGTTAGATATAAAACGTCTTTTAGAAAAGGTTAATTATTGAAGAATAATTATTAAATAAAGGTTGATAAAAAATTAACATAACAAAGGAATAAGTTTTTGAATCCTAGATAGAATACTAAACATCCATCTGGCATTTCGTGTTTTTAATGGATTAGAAATTAGAAAATTTAATAGCAGGCCATGATGAAAACGGATAGTATTGGATTGATAATGATTTTAATAAACTAAAGATTTGGGCTCTATTTACATCCATAGGATTTTTTTTATCTATGGACTAAGCCCATCAGAAAATAAACACATGGT
Source organism: Lactuca sativa (assembly GCF_002870075.4). Lineage (NCBI taxonomy): Eukaryota > Viridiplantae > Streptophyta > Magnoliopsida > Asterales > Asteraceae > Lactuca > Lactuca sativa. The sequence continues at coordinate 2,715,329 of NC_056623.2, read as the reverse complement.
GCATTTTGGTTAAGCAGACAAATCTCTCGAACCCTCACCATTTTATAAACTGTAATCCAGTACTGAAGACTGGAAAGTAAGAGTGTTCGTGATTTGGTTAAACTTATAACACTAAAAACCTCGTACCTGACCTGTAACATACTTATATTTGGTTATGTGTCCTTTAACCAAAGACTAAGAGTTTAAATTTCCTCGAGACAAAATATATAGATTTATGAATAGATTAGTCGGTGTGTAAGTAGTTCTAAAAAAATTAATGAGATAAATATGTTAGGAATGATTGGAGAAAGTTCACACCCGTGTTAATAAATGTTACATTGGATAAATCTCTAAATATTACTAAAACAAAACCTTAAATTCTTCAATGAAGAAACAACAACCATTGATTGCATTTTCCTCCTTTAGTCTCCACCTTAGGATCATTTTGCTGACATCATCCTCACCCAAAAAAAAATACACGCGCCTCCCGAATCAAACTTCCTTCTTACGATTCATTCCTAATTTCATTCTTATGTTTTCTCTCTAAACAATCAATACAATCAGCTCCCCATGAAACTCAATAGATATGAACCCTAACCCCTTCCTTCTGCCCATATGCATAACCCCATTGATTTCATGTATACATGGAATCGATCCTATGCGTTCTACTTCTGCTGATATGGAATCGATCTTATGCGTAACCCCAGGAATTCCAATTCCTGAGGGGCACCGCGTCGACCATCAACGATTTTCCACCCTTCGTTCCCGATTCCCCATCAACTCTCCACCCAAATTCATCGGAAGTTTATGAAAACCTAGAAGAATGTTATTTTCTCTATTTGGGAGAAGATTTGGGCATTTCGTACAAGTTGTAAAGAAAGATGTCGATTTTCTCAAGAAGAATATCGGTGCAGGCATCAATTGGACGAGCGAAGCTCTTGGTTTACCGGAGATTTCGAAAAAGGTAGATGAGTTTGTTTGGTTACGGAACCTCGAAGATCCCCACTATTCTGGTGAATTTCAGTCTCCTTCTTGGCCTCAGCCTTATTATCCAGGTTTTGCTTTTTCTCACTTTCTCCCTAATCTCTATTTCTGGCATAATTTACTTGTAATTATAATTTGAAGAAATCCTGCAGCTATTTCTTCAAATTATTTCCATTTCCACCTTTTGTTGATATCTACGTTAAATGACCAATTTCATTCAATCAAGCATGAATACAGATTAATTGCAGAATTATTTTGGTCTGAGAGTTATTTTAACTTGAAATTCAGTTGATAATGTAAAACAGGTTCCCTTATTTTGGGGGTACTTTTAGCGTTTTAGCCTTTAAGCATTCACATATTTAATTGATAAATGTAGAGCAGAGAGAGCATCAGTTATTATAAAAACACCCAAATGAAAATGGTATTTTAATGAGATAATTGTTTATTAATTGAACTATTTTCATGGGAATCACATGTGGTTTTCAAGTGCAGAATTGTGACCATCAGTTTCTTTTACTTGTGATGAAGGTACTTGATTGATGGAATACAGGTGATGGAGATGAAATGAATGTTCATGGTGTTAAATATTAATTAAGTATATTGTTTTCATTTTATATCTATTTTTTTATTAAAACTTTCAGGAATAATATTTTGTTTCTATATGTTGTCAATGAGTAGGTATTGGTGTTTCAAGGTGGAGTAGGTTGGAATCTCTAACCATAAAAGGGAGATGAACTTTGTAATTGGTGTTTCAAAAATAGGTTAGTCAACTTTTTTCCTTCTTATATCGAGCTGACATTTTATTAAATTTCCAATTCAAATATGTAATGATAGATATGTCAATTGATCAAATATGGCTTTTGTCACATTTTTTATTAAAATTTATATGTGGGTACATATGTACGATCTATAATCTTGTGGATATCAATCTATCTCTGATAAATTTTGTTCTATGCATCAGGGAATACTTTTCTTTATCTTTTATGCAGTGGGAACCATGTCATGCAGTTGTTGCCACACCTTTGCTTATTGCATTTGAACTGCTTCTTTGCAACTATCTTGAAAATAGCCATGGTATGACAACATATGATATTATTATATTAACTGTTTATAAAATAATACCATGTATATCGGTTCTGATTCCATACTAATTTTGTTTTATGCAGTTACTAAGCCTCCACCTTTAAGCCTGCAGATTGTCTTCCTTCCTCTGTTGGCGTTTGAAGTAACCATTCTAACAGATTTTTTCCATCTTTCCTTCACTACAGGTGTACCATGAGTCAGACAAGAGGAGAACCAATCAATAGTAGTCCTGCATTTGAGAATATAAGTGCAGGTATTTCAAGGAGCTGATCAATGATATTCCTACATTTAATTTCCAAATTGTCTCATGTACTAATGATTATATGCTTCAATCATTCGTCCTTTATTTTTCAGCTGTTGTGAATTTAAAGAATTTAAAGAAACATTTTCATGCTACTTGATAAATTAATTTAAAGAAACAAGAAAACCTTTTACTTTTATTATAGGTGCTTCACTTGCTGTTGTTGTGGATGCTGTCAGAAAAGGTGCAGCTGCGTAAGGCATGACAATTACAGACTATGTTTGGCGTGGACATGATCCCACATCTTAGTAAGACTGGACTTGCACTTGACCTTTTTAAAGCTAAATTCGAGGTAATGCTATTAATTTGAATACCTTTTTAACTTCACACAAATCTTATTTCTTCCATTCTTTTCAATTTTTTTTTTATAAATACAGGTTGTTATGGATGAAGCAAGATCTGAACAAGCTGCATCCATGACTGAATTTCATTGGCTAGGGCATAAATTTCCAATATCAAATGCCAAAACTCACGTTTCCATTTTGAAAGGTTAGTTATCATTTATCAGTCTTTAGTGCTTCCGAGGTTATGTCTAATTCTTCGATTTCCCGATTTACCCTTTCAGCTATAGGTGCTGTATTAGGGCAACGTACCGTTGAACGCAACCAACTGTTTGTTAGTATTGCAAAGAGTAAAAGATAAATTAGATTACACATGTCAAAGAGTCTCAATATTGATAACTGTTATGTATGGTCTATCAACACTTTACCATCCATTTTTTTAAATTTATAAATATGTAATGTATTAAATATGATTATAAAGCTATACTGTTATTGTTGCTATAGCTTAATTTATTCTATTCAATATGACAATTTAAGATGCTGTAAGCACTTAATTGACCTTAGGTGTAGTTGATTTATTTGATTCAGCCAACCTTTTGACATCATGCCTAATTGCCTATAGTTTTATTTAATTGGACCTTGATTACTTTAATCTTGAAACTTAAAAGAGGAAATATTAATAAGTTAAATAGTTTCTTATTATACAGTTACATTTTTCATGACAAATAATAATAAGATAACGGAAATAGGAATTTCCTAATAAATAAATAAACAATAACATAACATTTAGTTATTTACCTCAAATAATATTAAATTTGTTAATTGTTAACTGAAACAGGTAATCCCTACTAAATATGGCAATTGAAAACTAAAATTTGCAATTGCTAAATCCTAATAAGTAATAATCTAATATCAACTCAAAATTCTAAAAATAAACATGATCAATAAATAGAAAATAAAATTTTATTTTTTTTGGTTAATAAACATCCTCCCTAAATATCTCACGATTTCAAAACTAATCAAGCCGATGTAATCATCATAAACCAGGGTTATAAAAAATTTGTCATGGCGTGCCATGACTCTATAGTTTGTACTTGATAGAGCAATTCATAGCAACGTATTTCCGTTAAATGGATATTTGTTTCGGTGAAAAAAATTGACTAAAGCGAGCACATTTTGGTCAAAATGAGATAGTTTTTGGAAAGGTCAAATTGACAAAAATGCGGCCATTTTAGCATCAGTTGCAAATTGCGCTATAAAAATAACATGGAGCCTATAAAAGGTGATTAGGGGAATTTTATTAACTTTCGCAAACTTTCGGTCTGAAATCACCAAATACGATTACGGGCGTTTTAGTAATCCTGGCAAACTTTCGGTCTAACATCACCAAAATCGATGAGGGGCATTTTAGTAATTTTGTCGAAGTTTATGAAAATATTGTATATTTATTATATTTTTTTCCTTATTCTACAAGCTTTTCAAATTTACAGTTTTTTATATGGTAATTATTATTTTAAATATGGTATGATTTTATCTATTTGTGTACTTATATTTGAGATGGTATACTGATATTATTTTGGATATCATACCATATATAAAACATCTTTTAAGTATGGAAATGATATTACATTCCAGAATCTTTATGTCATATTAGCATTAACCAAATTTATATTTTCCTATATTTTGTAAATATATTAGACATCGTATATTGATATTATTTTCGATATCATACCATATTTATGAAAATATTGTATATTTGTTATATAATTTCCTTATTCTACAAGCTTTTCAAATTTACAGTTTTTTATATGGTAATTATTATCTTAAATATGGTATGATTTTATTTATTTTTGTACTTATATTTGACATGGTATATTGATATTAGTTTGGATATCATACCATATATAAAACATATCTTAAGTATGGAAATGATATTACATTCCAAAATCTTTATGTGATATCAGCATTAACCAAATTTATTTTTCCCTATAAATATAATGTCTACGATTTTTCGTTACAAATCAAAATTCTCTCCAACTAATTATCCCCTTCCATTGGAGATAATAGTATTCCATGGCATCTAACAATGCGGATCAGGTCGTCTTTGATAAGGTTGCTGAAATCAACGCATCTAAAGAGTCTTGGAACATACGTGTTAAAGTCGTCATGCTTTGGAAGCCGACCTATATAAACAATCCTAATATGGTCACAAGCCTGGACATGATTTTAATTGACCAGGAGGTACTGTTTTTACACACTTTGTTTTTTAGATTATCAATTTCTTATGTTATTTCTATTCAAAAAAATTGAAATTCGATTTTTGTTATGCTTTTTTACTTCTATTCATACAATTTTAATAATCAACTGTATTATTTTTAATAATAAACTTTAGTCTATGTAATGAAATCTCTTATTGTTCCTTTTTTTTAAAACTTTTTTTACACTTTTTTATCTTTCATTGTCACCTACAGGGAAGTAGAATTCAAGCAACAATAAAAAAATCTTATTCCTGTATTTGAATCCCTATTCGATGAATGAGCTGTCCGGGAGATCAGTAACTTCGTTATGGCTAGCAATGAAAGCGAATACATGCTTGTCCCTCATAAACATAAAATCAATTTCTACAAAACCACGAAAGTTCGTGTATCCAATGATTTTGTTGATACAGTAGATCCTTATCATTTTATCTCTTTCCCAGATTTGCTAGCCAGGAACTTTGACACTCGTGTTGCATTTGGTATGTTATGTTGTTAGTTTAACTTATTTCTATACTTCAGTTTTTAATGTAATACACATTTGGATTATTATTACTAATTTATTAAATTTTTTCACATAGATTTTCTAGGTGAAGTTGTGTCAACTGATCCCATGTGAGTCATTGTTGAGTATGGAAGAGAGAAAAGGTTAATGAATCTGGTTGCTCAGGATTTAAGGTACACATTCGTATTATTATTACATATTCCCCCGTTTATATTTATTTTTCATTAATAACCACCATGCATATTTAGTGGTACGAGAATTGCAGTTGCTTTGTGGGGCAGTTTTGCAATGAAGCTGAATACTTACATTTCACAACATAATAATGACACTGCTCCTGTTATTATCCTGCTACGTTTGGCCAAACTCAAAATTTGGGGTGGTAAGTATTTTTTACAACAAATTATCATTTCAACTTCAAAGTAATTACTGACAATATTATTTTACTTTTTTCTTGCAGGTCAGCCTCAAGTTGGTAATTGTTTGTTTGGGTCTAGATTGCATATAAATGATGATATGCCTCATATTTTGGAGTTCAAATCAAAGTATGTTATTTACCATATTTAACACATTTATCTTACTAAATCATTACTTTTGTTGAATAACCTCACTTTTTTGTTTATGTAGTCTTAATGCTTTGGATACAAATGTTGAGTATTCTAGCCGTACATCCCAGCTCAACTCAGATACCGTTGTGGCTAATCCAGAGGATTACTACCTCCGTTTTCAGATAAAAAACATTGATGAAATTCTTGATTTTAATGAGGTTTACTTAATACTTTTATATAACAGTTTCCGCATTCTATTATTGTTTTGACTTTATATCTACAACTTATATGAAATATTATTTTAATATGATTCCTTTTTTTTCCCTATATATGAAACAGGAAGTTGGTTTAACCATTATCGCTACTATCATTGGTTTTGATATGGATGATGGTTGGTATTCATTTTATTGCCGTGATTGTTCTAAAAAAGTTACTAAAAATGATGAAGATGTTGATGTTGGCCCTTTTCACTGTGTTGGTTGTGGATTTGTCTCGGATGTATTTGGAAAGTAAGTAAATATTATCTCTTTGACTATGCATGTATTTTACTTTTTTGATATATTTCATTGTGTATGTCAAACTAAATATAAGTATTATGTTATAACTTTTAGGATTAGGATAGTAGTTCGTGTGCAAGATGAAAGGGCTCTTCTTCGTTTGTATTGTTTGAGCGTCATGTAAAAGATCTTATTCATTGTGGAAACCAATGGTTGATGTCACAATCAGGAATTTTTGTGCCTTATAACTACAATACTTAAGTCAAATTATGAATCCAAAAACATAAGAGCATGTATTATGCTTATTCTATGACAACAAAATTGCAATCAAATACACCATGCAAGCATTACAAATGGTCAACAAGCAATTGGAAACCCTAGAAGTTCTTGTTTAGGTCCATTTTGGACTAGGACTTCCTTATTGGGCCCAATGGACCAATAAGCTTCCAATTTGACCATCTTGGGCTTAGAACTCATAAATGGGCTCTGATTGGACCCACTCCCATTTATTTCAACATTTTGGGCCATATTGGGACTAGAATGAAATAAATTATTTATATGAACCATTTTGGGCCATATTTAACCTAATGTAGCTCTAATAGGTCATAAGAATCATATTTATGGTTATTTGGACTAAACACCACTTAACATAACCATGAAAAAGGATTAAGCATGCAAGGCCCAAATTCTTTTCTCTTCCTCTCAAATTCTCGGCCCAAGCCCATGTAAAAAGGGAGAGTTGACTTTCATGGCCACCTCGTTTTTACATTATGGTTTTCCATGCATCTTATCTCATACTTCCATGCACATATCACTTCAAGATCTATCTCTTTCTCTCTCTCTTGCTCTCGGTCGAGTTCAAGCACACACACACACACATTTCACTCATTCTTCTCTCAAGAAAACTCTCCCATACTTCCTCCATATTTTCGAGATTCAAGGACTTTGCAAGGAGGATTCTTCACAAAAATCATCATCTAGGTAAGTTGATGCTTAAATCCACACTCTAGACTCCTTGTTCTATACAAAAATCTCTTCTTAACTCATATGAAATCATGATCTTGCATCTTAGACCACCTCAAATTTGAGATCTTCATCAAGCTGTTGCTAGGGCCGAAAATCACCTCACTTTCTTCCTTTTCTTCTTCAAATCAAAACCACAACTCAAGGTGAGCTTCATACCCCCCTATTTTTCGGTTTTTATAAGTTTTGTGGGGGGGGGGGGGGGAGAATACAAGCAAATGTGTAGATCTATGAGTATATGTATGCTTTGTGTGATTTCTATGCTTATATATATATATATATATATATATATATATATATATGTTCTTATGTGATTGTGGTGTTGGTTCAAGTCAAAAAGAGCTTAAAAACCGAGATCTACAATGTGTTGAATGAAATAAGTATAACTTATGTCATTTCACACAAATCAATTCTAGAAAAATAACCAAGTTGGTTAATATGAACACCTATGGGCTTAAAACCCATTTTTGGGCTCAAAATGCTAAAAATATAACACTAAAGGGCCCAAAACGACAAAATACAAATTCTGAAGGTTGAGATGAGTCAAAACAGTTTCAAAAATGTATTTTCTGAAAATTTACTCTTTTGAAGGATTAAAATGAGAATTTTTAAACATAATGGGCCAAAAATGAACTTTTCGGCCCAATAAAGCCCAAATTGCGAGATTTTTAATTTAGAGGGGCTGAAACTGCACTTTTCTGTAAAACATGGGACTACTATTGTACCAAGTCCATTTCAAGGGTTAAAAATACTTTTCAAACTTAAAAGGGACCAAAGATGCAAAATTTTTCCATTTTGGGTCAAAATTGTAAAAATCGCAAAAATAGAGGTTTCAACCGAGAAAACTTCATTTTGAAGGACTAAAACTGTTTTTCAAGTAAATTTGAGCTGAAAAATACCTTTTCAACAAGTTTTGATACTAAAGAGTCAAGAAAAATGGTCTAAGGACTAGAATGGAAATTCTTTTATATAAAGGGTTAAAAGTGTAAATTTATCCAAGAAGGGGTTTCAAAAAGAAAAATTCTAATGTTTAAACAATAAATCCTTTATGACAAAGTACTAGTACCACGACTACCGACGAAATATAATACACCTTCAACACCAAAATCGTTATCAAACGAATTGATTCGGTCTCGAATCAATAACGAATCAAAAATCAATACACGACGATACTTCAATACACACGCGGAAATTACGGGAAGTCAATACACAAGTGGGAATTCACCAGACGTCCATACACCATCTTTGGGCCCGAAAGTTTCAAATCGTGCTTGTTGGGCCTAGCTAGCCCAATGACATGATCTTTAGGCCCGAAGGAAACGCGCTTACATGATATTGGGTCTTATACGACCTAATACCGTGTAAAAGGACTTTCAATAGCTGTTGTGATGTTGGGCCCCAAGGGTCCTTTGGCACTGCTAGTAAAGTCGAGAAGTCAAATGCGAGTCGGGCCAAGGGCCTTTCGCATTCACGATAGCCTTGAACGACTCATGGAATTAACGGAGGATTCGCACCCTCTTTTCTTCTTAGGTTGTGGGGCTATAGGAAGTCAGGGTGGTTGGATTAGGTGAGTAGTACAGACGACGCCTAAGGGATCGTTTGTATAGTTGTAAGCTAGTCATTTTCATCAATGCGTGATTATAACAACTCACCACCCATACTTAATCCAATGTCACCTGGAATCATCGAATACACACGTCGCAATGGTATAACAATACATAAAACACGTAATTTAAAGTATTAGGAAAACATCGGGTTTTCCTAGGGATTTCAATACTTACACCTACGTGATGCATACCAAGTCAAACAATTTTTCACACTTATAGAAATAAACAAGCATACCTACGGATCTTCACACTTTTTCTTAATTGCAATAATCTTTTCAGAAAATATCGGATTTTCTGGTGGTTTTTCAAAATAATACAAAACATTATGTTTCAAACATTACTTATGAACTCACTAACATTTCATATGTTGACGTTTTCAAATACTTGTATTCTCAGGTAACAGGTAAATCGAAGGGAAAAATGTACTCAGTGATGTCTTGTTGTTTGTTTAACTAGTATCGAACAATCTACTTTTTGGGAATGTAATGTTTTGGAACAATGTACTAAATGTAAACACTACCAGTTGTAATATTTCAATGCATGGTGATGAATGATGTTATGTTTCATGTATATTCACTGTGATGGTATTCAATTGAGTCACAACAGCCCTCGGACGTTTCCGCCGTCTGGCTCGGGGGTGTGACAGGTTGGTATCAGTGCTTTGTTTATAGTGAACTAGCATATCTAGCCACACATTGATATGCAACTATAAACCAAAAGAGGGACTAACACAACTCTGAACAAAACAAGTAAAACACAACAATAAAACACCCTTTCTTGCATTAGGAATAAGAACATAACGCCGAACCAAACAAGATAACGCTAGTATCCCGGTTAACTCAGGACTGTTCTTAGTGGTATCAAGGAGTGGATGTAGCCTGATCAACTACATTCCCTCCAAGGTATAACTAACACATGTTCTGATGAGATCGCGATAGCTAGGGAACCTAAAAACAAACCCCTTTATCACCCAAAAAGAGAAGAACGCCTACGTAGTCTATACAATAGTTGTAGCATCCTAGGAATAATGTTAGCATATTTACACACTCTCGTAGACAGCATGGCTGGTTTTCATCACCCCGGAGATCCTTACTTTCCTAACCAGGGAAATAATGGATGGTTAGACGAGGAGCCTGAGGAAGACCCCGAAGAGGAATCTGACGGGGAACCGGAGGCAGGAGTCGAGGGCGAGCCTGCCGAACCAGAAGAGGAACAGGAGGAGGAAGAAGATGAAGGAAACTTCGAGGAGGAACTCGATGACAGTGAAGGGGGTGATTTGGACGCAGAGTCCGAGGTCATCAACCCCCCTTACCCGATCAGGGTGCCTACTTACCGAGTGGGCCCCACTGGTCCTACACCTTTCTGGGGTATTGATCTCTGGAGATGGAGCAGACAGCAGGGACAACGACCCCCGTACGGCATGTCACGCGAGTTCTTTGACCTGCGGGACGGAGGACCGGCAGATCGAGCCCTTCCAGTCATGGTGAAACGGTTACAGAACAATGGCGGCCTTGCTTAGAGCACTGCCGACCAGGTACGTCAGTTGTGGACTAGGGTCGAGCGTGCAGAACAGGAGACACGTGACGTTCTTCGAGAGTTCCACATGAGGCAGGTGAGGTGGGAGTCTCGACTCCAGGACGCAGAACGACAAGTGGCTCGTCTTCAGGGAGCATCCACATCCTCGGCACCACCCCTAGGCACAGCTCATCGCGGCTAGAGATAGACTTATCTTACTAGGCCATTAGGAACTATGCTATGTACCCCAACTCTATGTTTAAGTGACTACACTACTCATAGAGCCGTTATGCCGTCGAACTAGTGTCACTCATGTATGCTCTTACGAGCAAAATTTTCATGTATCAAATTCGGATAATATTAGTAAACTTTTACGTATTTTGTTATGATATTACAATTTTCTATGTGTTGCGAATCTACGATTGTATGCTAAATGATAGAAGTACTTAAGTTCCTACCATACACCTAGTCAGTAGGATCACAACCACACGGAAGCCACGTACACTCAACATCTTTCCGTTTCATGACAGAAAGATGCCTCACCGACCTACTCACGGAAACCCTGGACCAACCCCACCCGAAGTTGACTCAGCTGCATTCCAGGCAGCGGTCTCTGCTGCGGTCACTGCAGCGATGGCACAAATTCATCAAGGGAACAATGGAGGAGTCAACGGGCAAGGGGCCGGGAGTTCGAACAACGGAATGAATCAAGGACCCACTAAAACATGTACCTACAAGGACTTCACAAACGCCAAACCAAGAACCTTTAACGGCACTGGAGGGGTGATCACTCTGAAACAATGGATCGAGAAGGTGGAATCGGTATTTGAGATATGCGACTGTCCGGAGGAAATGAAGGTGAAGTTTGCAGCATGCACTTTCGTTGATCAAGCGCTCACTTGGTGGAACGGACACGTGGAAGCCATGACACTCCCTGTAGCCAACTCCATGTCGTGGTCAGAAATGAAAGAAATGCTGATGGCTGAATACTGCCCACGAGGTGAGATTCAGAAAATGGAGCAAGAGCTGTGGAACCTCACTGTGCGGAATGCGGATATCGATGCCTACATATCAAGATTTAGTGAACTATCTCTGTTATGCCCGGGTATGATCACCTTGGAAGGAAAGAAGATCGAGCGATTCATTTGGGGACTAACCTCTCCGATCCAAGGAAACGTGATAGCTGCAAATCCCGAAACTTTTGACAGTGCTAAAAGATTGGCGAAGAAGCTGTATGAACACAACAAGAAGGGTGAGAAGCCAGCGGAGACTGAGGCCTAAAAGGAAGGTGATGGCAAGAAAGGGAAGAACAACAAAAGGAAGGGGCGTCAAGGCTCCGAGACTTCTAAGAAGCAGCAGACAGTGGCAGTTAATGCTGCCACCGCGCAAGTCCCAGCTACATCACATGCTCCAGCCTCAGCTGCTCCAAATGCTCCTAGACCTTATTCCGGTAATCTTCCCAAGTGCAACAAGTGAGGTTTCCATCATAATGGAGAATGCAAGGAGTTGCAGTGCACCAGTTGCAATCGGAAGGGACACACGGCGAGGTACTGCAGGACTTACCCTCCTAAAAATCAACAACAGGGAAGCAACAACAACAACAACCGCAACAAAAACAACATCAATGCTGGGGGCAACAACGCCGGTCCTAGCCACACCTGCTATGGGTGCGGAAGGACTGGGCATTTTCGTCGCGATTGCCCTAACAACAACAATCCCGGAAATGGAGAAACGAGAAGGGTGCTGGCCATGGGTCAGGGGGAAGCAATTCAGGATCCTGCAGTTGTTACCGGTACGTTTCCCCTAAACCACACCTATGCATGCATCCTATTTGATACCGGAGCGGAGCGAAGCTTTGTGAGCAATAAGTTTAAACACTATCTAGAACAACGACCCCAGAAGCTCAATGAAACCTTTACGGTGGAAATGGCCAATGGGAAAACAGAATCCACGGGGGAAATCTACATCGGATATACTCTAACCCTGAACCAACACGTCTTTCGAATAGACTTAATGCTTGTGTCCATTAGGAGTTTCGATGTGATTATTGGCATGGACTGGTTAAGCCTCTACCATGCTGAAATCATGTGTCACGAGAAGGCTGTTCGTCTTCGCCTTCCCAGTCACAAAACCCTAGTTATTTACGGAGACAAACCTAGCACGAACCTTCGCCTCATCTCGTGCATCCAGGCACAAAAACATCTACGAAAGAAAGATTTGACATTTCTGGCTCACATAGTGGATAAAACCAAGGAAGAGACTAACCTTCAAGATATTCCAGTAGCACGTGAATTTCCAGACGTATTTCCTGAAGATCTTCCGGGAGTACCCCCAGAGAGGCAAGTTGAATTCCGAATTGACCTCGTTCCAGGAGCAACCCCTCTCGCTAAATCGCCCTACCGGTTAGCTCCTGCTAAAATGCAGGAATTGTCCAGTCAACTCAGTGAACTCCTAGACAAGGGATTCATCCGACCTAGTTACTCGCCATGGGGAGCTCCGGTCCTGTTTGTCAAAAAGAAGGACGGATCTTTTAGGATGTGTATCGATTACAGAGAGTTAAATAAACTCACTGTCAAAAATCGTTATCCACTCCCACGAATCGACGATCTATTTGACCAGCTCCAAGGAGCTAGTTACTTCTCTAAGATAGATCTACGGTCTGGATACCATCAACTCAAAGTCCGGGAAGAGGATATTCCTAAAACCGCTTTCTGAACTCGTTACAGACATTATGAATTTGTCGTAATGCCCTTTTGGTCTAACAAATGCCCCTGCCGCATTTATGGATCTGATGAACCGAATCTGTCGACCATTCCTCGACAACTTTGTCATCTTCTTCATTGATGACATTCTCGTCTATTCCCGAAGCAAGGAAGAGCATGGCCAACATCTCCGACAAATTCTAGAAACTCTACGATCAGAAAAGTTGTACGCAAAACTCTCCAAGTGTGAGTTCTGGCTCCGTAGTGTGAACTTCCTAGGTCATGTTGTTAGTCAAGAAGGAATTCATGTGGATCCTTCCAAGGTCAAAGTCGTCGAAGGATGGGCCGTCCCGACAACACCCACGGAAATTCGTCAATTCTTAGGTCTAGCAGGCTACTATAGGAGGTTCATTCAAAACTTCTCTAAGATCGCCAAGCCACTTACCTCACTTACACAAAAGGGTGTACCATTCAAATGGACGGAAAAACAAGACGTTGCATTCCGAACCCTGAAGCAAGTCCTCTGTAGTTCCCCGGTACTATCTCTACCGGAGGGAACAGAAGATTTCGTTGTCTACTGTGACGCGTCGAATCAGGGCTTAGGTTGCGTTCTTATGTAGCGTGGAAGAGTGATAGCTTACACATCCCGTCAACTAAAGACACACGAAGTGAATTATACAACCCACGATCTGGAATTGGGAGCCGTGGTCTTTGCTCTGAAGATTTGGAGACATTACCTTTATGGTACAAAGTGCACCATCTTCACGGACCACAAAAGTCTCCAGCATATCTTGAATAAAAAAGAGTTGAATATGAGGCAACGAAGATGGGTTGAATTATTAAATGATTACGAGTGTGAAATCAAGTACCACACGGGCAAGGCCAACGTGGTAGCTGACGCATTGAGCCGTAAGGAGTACTCTAATCGTCGTGCGGAAACACTCTCAATAACCATCCAATCCCACCTAACCACTCAGATTGGGGTAGCCCAGTCAGAGGCCATGAAGTTGGAAAACAGAGCAAGCGAAGCATTACGCGGAATGGAGACGAATCTAGAGGTAAAAGAGGACGGAGTATACTATTTCATGAACCATATTTGGGTCCCTAAACTCGGAGGATTTAGGGAGGTAGTCATGAAGGAAGCTCACAAGACGTGATACTCCATCCATCCCGGCTCGGACAAGATGTATTTGGATATTAAACAACACTATTGGTGGCCTAACATGAAGGCAGAAATTGCCACCTATGTTGGTAAGTGCCTTACTTGTGCCAAGGTAAAGGTGGAGTACCAGAAGCCCTCAGGATTATTGTAGCAACCGGTGATCCCTGAGTGGAAATGGGAAGGGATTTCTATGGATTTTGTGACCAAGCTACCCAAGACGCTGGATGGACTAGACACCATATGGGTAATAGTCGACCGACTGACGAAATCTGCTCATTTCCTGCTAATAAAAGAATCCTACAAGATAGAGAGACTGACGCGTTTATACATTCGAGAAATCGTGAGACTTCATGGAATACCAGTGTCTATTATCTCAGATAGAGACAGTAGATTCACTTCACGTTTTTGGCAATCACTCCAGAAAGCACTCGGAACCCACCTCGACATGAGCACCGCTTATCACCCACAAACGGACGGTCAAAGCGAACGAACCATTCAAATGCTCGAAGACATGCTTCGCGCATGTGTGATAGACTTTGGGAAGTCTTGGGATACCCACTTACCTTTAGTCGAATTCTAGTATAACAACAGTTACCATTCGAGCATCAAGGTCGCTCCTTTCGAAGCACTATACGGGCGTAAGTGTAGATCACCGTTATGTTGGGCTGAGGTGGGTGACACCCAGCTAGCAAAAGCACTTACATCAGACAAGGCGCTGACGGGACCAGAGATCATTCGTGAAACCACGGAAAAGATCATTCAAATCAGAGCTCGATTACAAGCGTCGCGCGACCGACAAAAGAGCTACGCCGATAAACGGCGAAAGCCGTTAGAATTTCAGGTCGGGGATCGAGTATTGTTAAAAGTCTCACCTTGGAAAGGAGTCATTCGTTTCGGGAAACGGGGAAAACTAAACCCACGATACATTGGACCTTTCGAGATCGTCGCCCGAATAGGTTCAGTGGCGTATAAACTGCAACTACCCGCAGAGCTAAACAATGTACACCCCGTGTTCCATGTCTCTAATCTAAAGAAGTGTCTATCAGATGAAACACTCGTCATTCCCCTTGACGATATTGAAATCATCGAGAATCTCCTGTTCGTTGAAGAACCGGTCGAAATTATGGACAGAGAGGTGAAGCGTACTAAGCAAAGTCGCATCCCGATCGTGAAAGTACGGTGGAACGCGAAGCGTGGGTCAGAATTCACGTGGGAACGTGAAGATCAAATGAAGCAAAAGTACCCTCACCTATTCTAGCATTCTCAAATCTAGCTGTCAAAAGAATTTCGGGACGAAATTCCCTCTAACGGGGGGATGATGTCACAATCAGGAATTTTTGTGCCTTGTAACTACAATACTTAAGTCAAATTATGAATCCAAAAACATAAGAGCATGTATGATGCTTATTCTATGACAACAAAATTGCAATCAAATACGCCATGCAAGCATTATAAATGGTCAACAAGCAATTGGAAACCCTAGAAGGTCTTGTTTAGGTCCATTTTGGACTAGGACTTCCTTATTGGTCCCAATGGACCAATAAGCTTCCAATTTGACCATCTTGGGCTTAGAACTCATAAATGGGCTCTAATTGGACCGACTCCCATTTATTTCAACATTTTGGGCCATATTGGGCCTAGAATGAAATAAATTAATTATATGAACCATTTTGGGCCATATTTAACCTAATGTAGCTCTAATAGGTCATAAGAATCATATTTATGGTTATTTGGACCAAAAACCACTTAACATAACCATAAAAAAGGCTTAAGCATGCAAGGCCCAAATTCTTTTCTCTTCCTCTCAAATTCTCGGCCCAAGCCCATGTAAAAAGGGAGAGTTGACTTTCATGGCCACCTCATTTTTACATTATGGTTTTCCATGCATCTTATCTCATACTTCCATGCACATATCACTTCAAGATCTATCTCTTTCTCTCTCTCTTGCTCTCGGTCGAGTTTAAGCGCACACACACACACATTTCACTCATTCTTCTCTCAAGAAAACTCTCCCATACCTTCTCCATATTTTCGAGATTCAAGGACTTTGCAAGGAGGATTCTTCACAAAAATCATCATCTAGGTAAGTTGATGCTTAAATCCACACTCTATACTCCTTGTTCTATACAAAAATCTCTTCTTAACTCATATGAAATCATGATCTTGCATCTTAGAACCACCTCAAATTCGAGATCTTCATCAAGCTGTTGCTAGGGCCGAAAATCACCTCACTTTCTTCCTTTTCTTCTTCAAATCAAAACCACAACTCAAGGTGAGCTTCATACCCCCCTATTTTTCGGTTTTTATAAGTTTTGTGGGGGGAGAATACAAGCAAATGTGTAGATCTATGAGTATATGTATGCTTTGTGTGATTTCTATGCTTATATATATGTTCTTATGTGATTGTGGTGTTGGTTCTAGTCAAAAAGAGCTTAAAAACCGAGATCTACAATGTGTTGAATGAAATAAGTATAACTTATGTCATTTCACACAAATCAATTCTAGAAAAATAACCAAGTTGGTTAATATGAACACCTATGGGCTTAAAACCCATTTTTGGGCTCAAAATGCTTAAAATATAAAACTAAAGGGCCCAAAACGACAAAATACAAATTCTGAAGGTTGAGATGAGTCAAAACAGTTTCAAAAATGTATTTTCTGAAAATTTACTCTTTTGAAGGATTAAAATGAGAATTTTTAAACATAATGGGCCAAAAATGAACTTTTCGGCCCAATAAAGCCCAAATTGCGAGATTTTTAATTTAGAGGGGCTGAAACTGCACTTTTCTGTAAAACATGGGACTACTATTGTACCAAGTCCATTTCAAGGGTTAAAAATACTTTTCAAACTTAAAAGGGACCAAAGATGCAAAAATTTTCCATTTTGGGTCAAAATTGTAAAAATCGCAAAAATAGAGGTTTCAACCGAGAAAACTTCATTTTGAAGGACTAAAACTGTTTTTCAAGTAAATTTGAGCTGAAAAATACCTTTTCAACAAGTTTTGATACTAAAGAGTCAAGAAAAATGGTTTAAGGACTAGAATGGAAATTCTTTTATATAAAGGGTTAAAAGTGTAAATTTATCCAAGAAGGGGCTTCAAAAAGAAAAATTCTAATGTTTAAACTATAAATCCTTTATGACAAAGTACTAGTACCACGACTACCGACGAAATATAATACACCTTCAACACCAAAATCGTTATCAAACGAATTGATTCGGTCTCGAATCAATAACGAATCAAAAATCAATACACGACGATACTTCAATACACACGCGGAAATTACGGGAAGTCAATACACACGTGGGAATTCACCAGACGTCCATACACCATCTTTGGGCCCGAAAGTTTCAAATCGTGCTTGTTGGGCCTAGCTAGCCCAATGACATGATCTTTAGGCCCGAAGGAAACGCGCTTACATGATATTGGGTCTTATACGACCTAATACCGTGTAAAAGGACTTTCAATAGCTGTTGTGATGTTGGGCCCCAAGGGTCCTTTGGCACTGCTAGTAAAGTCGAGAAGTCAAATGCGAGTCGGGCCAAGGGCCTTTCGCATTCACGATAGCCTTGAACGACTAATGGAATTAACGGGGGATTCGCACCCTCTTTTCTTCTTAGGTTGTGGGGCTATGGGAAGTCAGGGTGGTTGGATTAGGTGAGTAGTACAGACGACGCCTAAGGGATCGTTTGTATAGTTGTAAGCTAGTCATTTTCATCAATGCGTGATTATAACAACTCACCACCCATACTTAATCCAATGTCACCTGGAATCATCGAATACACACGTCGCAACGGTATAACAATATATAAAACGCGTAATTTAAAGTATTAGGAAAACATCGGGTTTTCCTAGGGATTTCAATACTTCCACCTACGTGATGCATACCAAGTCAAACAATTTTTCACACTTATAGAAATAAACAAGCATACCTACGGATCTTCACACTTTTTCTTAATTGCAATAATCTTTTCAGAAAATATCGGATTTTCTGGTGGTTTTTCAAAATAATACAAAACATTATGTTTCAAACATTACTTATGAACTCACCAACATTTCATATGTTGACGTTTTCAAATACTTGTATTCTAAGGTAACATGTAAATCGAAGGGAAAAATGTACTCAGTGATGTCTTGTTGTTTGTTTAACTAGTATCGAACAATCTACTTTTTGGGAATGTAATGTTTTGGAACAATGTACTAAATGTAAACACTACCAGTTGTAATATTTCAATGCATGGTGATGAATGATGTTATGTTTCATGTATATTCACTGTGATGGTATTCAATTGAGTCACAACAGCCCTCGGACGTTTCCGCCGTTTGGTTCAGGGGTGTGACAGTTGAAGGACAAAATAGCTAAGGTTTGATAAAATATCTCCGTTATATAAATGATTGACATATATGATTTTTCTTCTTTAACTTTTCCAACTATTTTATAATGTAAATTAGGATCAAGGGCGACAACAGATACCTGATGAGTTCAAAATTCATCTAAATAAGAACTTTGTCTTCAAAGTTCAGATTTCCATGTTCAATCTGCAGAACAACTATCGTGCTTACACTATGCATAAGTTAACCGATGATGAAAGGGTTCTTGCTGAGGTGACAAAACGGTCACCAAATCATCAACATCATAATATAAATGATAATGGTACTCCTATTAACAAGCCAAATAAGGTTGGTAACTGTCTCATATATTTCCAAAGACAAACCCTGTGCCCTCTCTTCAATATATTTTTCTTTCATTTTTCATGACTTTGTGAAAATATGGTATGTTTTGTCTTATATTTTTCTTGATCGATATTAATTATTTTCTGTTTTCTGCAAGAAAATACTAATTCTGTGCATGATGACAATCTTGATGTTGTTGACCTTGAAGCTGTAACACCATCATCGAGTACGGGGAAGCGCCCTATTGAGATTGATGCCAACACTGACTCTTTGGAGTGGTCTTCTTCAAAAACTCGTGCTGTACGGGATACCTTGAAGATCCCAAAGTTGGAAAAGTTGGACTAATATGAAGCCGCCCATCAAAATTTTACATATCATCTTCGATATGTTTATAGACATTTTCTTTTTAATCTTTTGTGTGTCGCATTTTTAATTCTCTGTTTATTGATCTTTTGGTTGTTTTTAAAATTTTATTGAGTTTTTATTTGGTGTGTACACGATGATACAATTGGAGGTTATGACAATTTCAAGTTATTGAACTCTTTTGATTTAATGCATATTTTCTTTCTTTTTTCTTTCGTTCATCATTTGATTTTATAAATTTATTATATATATATATATATATATATATATATATATATATATATATATATATATATATATATATATATATATATACACACACACACACGAAAATTAATAATTTTTTTATATATGCTAATTCACCTACTTTTATTTGTCTAAATGGAATTTAGATTATATTTGCATAAATATACATCGTTTACATATGGTAACAGAATAAAATTATAGTGTAAGTATTCAAAATGTATTTTTCTATATTTTATTTATTCCTACCATAATTATATACATGCTTTACTTTTTACCTAATTTAAATCTTTCTAATATTCAATTACCTAATTTTTATATATATATATATATATATATATATATATATATATATATATATATATATATATATATATATATATATATATATATATATATATGGGAAAAAGGAATATACATTACAGCCCCACCTAAGCTTAGGTACTAAACCTCTTGAAAATACATTGTTTTACTATATAAAGATTATGGTTAATGGATTCACGATTAATACTTCAAGATGTAAATTCAAGATCGACACAATAGGGTTTAGGGTTTAGAGTTTAGGGTTTAGGGTTTAGGGTTTAGGTTTATGTTTAGGGTTTAGGGTTAAGGTTTAGGGTTTAGGGTTTAGGGTTAGGGTTTAGGGTTTAGGGTTTAGTGCTTAAATTTAGGGTTTAGGGTTTAGCTTTAGTATTTAGGGTTTAAATTTAGGGTTTAGGTTTAGGTTTGGGTTTAGTAATGTTCACTTGGATGAAGTAATAAACAATAATTGAGGAAAGAAAACGGAGATGATAAAACGATAATGAAAAAAAGAAATGTTATGGAGAATGATATATTTACCAAGTGAAACCAAACCGGGTATATTTAGCTTGTTAAAACGACATATTTGAGAGGTTTAGTACCTAAGCTTAGGTGAGGCTGTAATGTATATTCCCTATCCCATATATATATATATATATATATATATATATATATATATATATATATATATTGATATATGTATATTTTTATTATATATGATATTTCACCTACTTTTATTTGTTAAAGTCAAATTTAAATTTTATTTACATAAATATGCATTGTTTTCATATGGTAACAGAATAAAATCATGGAATATGTAATCAAAATCAATTTTTCTATACTGCATTTATTCCCTCCATAATTATATGAAGACTTTATTTTTTACCTAAGTTAAACCCAACTAATATTTCATTACTTTATTTAATTATATGCAAAATTTATTTTTTACCAAATTTAAACCCTTCAAATATCTACTTCCCTTATTTAAAGTGTTAGAAATCATCATCATCACTATATATATATATATATATATATATATATATATATATATATATATATATATATATATATATATATACAGAGATATGACTAAGAACGTAAAATTATCAAACATATTGAAATGATTGACATTTCAAATGCTTCGGGAAAGAAAAAACCTACAAGGTTTGATACTAATGTTTCACCCAACAACAGCACTGCCTGACATCACAAATGGTATGATTTATATTTAAGCATTCTGTTGATATTTGAAGTGCTTAAATGTTTATAATGTTCAATTTATATAACTCATTTCTCTTTATATTTCATTTGATTTTTTGATATACATACCATTATTCCTTAGTGAATGCATCATCTTCATCCAATGCTCTAAAAACATCATCACATTCAACATTACAAACAATATCCCACAAAGGTACATTTTCTTATATGTTATGCATCTTTTATATTACACTTTCGTTTTTATATTTGCTTATCTATTGTACTATTAATATTTTTTAAATATTTCTCCTCCGTTTATGATACGAATCTTCATTTCAGAAAATAATTTTTTCATACCACCTAATTGTCGAGTTGCTCGAAACCTTTCCGAATTACCTAAGGCTACCCCGTCTCATAACATCATACAACCGAATGTTCAATCCACATTTATTTCCCCAAGATCGCCACTTTCACACCTAACAAATTAAGGTAAAGTATTCTGAATTTCTTTTATATTATATTTACATCCACTTCTTAAATCATATAACGTCAATTTTAACTTCCCAATATATAAACTTTTAACATTTAATTTTTAATACATATATGTCTATAATATCTAATTTGTATAACGATCTTTTTTAATACATATAGGTCTATAATATCTAATTTGGGTAACTATATTTTTCCTTTAATATCTTATTTAATTTAATGTTTATATATACTTTTCCTCTTTAGTTCAATCACCCTCTTCATCGAATGCTTTGAAAACACCATCATCTCAGACAATACAAAGAAATTCTCACAAAGGTACATTTTGTTATATGTTATGTCTCTTTTGTATTGCTTATTTTGTTTTTTTATTTGCTTATGTGTATTAAATTCATATATTTTATTTATATATTTCGCTCTATTATCATACAAATTTTCATTTTTCAGAAAATAGTTTCTTCATATCCCCTAATTGTCGAGTTGCTCAAAAGTTTACCGAATTACCTCCAGACTTTTCCAACAACCAAGATACAATTCAGCATAACACAACTCATTCAACAACAACGAAACGGAAACGATTTAATACACAAGATATTCCATTTTTTGAGTTGAATGAAGATTTCGTTGAACCTTCAGGTACCCATATTGTTCAACTTGATCGTTTATCTATTAATAATGATCAACTTCATCATTCAGTTGTGTTATTATATATTTTATTCATACATACAGTTACACATTTTTCAGTTGGTACCACCGTTAACTATAAAGAAAAGAAAAAAAGAGGCAGACCAATTTCTACAAAAAAGAAGACACAAATATGTATTCCTTATGCTTAGAATGATGTAACCGGTAACAATCATAGTAAATATATTGGAATAAGCAAAGGTATTATATCCACACCACAAATTATTTGTCATGACAAATAAAATGTCATTACCCTATTACATTTAAAGCATACCACAAATATAATTTCGTAAATTTGTTTATTTATTTATAGATTATTTGGATTCTGGAGATGCTGTATATGTTTGCTCAGTATGTAAAGCTAAGGTGTGGCAGGGAGAAGCAATTCGAGGAAATAAGGATTTAAAGAAAACATGTTATTCCATTTGTTGTTACAATGGAAAAGTTGAACTACCCAGTCTGATTCACCCACCTCAGTTGTTGCTTGATTTATATAGCGGTCTTTCGGAAAAAAGTCAAAACTTTATACAGAATATACGTCGATACAATATGATGTTCGCATTCACATCTATGGTTGGAATGATTGATCACATCGTTAGCTTAGGAGGTGCTCCTTATGTTTATCGAATGCATGGCCAAAATTATCATATTGCAGGCAGCTTACTTCCCGAAGAGGGTGAATCACCCAGATTTTGCCAGTTGTACATATATGATACATATCATGAGGTTCAAAACAGTTTCAAATCATGCGAGTGTGTGAATACCCTATATTATATAACTCCATTAGTTATATATATATATATATATATATATATATATATATTACTACAAAAAATTTATATCCATTATTTTTTTATTATGTTATTGTAGGTCTAATAAGAAGAAAAAGACCACATCTAATGAGTCCATGGCAAATCCGTTTTCTCTTGAGTTCTGGACTATTCACGAGTTGATGGGCTTATTGGATTTTATTAATCCACTGGTTAAACAATTTAGAATGGCACGTGATTGCTTTGGTTCAAATCCAACATAGCGTATTAGGTTGAAATTGATTGGGTCAAGAGAAAATGATGGTAGGCAGTACAATCTTCCTACCACAAATGAGGTAGCTGCCCTCATTATAGGTGACATTGATGGGTATGATTCAAGGGATATCGTATTGGAAACGCAAAGTCGACACCTTCAACGTATTAATGAGTTGCATCCTCAGTATCTTGCACTTCAATATCCTTTATTATTCCCTTATGCCGAAGATGGATTTCGAGTCGATATACTACATCGTGGTGTTGAAGATCTAGAATCTGATGGACGAATAAGGTTGACCATGCGAGAGTTTTTTGCTTATCGTATACAATAGAGAACCGATGAAATATCATTGATATTACGTTCAAGAAAACTATTCCAACAGTTTTTGATTGCTTCGTATACAATGGTTGAAAATGAACGACTTAGTTATATTAGGTTTAACCAGCCAACATTAAGCGTGGCACCTTATCTCAACTTGGCCCAGGCAGCTGAAGATGGCATTGAAGATGCTTCTTTGATGGGAAACCGTATTATTATACCATCTTCTTTTACTGGCGGCAACCGTTACATGCAACAAAACTACTTAGATACGATGACTCTGGTTAAGTGGTTTGGTTATCCGGATCTTTTTTTAACCCTTACATGTAATCCTAAATGGCCAGAAGTCATTAGATTTGTTGAAGCCGAGAATCTTAAACCGGAAGACAGGCTAGATATTCTGACACAAATTTTCAAAATTAAACTTGATTCATTAATCAGTCAATTGAAGGATGAAAAAACTTTGGGTGAAGTCGCTGGAGGTATCAATCTTATATATTTTTTACTCATTAACATTATAACTTTTTGATAATTTTATCTTTTAACCCTGGTTGCTTTCTTTGCTCACACAGTTGTATATACGATTGAGTTTCAAAAGAGGGGCTTGCCACATTGTCATGTATGTATGTTTTTGGAAAAAAATTCTAAAATTCCAAATCCTGAAGACATAGACCGTGTTATATGTACTGAATTGCCAGACAAGGATAGTGAACCCGATTTGTATCAGATTGTTTGTGATAACATGATACACGGACCTTGTGGCAACGATCAACCATTTATGCCGTGTATGTAAAAAGGCAAATGTTCAAAACGATTTCCAAGGGAATATACCGATCATACGTATATTGATGAAGATGGTTATCCTATTTACCGGAGATGTAATGATGGAAATAATGTCCTTAAAAAAGGTGTTTCTTTAGACAACAGGTATACACAAATCCTTTTGATTGATTTACTAAATTTTAATTCCTTAAATTTGTTTTCTTTTTATGAAATATATTATTATATGTTTAAATACATAAATATCAATAAACAACTTAAATTAAAATGGTACTAATATTTTATTTTTAAACGGATAATGTAATCTATAAAAACATATTACTCATTATATATGTTTTCTTATGTTCTTCCTATGTTAACTTCAAATTATCATTTAATGTTGTTTATGACATTTTTCTTGATTTTTCAGAAATGTTGCTCCATATAATAAGATCCTTATGAAACAATATCAAGCTCACATGAATCTAGAGTGGTGTAACCAAGTTGGATCGATAAAGTATCTTTTTAAGTATATTAACAAAGGACCGGATAGGATAACAGCATCTATTGTTGATCCAACAAAAAAGAAAAAACAACAGATCGAAAATAACGACCATGACGAAATTGGTGAGTTCTATAACTGTCGTTATATTTCCGCATGTGAGGCATGTTGGAGGCTTTTTGGGTATGATATTCATTATCGAACACCGCCTGTCGAAAGGTTGTCATTTCACCTAGAACACAAACTACCTGTTGTTTTTAAACCAAACCAACATCTTAATCATGTTGTTTCTAAACCGACTGTCGCTGCTTCTCAATTTTTAGCTTGGATGGAATGTAACAAGCATGATGAAGATGCACGGAATTTGTCATACGTTGAATTCCCAACTAAATATGTTTGGAATAAATCAGATAAGATATGGACAAAAAGAAAAACCAAGTCCAAGGCACTCGGTCGATTGAACCACGTTTCTCCCAAGGCTGGTGACATTTATTACCTACGGATTTTGCTGAACAAAATCAAGGGTCCTACATGCTATGAAGATATCAAGACAATTAACGGAATTGTACATGACTCTTACAAAGATGCTTGTTATGCTCTTGGTCTATTAGATGATGATAGAGAGTACATTTCGTCAATAAACGAAACACATCATTGGGCCACAGCTTCTTTCTGCCGGTCTCTCTTTGTTATGTTGATTACATCAGATAGTTTGTCAAGTCCTGCTCATGTTTTTGAAGAGACATATCAATGTCTTTCTGATGATGTCATTCACATTCGTGAACAAGAAATCGGCGTCAGAGGTAAATACACTAATTTATAGTTTTTTTATTCAAACTAATTAATTTCTTCTTGAAAAGAAAATCAATTAATTTCAACTTTAAATAAAACGGATAAAAACTAATTAACAATAGGTAATATTTAAATGGTCACAAATTGCATTTGTATTAATTGCCCTAAAATTTCGTTTTCCCTTACATTTTAATTTGATTCCAAAACAACCCAATTATTGTTCATATACAAATGGTCCTTGGACGGAACTATATTGCTTAAAAATGACCTTTTTGAAAAAATTTGACATAAAACATAATCAACAATTATTTTTGCCATTTTCACAAAAAATTGTTCGTTTTCCATCATTTATACATTATGCATGTAAAACTGACAAAAAAGCAACTCGCGGTTACATCATTTATAGTCGTTATAAAGGTCTTAACATAAGCCATTTACATAGCTATAACTATATTTAATTTCGTTGTCTATTGCATTTGCAGGCCTGAAGTTAAAAGAGGATGCAATTTTCAACCTTACGTTGTCATACATCGAGAAATCATTATTGAGCTGCGGATTGAGTTTGAAGCAAATACCAAATATGCCGTTTCCTGATCATAGATACATTCAAGAGTCATGCAATATGTTAATTCAATATGAGCTTAACTATGATCCTGATATTATTGAAGTTGAGCATCAAGATTTGTATTCCAAATTAAATGTCAAGCAAAAAAATGTTTATCACACCATTATGAATGCGGTTAACAACAACCAAGGTGGTGTCTTTTTCCTTTATGGTTATGGAGGAACCGGAAAAACATTTGTTTGGAAGACCTTGTCTGCTGCTATTAGATCCAAAGGTGAAATTGTTATCAACGTTGCTTCAAGTGGAATTGCAGCACTATTGCTCCCTGGTGGTAGGACAGCGCATTCAAGATTTATTATCCCAATTAACTTGACTGAGAATTCATTTTGTTCTATTGCGCCAGACAGTGATCTTGCTGCACTACTGAACAAAGCGAGACTTATCATTTGGGATGAAGCTCCGATGATGCACCGTCATTGTTTTGAAGCATTTGATAGGACGCTTAGAGACATTATCCGTTCATCTGACAGGAATAAAGCGTTTGGCGGCAAGACCATTGTATTTAGAGGTGACTTTAGACAAATTCTTCCAGTAATACAAAGAGGTAATCGTTCGGATATTGTGCAGGCATCGTTACATTCATCAAGATTATGGAGTGAATGTACAGTTTTACGTTTAACGGTAAACATGAGGCTTCAGGTTGGTTGTCCAACTAATGGTTTGGATGAGACAAAAGCATTTGCAGAATGGATTCTTAAAATTGGTGAAGGTAATATTGGTGGTCCTAATGATGGTGAAGCTGAAGTTGAATTTCCAGAAGATGTTATCATTCGCTCTACAGGTGACCATATTCATTCAATTGTATCGACCATTTATCCTTCTTTTGAAAACCATCTTGATGTCCCATCATATTTTCAACATAAGGCTATTTTGGTTCCTACAAATGAAGAAGTTGATGCTATCAATGACTACATGTTAGCATTGATGAAAGACGAAAGGAAAACTTATCTGAGTTCGGATTCTTTATGTGAGACAAAGTCAACAGATTGTTTTGAGGAATCAGTTTACTCTCCTGATGTACTGAATGCTTTTAAGGCATCTGGAATTCCCAACCATAAACTCACATTAAAAACAGGTGTTCCGGTCATGTTACTTCGTAATATTGATCAAACCAAAGGTCTATGCAATGGTACAAGGTTACAAATAGTTAGGCTTGGAAAACATGTCATTGAGGCACGCATTATAGCCGGTAGATTCTTCAATGAGACTACTTATATACCTCGCCTGAAGTTAACTCAGTCTGATAAAAGAATCCCCTTCTGTTTTCAGCGGAGACAATTTCCCGTAGCTGTTTGTTTTGCCATGACCATTAACAAGAGTCAAGGGCAGTCATTATCAACTGTTTGATTGTATTTACATAGACCTGTCTTTACTCATGGTCAGTTATATGTAGCTGTATCTCGCGTGACAAGTAAAAAATGCTTGAAAGTACTCATATGTGATGAGGAAGGTCATCAAACCAATAAAAAAAATGTTGTGTACAAGGAGGTCCTTTAACGATTATAGATAATCATACATTTCTTTTTATTTATTTAGACATATCAATATAATCAATAAAACGACGTGTCTTTATGTTACTTTATCATATTTAATTTTATTATGTTCGTTTTTTATGATACCATCTTAAATAATCGGGGTCCTTCATTATGTTTTCTTTATATGTTTTACACCCTTAAATCAAATGTCTTAATTTAATAAACATATGAAACAGTCCAAAGTCTAAAACCTGCAAAAGACAGCTTTTTGTTTATTGAATAAACAATTATTTTCCTTTGTTTCTTATAAGTAAATAAATTCATATTATTGGTAACGTACATTTAAAATTCAAAAAGTAAGATAATTTGGCAGAAAGAATATTGTGCTAATAATATGATTAACTAAGTAGTTTTGGACCAAGGAATATATATATATATATATATATATATATATATATATATATATATATATATATATATATATATATATATATATTTTTGAGGAGGGGTCTTACTACATTTCCAATTAAAATTCTTTTTCTTATTTTTTTTCTTTTTCTTCTACCATTGATAATCCATTCAACAAACCCATTAAATCTACAAAAAAAAACCTCCACTTCAAATGAAAATCAAATCAAAGAGATACCAACTCCCAGAAAAAAAAACTTTCCTTAATTTTACATTGTTGACATAAATACCCTTCAATCAAATTTTCACTATACCATTTCCTGAAGAAATCGATGCAATTACAGATGCAATGGCGGGACCAAGCCATATCCATGTCATTCAAACTCCAAGTATACGAAAATAAAAAAATGTCTGAAAGTCAACCAAAACAGATTTTGACCAAACTGCCCCTTTGTCCCTAAAAAAATGATTCGACTGTGATTAATCTCCAAACATTCGAATTTCACTTTAGAGCATTATTATAGCAGTACCCATTATCAACCAAAGATAGAAGCAACCAATTGATCTTTTTGCCAATCCCTTCGCTAATACCAGTAGCATAACTCAAATTCCCATAGTCAAAAGAACACCATGTAGCAACTAAGAATCCAACAAATTGAAGACAATTTCAGTAGCATTGCATGTTATCTAATTGATTTCCTGAACTCTTAGATTTTTAATAAAAAATTAACTTTTCAGATAAAGCAAAGGAAAAATGGAGGCATTAATCGAAACAGTTAGCATGCTTACATATAACAAAAAAAAACTAAACAGTTCTTATACAAATGCTTTTCATTTTTTGGTTCATTATGGAAACATAACATTATTACAAAAAAAAAAAAGAATACATATATGTAACTAAAATTTCATCATCTCTAAGGCTGCAATTATCATTCCCTAAAGTATCTGATGGACTTTCCCATAGATGTTCTTTTCCATACTGCCATTAATCAATCCAATTTTTTTTTAAAATAGCCTGCTAATTCATAACTTTTAAGCCTTATCTGAACCAACTCCTTGATGAAAGGTCTTGTAAAGTGTCCTTTACACGAAGGAATCAGATCCATGTTTTCAAATTCATTCATAAGCTTCAAAACATATGAAAATAAACCATGTGCAAGAGATAAAATGACTAATAAATGGTACAACTCAAATTTAACTCAACCAATCAAACTTTAACCAAAATATCAGTTTAAATTATGAAAATCTATCTTTCCTATGGAATTAGGATAAAATGACCAATCTACCCCTGTAAGTACATCATACTTTATAAAGAAACAACCCCAAAAAATGATGGATACATAACAACCTACTTTATTTCCACCGAACATCATACGTCTGAGTTCCCATTTTCCATGATATTTGACAGGTGTATCGCCAACTGTATCTCTTTCTTCTTCCCTAACAAGCATACATTGGTTTCTGCAGCCACTAAGACAATCCCATTTTTCCATTTTATGTATAATGGCTCTTGTACATATCATGGATAACTCACGGATTTCCCATTGGATGTCAAATTGCAGTGTTAAAAGCATACATCTCGAGATAATAGTCAAAAACTTGGATTAAAATTGGCACAAAAAGATTTTTTTTAAGTAACTCAAAGCTCTTTTATATTTTGATAGGATTAGTTCATAAGGGTTAATAAAGATGATATCATTAGGCCGGACGGAGCGGATGCGGGGAAAGGCCACGGGAACCTTCCCGCCCGGCGGAACACCGCACCGTCGGCGCGGGTAAGGTGGGTGCGGGAAACAGAGAGGGGAGCCTCTCTCGCTCTCTCTCTCTCCTGCTGTGATTGGCCATTTACTTTTTTTTTTTTGAAAAAGTACCGTTGTGTAACGGTAGAAAAGTAAATTTTTTTTTTATATATTTTTTTCTGTGGCTGTTAACGGCTACTTTTTATTTAATTTTTTTTATCCTTTTACAACTACTATAAATACATATACATAACTTTTAAACATATCAAATATTATCTATACTCTCTATTTCATATCAACCAAAAAAAATGAATCCCGACAAACAAACCCGAAGTTCCGATCGACAGAAAAAAAGTCATGGTTCGAGTATAAACATCCCTCCTCGCAACATTTTTGCTATCAATTCATCCCAGCAAGGAGTTTACCGCTCCCAACTCGATTCTCCCATTCAATCGCCACTACAATTCCAATACCAAAATGTTGGTCAATATTACCCGATGCAAGTTCCAAATGTTCCGTCGCAAATGTTTTCAAACTTTGTTGTGTTTCCGGATCAACAATCGCCAAATCAACCTCAACCCCAAACTCAAACCCAAACCCAACACCACCACCAACTTGTCGATGAATTGGATGACGCGGAAGAAGAAGACATGGTTCCCGAAACTCAACCAACACCACCACCACAAAGACGTAAAGGGAAAAAACAAGTGCATGGGGGTGTTGCACAACCGGGAAGACAAAAGCCGACACTATGGGTTCCACACGAAGAGCTAGTTTTGGTCAAAGTTTGGGTTGATATTTCTGAAGATTCGATTCAGGAAAACACACAACCGGGAGAACATTTTTGGTTTCACATTTTAGAACGATTTCGAGAGGAGCTAGGTAAATGTGACGACTACCGTACTAAACATCAACTTAACTCAAAGTTTCGAGAAATAACAAGGGGGGTTTCAAAAATTAACAGGTTGTACAACAACCTAAAAACCCAACGGAAAAGCGGCCAAGGCGACGAAGAAATACTTCAAGAAGCGTTGCAGTTTTACCTTGAGGAAGTCGGAAAACCATTCAAGTGGCACGATTGTTGGAAATTATTGGTCCGAAGTCCTAGGTGGATAACATACGAGCGGGATTTTATTTTTGGAGTCCAACAATCAAAGTGAACGAAAACGGGCTCTAGTGGTTACACAACCTCCTCCGA
Organism: Lactuca sativa; assembly: GCF_002870075.4. Classification (NCBI taxonomy): domain Eukaryota; kingdom Viridiplantae; phylum Streptophyta; class Magnoliopsida; order Asterales; family Asteraceae; genus Lactuca; species Lactuca sativa. Next base: position 2,684,096 of record NC_056623.2, on the reverse strand, counting down.
TGCTCGGGTCGGTGTAGATTTAAATAAGGACGACGAACTCGAGCTAGAAGAAATTGTCAGCTCAATGGGTAGGGATAAAGCGAAGAGAAAGGGAAAAGGGACTTCTTCGAGTGCATCTGATTTCAGTGTGGACATTGAGGAAATGCGGAAGATAACATCGTCGTTTGATCGATATAATCTTAATTTCTCCGAACGTTTGGCTTTCGACAAAGAAAAATAAGAAACAAGGAAAAATAAGCGGGCGGAGAGACAAGAAATGGAAGACATGAAGTTATTGATGGAAAACGTCGATCATCTATCGGGACGGCCCTAGAGCTCGCAATGAAGAAGAGGGAAAAAATTCTGAAAAAATATTTTCCGTAGGTTGTTGGTGATTTGTTTGATTTTTAGTTTATGTGTGTTTTTTTTAATTGTCTACTTTTTTATATTTTAGGTTTAATGTAAGTTTTATTTTAATTAATGAAATGCTTTTGATTTTTAATTAAGTTTTATGTTTAATATTAATTTAAAAATTATAATTCATAACAAAAAAGTTAATTTTATTTATAAAAAAAAAGGCAAGGGAAGGACTTCCCACCCACTCCTTGGCTTTTAGGTGAGGGAAAGATGAGTGAGGGAAAGAAGGGTATGGCCCACCAAAAGTGAGGGAACCATCCCTCCCACTCCTTCCAGTCTTACTGTTAAAGGATTTTAAAATAACCAAATAAGTGATGCAAATGCATTATCACACAAAGATAGATGTCAAGAAATTCTTATTATGATGCCCCCGGTCAAAATCCAAACTTGCGTTGAAGCTTTTGCTGATGGATTATGTAATTTGTCACATGAAAACGATTTTATAGCGATTTGATTGGAAATTACTCAGGGATTTTGAGGGAAAATGTTGCGATCGTGATCATACTCAAGTACAAAATCGAGATTTATTCTTCATAATATTGAAGATATGATGCTGATTTTTAGTGCTATCATACATACAGATCATAAACAAATATAAAAATGTACAAGATTAGGGAGGATTTTTTTTTTTATAAAATTTGGAAAGAAATCTCACAAAAACTATGAAAATCTGGAAAAAAATATATCACGAATCAGTTATAAATATCTAGGAAATCAGGGACAAAAACTCATTATTTTGATCTTTTAGAACATACCTCACCAATCCCTCTCAGTTGTCATTCCCAAGTATCCGATTTCACCATCTTCTTAGCCTTGCACCTGTTGTTGACTCACTGAGTCCCTGACTGGCACCCGTTCATACTACTCTCCGAACCTCCGTCCTCTATTGTTGCCGTCATCTTCGCCAATTTCACTGTTTTCTGTTATTCTCCACGTCTTCTTTTCTCTTCAAAATTAGATCTTCAAGATCAGGTACATTTATTCTTTTGAATACTTTGTCTTCATCGTCTTCACTTTATACTCTCCGTATTATTGATTTTGAATCAAGTTGTAAGTTTTAAGTGATAAATAACAAACATATGTGAATGTTCCTAAAATATCTAGGGTTAATAATGTATTCGTTTGAAAAACAAGTTATTTTCGTTTTTAATTTTAATTCATTAATATCATATTAAATATAAATATTTATATATGTTGTTTGTTTTTAAATTTTAAATTGACGTCTTTGAATTGTATTTTTTTTAAATTGTAGGAACTTGTGTTTGTAACTTTGTATTTCGGTTATCCGATTTTAAAGATGCGGAGGTCTCATCATTTTTATATTTAACAAAACTTTAAATCAAATAAAAAAAATTTAAAAAAATGCATCGTTTATTTAATATTTACCATCATTTTACATTCGCAATTAATGCTTTTGACTCATTTTCAAACTAATATTTCGTAGCCTGCATGGAGGGTAATTCATTTTCTATATTTCTTCATATATTTTTTGCAATCTTAGTTTCGGGTTTTATATATATATATATATATATATATATATATATATATATATATATATATATATATATATATATATATATATATATATATATATATATATATATATAACCCGAATCTAAGATTGCAACTTCAAACAATATTTGTTTTTTGTCCAGATAAATGGCTCAAACCACAATTGCTAATTGTAGCAACTCTTTGTCATCGATCATCTACTCTGAAAATGAAGATTTCTTTCATAATTTTGATTTCAATAGTATTGCTGATCTCCAAGAAGTACATCAGGTATATATAAATCACTTTCATTTACAATATATAAATTATGAGAAATTGGTTTTGTATTATTTATATCTTATTCCTTGATTATTATTATTTTATACTAAAATTTAAACTTCCATTAACATTTTTTAGGAAAAAACTTCAATTGTTGTCGGTACGATTAAGCAAGTATGTGCTGAAGGGGAATGGTATTGTTTTACTTGTATTAGATGTCAACAGAAAGTCGTGAAACAAATTTTAATCCATTATGATCAGTCTTAAGATAAAGAAGTTTTTTTATTGTAACACTTCAAGCTGCATAAACAAAGTCATTTCTGTTGTTCCCAGGTTTTGAAACTTATTTTATAAATATTATTATATTGTTCTGTTAAATTATATAAATTTATATTACTAAATATGTTTACATCAATGCTTTCAGTTTTAAAATCACCATTATAGTTGAAGATATTACCGGTTCGGTGTCACTTACTTTATATGATTTTGACGCAAAGAAGCTTATAAGAAAAAACGCACAAGAGTTGGTTCATGAGTTTTATAAGGTTATACATATTAACTTCATTTACATAAAACAAAATTATTATTTTGTATATCTATTTTTATAAACATTCTTTTTTTAGGTTGGTAATAATGAAATTTATCCATCTGCTCTAAATATACTATTGGAAAAAAAGATGGCGTTCAAAATTCAAATTACACATGACAATTTGAATAACAAAACAGAAGGTTATGCTATCTCAAGGATCACGTCTAACAATACAATCATTGATGAATTGGAAAAAATAATGAAAATGGATCGGGTAAAATTCTTTACCCTCAATGCTACAAACAATATACTTATTATCAATTAAAATCGTATGTCATCAAATATTAAATTTTAAGTTTTTCTAATATTATCATCTTATTATTTCTTTCTTTTGTAGTTATCGTTATTGACTTCTGAACTAATTATTGAAATTCTTTCACGAACATCATTACAAACATTTGCTACTGTACGTTGTACAAATACATATTATGGAAATCTAACATACAACAACTATGTTCTTCATAACTACAACCGTAGAAATAATGTGGTTTGTGGAATTATCGTTCAACAAAAAAACCATGGAGAAATATAGAGCGTCAGTTTCTTCCGTCTTTTGGTAGCAACAATCATGACATTAATTGGCTACCACATACTTGTACTATTTTAGCATCATCATTGTGTGGACTCCTTCTTTTTGAATCCTATGATCCAGATGAATACGTTTCAAAGATTTTATTTGTTATCAAACCAACTGTCACACCCCCGAACCAGACGGCGGAAACGTCCGGGGGCTGTCGTGACTCAATTGCATACCACAACATTGAATATATATGAAACATAACAACATTCGTCACCATTCATTACATAGTACAACCAGTAGTGTTTACATGTCATACATTGTTTAAACATTACATTCCCAAAAAATTAATTCGTTCCATTCCTACAAAAATAAACTGCAACCGTCACTGAATATAGTTTCCCTTGATTCACTGGTTCCCTGAGAATACAAGTATTTTGAAAAACGTCAACATATGAAATGTTGGTGAGTTCATAAGTAGTGTTTGAAATCGAATGTTTGTATTGTTTGAAAAACCACCAGAAAATCCGATATTTTCTGAAAAGAGAGGCTTTTGAAAACGTTTGTGAAGATCCATAAGTATGCTTGTTTGTTTCTATACTTGTGACAAAAATGTTCATTGAAGACGTATGCATTTCAAATCGGTATGTATTAAAAACCCTAGGAAAACCCGATGTTCCCCTAGTTCCTTTGAAATCCATTAAGTTGCGTTGAAACCATTACAAAGATAGAAGTGTCAGTCCCAGGCGACGTTGGAAGGTTCTCGAGCAGGATTATTTACTACAAACCCGCGTTACGCAAACACCCAGTTTGTAGATATACTAACGATTCCCGAAGGCGTCGTCAGTACTAATCGCGTTATCCAATCGCCCTGACTAGGTGTAGTCCCACATCCGAAGAGAAAGAGGACACGAAGGCCTCGATGACTCTATAAATCGGTTGGGGATAATATGCGTGCGAGGGGTCCCCGACCCGCCTCGTAAAATATGCAGACTCTTCTAGCAATACCAAGGACCCTTGGGGACCAGTGGTATACAAGCCATTGAAAGTCACTCTACGTTGTGCCAAGTCGGTGAAACTCAACACCTCGTAGAAAAATATGCGTCTTCGGGCCTTAAGATCAGGTCATTGGGCTAGCTAGGCCCATCAAGCAAGATTTTACACTTTTGGGGCCCGAAGATGGTGCGTAGACGTCTGTGCACACTCGTATGTATATGTATTACCAAACGTTACTTGTATGAATCGTAGTGTCGTAGAGTTAGTAGTTGTAGATTTCTATTGGCTCGAGACCGAGCCAATTCGTTTAACAACGACTTTTGGTATTGTAATGAGTTGTATTTCGTCGATAGTAGCGGTGCCATTATTTGATCAAATTGTACATATTGAATTAGCCTTGAAATATTTCTGTTTTTCAGCCCCTCATTGTTTGTAAAATTTACATTTTCAACCCTTTTATTAAATACTTCCCGGTTTGGTCCTTAAACTATTTTTCTTGACATTTTAACACCAAAAATTATTGAAATTAATATTTTTCAGCATATTTTTCATAGAAAACAGTTTAAGTCCCTGAAAATGCAGTTTTCTCGGTTTTAACCCTTCTTTTCGCAATTTTGACAATTTTGGCCCAAATTGGAAAATTTTTGCAACTTTGGTCCTTTTTAAATTTAAAAAGCATTTTAAACCTTTGAAAAGGGTTTGGAACACTTATAGTCCACTGTTTTACAGAAAATCACAGTTTTGGCCCTCCAAAACAGAAAAATTCGCATAATGGACCTCATTGGGCCGAAATTTTCATTTTTAGCCCATTAAGCTTGGAATTTATGTTTTTAATCCCCTAAATGAGTATATTTCCAGAAATTTATTTATGGAAACTGTTTTGGCACACTTCATCCATCAGAATCTGTGAAATGTCAATTTGGGCCCTTAATTTTGTATTTTTCACATTTTAAGCCCAAAATTTGTGTTTTTAACCCAAAGAAAATTATTACTAAACCACTTAGCCATTTTTCTTGAAACACTTTGTGTGTAGAAATATATTTGAAGCCAAGATCATAAAACATAAGTTGTATCTCGGTTTTGAGGGGTTTTATGGCTAGATCCAACATTAAAACACATAAAAGCATACATATAAGCATGGAAATCATACAAGGCATACAAACACATATAGATCTACACTTTCACTTGTATTCCCCCCCCCCCCCCCACAAAACTCATAAAAACAGAAAATAGGGGGTATGAAGCTCACCTTGGGTGTTGATTCGGTTTTTGGAAGAAAGATTGGAAGAAATGAAGTGATTTTTTGGCCTTTGCACTCCTTGATGAACTTTTCGAGTTTATGGGGGTTTCTAGAGTGCAAGATCATGATTTTTGCATGGATTAGGAAGAGATGTTTGATAAATAAGGAATACAAGTCATAGATCCAAGCAAAACCTTACCTTAGATGAAAATTTTGTGGAGATTTCCTCTTGAATGCTTCCTAGAACTCGAGATTTTTGAGTGGAGAGGGAGAGTTGTTCTTGAGTGATCTAGAGAGGATTTGAGAGATTTTTGTGTGTGTGTGTGGGTGTATGGCCGAGAGTGAGAGAGGAGAGAAGGAAGAAGTGATTTTGAAGTGATGTTGCATGGATACATGGACTATATTGCATGGATACCCTATGGACAATAATGAGGTGGCACACTTAAGTCAACTCTTCCTTATCTTCTTGGGTTTGGGCCTTTGGGCCGAGAATGGTGGGGAAAAAAAAGATTTTTGGGCCTTTTGGCCCTTAAGCCCAATATTTGAGGTAGTTTGGGTGATCATTGGCCTTATAAAATAAAATTGTGATTTTTATGCTTTGTTAGGCTAGGTTAGGTTAAATTATGGATCAAAGCTTGTGATTTATTTCATTCTAGGTCCAACATGGTCCAAAATGTTGAAATAAATAAGTGTGGGTCCAATTAGAGCCCAATTAGGGTTCTAAGCCCATGATAGTCTAATTGGAAGCTTATTGGCCCATTTGGATCCAATAAGGAAGTTCTAGTCTAAAATAGACTTAACAAGAACTTCTAGGGTCTCCAATTGTTTGATGACTATTTGTAGTACTAGCATGTTGTGTTTGATTGAAGTTTTTGATTCACATTAACTTGAATGTATAGATTACATGGCTCAAAATTTACAGTTGTGACATCATCCCCCCGTTAGAGGGAATTTCGTCCCGAAATTCTGTTTGAAAGCTAGATTTAAGAATGCTAGAATAGGTGAGGGTACTTCTGCTTCATTTGATCTTCGCGTTCCCACGTGAATTATGGCCCACGCTTTGCGTTCCACCGTACCTTCACGATCGGGATGCGACTTTGCTTAGTACGCTTCACCTCCCTGTCCATGATTTCGATTGGTTCTTCGACGAACAGGAGATTCTCATTGATTTCGATTTCGTCAAGAGGAATGACAAGGGTTTCATCTGATAGGCACTTTTTCAGATTAGAGACGTGAAACACGGGGTGTACACCGTTTAGCTCCGCGGGTAGTTGTAGTCTGTAGGCTACCGGACCTATTCGGGCGACGATTTCGAAAGGTCCAATGTACCGTGGGTTTAGCTTTCCCCGTTTTCCGAAACGTATAACTCCTCTCCAGGGTGAGACTTTCAGCAATACTCGATCACCGACCTGGAACTCTAAGGGCTTTCGTCGTTTGTCTGCGTAGCTCTTTTGCCGGTCACGCGATGCTTGTAATCGAGCTTTGATCTGGACAATCTTTTCTGTGGTCTCGCGAATGATTTCCGGTCCTGTTATTGCCCTATCCGACGTATGCGTTCTTGCTAGCTGGGTGTCACCTACTTCAGCCCAACATAACGGTGATCTACATTTACGCCCGTACAGTGCTTCGAAAGGGGCCACCTTGATACTCGAATGATAACTATTGTTATATGAGAATTCGATCAACGGCAGGTGGGTATCCCAAGACTTTCCAAAGTCTATCACACATGCACGAAGCATGTCCTCGAGCGTCTGGATGGTTCGTTCGCTCTGACCGTCCGTTTGTGGGTGATACGCGGTGCTCATATCGAGATGAGTTCCCATTGCTTTGTGGAGTGATTGCCAAAACCGTGACGTGAACCTACTGTCCCTATCCGAGATGATAGATTTTGGCACTCCATGGAGTCTTACGATCTCTCGTAGGTACAACCGCGTCAATCTCTCCATCTTGTAGGACTCTTTGATTGGCAGGAAATGGGCCGATTTCGTCAGTCGGTCGATTATTACCCATATGGTGTCTAATCCGTTCGACGTCTTGGGCAGCTTGGTCACGAAATCCATAGAAATCCCCTCCCATTTCCACTCAGGGATTGCCGGTTGCTGTAACAATCCGGAAGGTTTCTGGTATTCCACTTTTACTTTGGCGCACGTAAGGCACTTACCAACATAAGTCGCGATTTCCGCCTTCATGTTAGGCCACCAATAGTGTTGCTTGATGTCCAAATACATCTTGTCCGAACCGGGATGAATGGAGTATCGTGTCTTGTGGGCTTCCTTCATAACAGTCTCCCTAAATCCTCCAATTTTTGGGACCCAAATACGGTTCATGAAGTAGTATACCCCATTCTCCTTGACTTCTAGGTTCTTCTCCATTCCGCGCAATGCCTCGCTAGTTCTATTTTCCGCTTTCATAGCCTCTGCCTGGGCTAGTGCAATTTGAGTGGCCAAATGAGACTGAATGGTTATCGAGTGTGTTTTCGTACGACGATTAGAGTACTCCTTCCGACTTAAGGCATCGGCTACTACGTTGGCCTTGCCTGGTTGGTACTTGATCTCGCATTCGTAGTCGTTTAACAATTCCACCCATCTTCGTTGTCTCATGTTCAGCTCCTTCTGATTCAAGATGTGCTGGAGGCTCTTGTGGTCCGTGAAGATGGTGCACTTTGTACCGTACAGGTAGTGCCTCCAAATTTTCAAAGCGAAGACCACGGCTCCCAGTTCTAGGTCATGGGTCGTGTAATTTACTTCGTGCGTCTTTAGTTGGCGGGACGCATATGCTATCACTCTTCCACGTTGCATGAGAACGCAACCTAAGCCTTGATTCGACGCGTCATAGTAGACTACAAAATCTTCCGTTCCTTCGGGTAGAGATAGTACAGGAGCGCTACAAAGAGCTTGCTTCAAGGTTCGAAACGCAATCTCTTGTCGGTCTGTCCACTTGAATGGCACGCTCTTTTGCGTAAGCAAGGTAAGTGGCTTGGCGATTTTAGAGAAGTTTTGGATGAATCTCCTATAGTAGCCTGCTAGGCCTAAGAACTGACGAATTTCGGTGGGCGTAGTCGGAGTTGCCCATTCCTCCACAGCCTTGACCTTAGAGGGGTCCACATGAATTCCGTCTTGGCTAACCACGTGGCCTAGGAAATTCACACTCCGAAGCCAGAACTCACACTTGGAGAGTTTGGCGTAAAGCTTTTCCGATCGCAGCGTCTCTAGGACTTGTCGGAGATGTTGTCCATGCTCCTCTTTGTTTCGAGAATAGACGAGGATGTCATCGATAAACACAATGACGAAGTTGTCCAGGAACGGTCGACAGATTCGATTCATTAGGTCCATAAATGCGGCGGGTGCATTTGTTAGACCGAAGGGCATTACAACGAATTCATAATGTCCGTAGCGAGTTCGAAAAGCGGTTTTAGGAATATCTTCTTCTCGGACTTTGAGTTGGTGATATCCAGACCGTAAATCTATTTTAGAAAAATAGCTAGCTCCTTGGAGCTGGTCGAATAGATCATCGATTCGCGGGAGTGGGTAGCGGTTTTTGACAGTGAGTTTGTTTAACTCTCTGTAATCGATGCACATTCTGAAAGATCCATCCTTCTTTTTGACAAAGAGCACCGGAGCTCCCCATGGCGAGTAGCTAGGTCGGATAAATCCCTTGTCCAGAAGCTCACTGAGTTGGCTGGACAATTCCTGCATTTCAGCAGGTGCCAACCGATATGGTGATTTAGCGAGAGGAGTTGCTCCTGGAACGAGGTCGATTCGGAACTCAACCTGTCTCTCTGGGGGTACTCCTGGAAGATCTTCGGGAAACACGTTCGGAAATTCACACGCTACCGGAATGTCTTGGATGTTAGTTTCTTCTTTGGTCTTGTCCACTATGTGAGCCAAGAACGCCAAATTGTTCTTTCGCAAGTGTTTTTGTGCTTTGATGCACGAGATGAGACGAAGATTCGTATTGGGTTTGTCTCCGTAAATTACTAGGGTTTCGTGATTTGGGAGACGAAGGCGAACGGCCTTCTCATGGCACATAATCTCAGCATGGTGGGGGCTTAACCAATCCATGCCGATAATCACATCGAAACTCCTAATTGATACTGGCATCAGATCTATTCGTAAGACGTGTTGATTTAGGGTTAGGGTACATCCGATGTAGATTTCCCTAGTGGATTCGATTTTCCCATTGGCCATTTGCACCGTATAGGTTTCATCTAGCTTCTGGGGTTGTTGTTTTAATAAATGCTTAAACTTCTCGCTTACGAAACTTCGCTCCGCTCCGGTATCAAATAAGATGCATGCATAAGTGTGGTTTAGGAGGAACGTACCGGTCACAACTGCGGGGTCCTGAACTGCATCACTCTGACCCATAGTCAGCATTCTTCCTGCTCCTCTGTTTCCTGAGTTGTTGTTGTTAGGGCAATCTCGACGGAAATGCCCCGTCCTTCCACACCCGAAACAGGTGTGGCTAGGCCCTGCGTTGTTGCCGCCGGTATTGATGTTGTTGGTATTGCGGTGGTTGTTGTTGTTGTTCTGGTTGTTTCCCTGACTCTGGTTCTGAGAAGGATAAGTCCTGCAGAACCTTGCAGTGTGTCCCCTTCGGTTGCAACTGGTGCAATGGAACTCCTTACATTATCCATGGTGATGGAAACTGCACTTATTGCACTTAGGAGCATTACCGGAATAGGGTCTTGAAGCATTTGAAGCAGCTGAGGCTGGAGCATGTGAGGTGACTGGAGTCGGCGCAGTAACAGCGTTAACTGCCACTGTTTGCTGCTTTTTAGAGGTCTCGGGGCCCTGACGTCCCTTTCTCTTGTGGTTCCATCCTTTCTTACCATCACCCTCCTTCTTCTTCTCAGTCTCCACTGGTTTTTCGCCCTTTTTGTTGTTATGATCATATAGTCTCTTTGCCAATCTTTTTGCACTGTCAAACGTTTCAGGGTTTGCAGCTATCACATTCCCTTGAATGGGGGATGTCAATCCCCAGATGAATCGTTCGATCTTCTTTCCTTCCGATGTGATCATACCCGGGCACAACAGAGATAGTTCGCTGAATCTCGATATGTAAGCATCGATGTTCCCATTCTGCACCGTGAGATTCCATAGTTCCTGTTCCATCTTCTGTATTTCGCCTCGGGGGCAGTACTCAGCCGTTAACATCTCTTTCATTTCTACCCAGGGTATAGAGTTGGCTACAGGGAGCGTCATAGCTTCTACGTGGCCATTCCACCAAGTGAGTGCTTGGTCCACGAAAGTGCAGGCCGCGAACTTCACCTTCATCTGCTCGGGGCACTCGCATATCTCGAATACCGACTCTACCTTCTCGATCCATCGTTTCAGCGCGATCACTCCTCCAGTGCCGTTGAAAGTTCGGGGTTTGGCGTTCGCAAAATCCTTGTAGGTGCACGTTTTAGTGAGTCCTTGGTTCGTCCCGTTGTTCGAACTTCCGGAGCCTTGACCATTGCCTCCTCCATTGTTTCCTCGGTGAAGTTGTGCCATAGCTGCTGTGACCGCAGCAGACACGGCTGCCTGGAAAGCAGTGGAGTCAACTTCGGGCGGAATTGGTTCGGGATTTCCGCGAGTAGCTGGGCGAAGCATCTTTCTGTCATGAAGCGGAAAGATGTTGAGTGTACGTGGTTTCTGTGAGGTTGTGATCCCACTAACTAGGTGTATGGTGCTAACCTAAACATTACTACTATCGGGCATACAATCATAACATCTCAACACATAACAACTGGTAGTATCATAACAAAACACACAAAAGTTTATTAATATTATCCGCATTTAGTACAAGAAAATTTGCTCGTAGGAGCATACATATGTAACACTAATCCGACAGCATAACGGCTCCATGAGTAGTGTAGTCACTTAAACATAGAGCCGGAGTACATAACATAGTTCCTAATAACCTACTATGATAAGTCTATCCCTAACCGCGATGAGCCGCGTCAGGAGGTGGTACCGATGTCATATGCTGAAATGTTGTGCCAGTAGCTGTGCCATCTCTGCCATGTCTCCGATAACCTCATCCCTCTCATGCTCTGCTTGCACTGCCCGAGCCTCCATCGCATACAGCTGTTGTCGCAGTGTGGCGATCTCAGCTTCGAGGGAACGGTTCTCTCTTGGGGGGTTCGCTGGTGGAGCAGGGTGATCTGGTTGTGCCTCGTCCTCGCCTGGAGGGATGGGGTCCTGGTCCCCAGCCTGACCTCCCTCGTCGTCACTGTCGATTCCTCCAAACTTGTAGTCAGTGTCTACGTATTCGTCGGGTCCAACATCGTGTGCTTCGCCTGGATTCTCTCCTGGCTCATCCACAAGCATCCCGTGAGCTACTAAGGCCTGATGAAACTGGATACCCTGCTGCTCCTCCTCAGGCTCCTCCTCCTCCTCTAGCCACCCGTTGTTTCCCTGATTAGGGAAGTAGGGGTCTCCAGGGTGATGAAAGCCAGCCATGCTGTCTGCGCGAGTACGTGAATATGTTAACATTATTCCTAGGGTACTATGACTATTACACAGACTAAGCAAACATTCTCTTTTTGGGTGATAAAGGGTATAGTTTTAGGTTCCCTGGCTATCCCGATCTCATCAAGACGTGTGTTAGTTTTACCTTCGAGAGAATGTAGTTGATCAGGCTACATTCACTCCTTGGTATCTCTAAGAACAGTCTCGAATGAACCGAGATACCAGCATTATTGTGTTTGATTCAGCGTTAGGTCCTTATTCCTAATGCAAGCAAGTGTATTTTATTTACTTGTTTTGTTCAGAGTTATGTTAGTCCTTCTTTTTGGTTTATAGTTGCATATCAATGTATGGCTCGACATGCTAGTTCACTATAAACAAAGCTCTGATACCAACCTGTCACACCCCTGAACCAGACGGCGGAAACGTCCGGGGGCTGTCGTGACTCAATTGCATACCACAACATTGAATATATATGAAACATAACAACATTCGTCACCATTCATTACATAGTACAACCAGTAGTGTTTACATGTCATACATTGTTTAAACATTACATTCCCAAAAAATTAATTCGTTCCATTCCTACAAAAATAAACTGCAACCGTCACTGAATATAGTTTCCCTTGATTCACTGGTTCCCTGAGAATACAAGTATTTTGAAAAACGTCAATATATGAAATGTTGGTGAGTTCATAAGTAGTGTTTGAAATCGAATGTTTGTATTGTTTGAAAAACCACCAGAAAATCCGATATTTTCTGAAAAGAGAGGCTTTTGAAAACGTTTGTGAAGATCCATAAGTATGCTTGTTTGTTTCTATACTTGTGACAAAAATGTTCATTGAAGACGTATGCATTTCAAATCGGTATGTATTAAAAACCCTAGGAAAACCCGATGTTCCCCTAGTTCCTTTGAAATCCATTAAGTTGCGTTGAAACCATTACAAAGATAGAAGTGTCAGTCCCAGGCGACGTTGGAAGGTTCTCGAGCAGGATTATTTACTACAAACCCGCGTTACGCAAACGCCCAGTTTGTAGATATACTAACGATTCCCGAAGGCGTCGTCAGTACTAATCGCGTTATCCAATCGCCCTGACTAGGTGTAGTCCCACATCCGAAGAGAAAGAGGACACGAAGGCCTCGATGACTCTATAAATCGGTTGGGGATAATATGCGTGCGAGGGGTCCCCGACCCGCCTCGTAAAATATGCAGACTCTTCTAGCAATACCAAGGACCCTTGGGGACCAGTGGTATACAAGCCATTGAAAGTCACTCTACGTTGTGCCAAGTCGGTGAAACTCAACACCTCGTAGAAAAATATGCGTCTTCGGGCCTTAAGATCAGGTCATTGGGCTAGCTAGGCCCATCAAGCAAGATTTTACACTTTTGGGGCCCGAAGATGGTGCGTAGACGTCTGTGCACACTCGTATGTATATGTATTACCAAACGTTACTTGTATGAATCGTAGTGTCGTAGAGTTAGTAGTTGTAGATTTCTATTGGCTCGAGACCGAGCCAATTCGTTTAACAACGACTTTTGGTATTGTAATGAGTTGTATTTCGTCGATAGTAGCGGTGCCATTATTTGATCAAATTGTACATATTGAATTAGCCTTGAAATATTTCTGTTTTTCAGCCCCTCATTGTTTGTAAAATTTACATTTTCAACCCTTTTATTAAATACTTCCCGGTTTGGTCCTTAAACTATTTTTCTTGACATTTTAACACCAAAAATTATTGAAATTAATATTTTTCAGCATATTTTTCATAGAAAACAGTTTAAGTCCCTGAAAATGCAGTTTTCTCGGTTTTAACCCTTCTTTTCGCAATTTTGACAATTTTGGCCCAAATTGGAAAATTTTTGCAACTTTGGTCCTTTTTAAATTTAAAAAGCATTTTAAACCTTTGAAAAGGGTTTGGAACACTTATAGTCCACTGTTTTACAGAAAATCACAGTTTTGGCCCTCCAAAACAGAAAAATTCGCATAATGGGCCTCATTGGGCCGAAATTTTCATTTTTAGCCCATTAAGCTTGGAATTTATGTTTTTAATCCCCTAAATGAGTATATTTCCAGAAATTTATTTATGGAAACTGTTTTGGCACACTTCATCCATCAGAATCTGTGAAATGTCAATTTGGGCCCTTAATTTTGTATTTTTCACATTTTAGGCCCAAAATTTGTGTTTTTAACCCAAAGAAAATTATTACTAAACCACTTAGCCATTTTTCTTGAAACACTTTGTGTGTAGAAATATATTTGAAGCCAAGATCATAAAACATAAGTTGTATCTCGGTTTTGAGGGGTTTTATGGCTAGATCCAACATTAAAACACATAAAAGCATACATATAAGCATGGAAATCATACAAGGCATACAAACACATATAGATCTACACTTTCACTTGTATTCCCCCCCCCCACAAAACTCATAAAAACAGAAAATAGGGGGTATGAAGCTCACCTTGGGTGTTGATTCGGTTTTTGGAAGAAAGATTGGAAGAAATGAAGTGATTTTTTGGCCTTTGCACTCCTTGATGAACTTTTCGAGTTTATGGGGGTTTCTAGAGTGCAAGATCATGATTTTTGCATGGATTAGGAAGAGATGTTTGATAAATAAGGAATACAAGTCATAGATCCAAGCAAAACCTTACCTTAGATGAAAATTTTGTGGAGATTTCCTCTTGAATGCTTCCTAGAACTCGAGATTTTTGAGTGGAGAGGGAGAGTTGTTCTTGAGTGATCTAGAGAGGATTTGAGAGATTTTTGTGTGTGTGTGTGGGTGTATGGCCGAGAGTGAGAGAGGAGAGAAGGAAGAAGTGATTTTGAAGTGATGTTGCATGGATACATGGACTATATTGCATGGATACCCTATGGACAATAATGAGGTGGCACACTTAAGTCAACTCTTCCTTATCTTCTTGGGTTTGGGCCTTTGGGCCGAGAATGGTGGGGAAAAAAAAAAGATTTTTGGGCCTTTTGGCCCTTAAGCCCAATATTTGAGGTAGTTTGGGTGATCATTGGCCTTATAAAATAAAATTGTGATTTTTATGCTTTGTTAGGCTAGGTTAGGTTAAATTATGGATCAAAGCTTGTGATTTATTTCATTCTAGGTCCAACATGGTCCAAAATGTTGAAATAAATAAGTGTGGGTCCAATTAGAGCCCAATTAGGGTTCTAAGCCCATGATAGTCTAATTGGAAGCTTATTGGCCCATTTGGATCCAATAAGGAAGTTCTAGTCTAAAATAGACTTAACAAGAACTTCTAGGGTCTCCAATTGTTTGATGACTATTTGTAGTACTAGCATGTTGTGTTTGATTGAAGTTTTTGATTCACATTAACTTGAATGTATAGATTACATGGCTCAAAATTTACAGTTGTGACACCAACGACTTCAGATGCCAAATGGATACTGTTTCCGACCTCTGAATACACTGCAACAAAGTTTGCTTTGGTAGTTATCAGTTCGAACCCGTTACATTTCAAGGTCATTCGATTGTCATACACAAAGCCATCGTAAGAGTTTATATGTAGTACATTTTATGTTATTAATTTACTTTATTATTTACTTATATGTTATTTTATTTGTAGTGATATGCCTACTGAAAAAGTGGACTATGATTACTACAACATAGAATTGTTTTCATCTACTACATGGCAATGGAGGGAGTTTCAAAATATCCGGTTATTAATATTTTCGTATACATTATTAGGTTTGGTTATTAAACTTCTACGAAATTAGAAACAAATTAGGTTTGGTTATTAATATTTTCGTATACATTATTGGTGGAACTAGAGTTAAAATGTTTTAGCATGAGCTATTTTAATTTTATTGATAAGTAATACATTAAATATGTTTAATGAATTATACATATGTTTGACAAAACTAACTAGTAAAGCTGGAATTCATAGTTTTATTTGTGTGGAATATTCGAAAAACTTTTGAAAAATGTAAAATGGTATTAAATTTAAAAACTTCGAAATGCTCTTAAAAGCTACTTGAAGTAGCTTTTTATTACGAGTATTATGTTTAAAAAAAGAGTTTGAAGTTCGTATATCGAAATAAGGTTTTTCTTTATTTTGCAATTTTTCTTAAAAACTAAAAGTTAAATGCTTTTAAAAACTTGTTGCCAACACAATTATATATATTTTAAAAAGTAACAATTTATGAAATATATGACGTGTTTGGCAAAACAAGCTGGTAATTGGTGGTTAGTGGCTGCTAGTTAGTAGCTGGAAGCTGTAAGGTGGTAGTTAGTAGCTAGAAGTTATAACTTTTATTTGTTATATGAGTGTTTGAAAAAAGTAGTTGGAAATCTTTTAAATGTATAAAATTATATTTTAAAAAATAACAATTTATGAAATATATGACGTGTTTGGCAAAACTAGCTGGTAATTGGTGGTTGGTGGCTGCTAGCTAGTAGCTGGAAGCTGTAAGGTGGTAGTTAGTAGCTAGAAGTTATAACTTTTATTTGTTATATGAGTGTTTGAAAAAAGTAGTTGGAAATTTTTTAAATGTATAAAATTATATTTTAAAAAATAACAATTTATGAAATATATGACGTGTTTGGCAAAACTAGCTGGTAATTGGTGGTTAGTGGCTGCTAGCTAGTAGCTGGAAGCTGTAAGGTGGTAGTTAGTAGCTAGAAGTTATAACTTTTATTTGTTATATAAGTGTTTGAAAAAAGTAGTTGGACATTTTTTAAATGTATAAAATTATATAAAATGACAACTATTTAAAAAAGTATAAAATTTTAGTAACTTTTAGATTTGAAGAGTTTTGTTTAAACTAAAAGCTAAAATCACATACTACCAAATGAAACTCTTTGTTTAATTCGAACGATTTGTCAAAAGCTATAAGCTCTGAAATACTCACAACCCAAACACATCCATAAATCATTTAAATCAGGTTTAGGCAAGGGCGAGACTGCATTATCATAAGGTCATACGAACTCCGTTGTCGACTGTCTTTATATCAACGGGTTAATATTCATGAGATATTCAAATCCTGTTGATATTGTTTCAGCTAACAATCAACCACTTTGAATTTCAATTTCTGTGTTAACACACCAGTGTTGAAACTTCGGAAAATCATAACTTCCTAATACAAAGTCAGATTTGGACGTTCTCTTTATGCATACTCTTGGTTTAACAATTACAACGACTTTAGTTTAGAATACTCATGCTAGTAAGCAATCTATCAAAATTCACTTTTTACGATATGCATAGATGTGTCGGTTTAACTGCGAAACTTCAAAGAAGCATAACTTCATCATGCAAAGTTGGATTTCATAGTTCTTTATATGCACGAAATCCTTGTCACATCTACTATAACTTAATTGAGACTACATAATATCAAACTTAATTGAACTAGGAATCTATAATATGTATTATCTCATTAACGGACAAAACCGTTAGGCTTCTAATAATACCTCTACTTAGACAACACTATCATAATTCAATGTATATATTTAGCACAAAATATTTAGGTATTAATATATATATATATATATATATTTGTCTCTAATAATACTTTTATTATTATTATTATCACATAATCTATATATATATATATATATATATATATATATATATATATATATATATATAGATTATGTGATAATAATAATAATAAAAGTATTATTAGAGACAAATATATATATATATATATATATATATATATATATATATATATATATATATATATTAACACATATAGAATTATATCTGGTTTGCATGTACTATATCGTCAAATACTTTTCTAACACCAATTCCACACAATACGTTTATTGTTCACATATAAACTTTTTAACAGATATTTAATACTCTAGTTAATACTTGTATAAAATCTTGTTCATGAAAGGGGCTATGCACTCACCTGACTTAGGTGGATGACTTGGTGATTTGGACAACATTTCGCCTAACACCTTAGCTTTTCCTTTGATGTAACATAAGTATGATTAATACTGAGTCTTAGTTTAATGTTCCCAATGACTAATGATAGTCTAGATTTCTCACTAATCTCAATGTCTACACCAAGATCTATCAAGTAAGGAATAATCAGGTATGATCATATTGTAGGTAGGGTCTGTTTGGTATACAAAATATACTGTTTGGAAATCTCACTTTAAACACCTCACTAAATCGAGCTTAGAAATCACTCCCGTATGTAGATCAATCAGTATAATGATTTGGAATCAATGATAAATCTTATTTATAGGTTCATAATAACGACTATGAATATAAACATAGGTTACATTTGAAATAAAATAAGTGTAGTTTAACTTATAGAAATTTTACGAAAATCGGGAAATTGTGCGAGCAAAATCTCGAGCCGAAAGCTCTATCTCTCATATACTCTAGGGCGTCGCTAAAGTTGGCGAAAACTAGAAAGTAAAGGGACTAGGGGGTAAAAGGGATTCCAAGGGATTTTGGGTGGAATTGGTGTGAAAATGAGCTCAAAATCCAAGAATATATAGGGCTAACAAGGGGCGCGCCTAAAATGGTGTGAATATATGGTGATTATTTCTCACTTAAACACCGTGGTGTTAAAGATAATATAAGGTGATATTTTTTTGAGTTATAAAAGTGATCCGTATCCACTAGCCAAATCAGTGTGTGTGAGAGAGATAGAATGATTTTTTAGTTATAAATCATTTAAAAATAAAAAAAGGTAAATGAGTCTTTTCATAAGCATTTGAGCTTTATTTTATAACTATGTTAATTATACCTTGATGTGTACATGGAATGGTTTTCCAAAAATTGTTTTTTTTAAATCATTTTTTAGAACGGTTTTTCGAGGTGAAGTTGTGCTAAAAATCTGATTTTTCGGTTAAAAGTTGGTTCGATTTAGTTATAGTAGGAAGACGGGGAAAAACCGATTTCAAATATTTTTAAAACCTATTACTAACCGGCGGTTCAATTTTAACCTAACTATTCTAAAAAAAATAAGTACTGGTTCATTCTTTCGTCTAAAAAAACTGTTTAAAATGTGCACCTATATTCGTACGAACCCCTTCAAATTTTTAAATATAATATATGCAAGGTTTCCATAATCCATATAAGACCATCACATGTGGGATAGGCCTGACAATGGAGCGGGTTTTGACCCTGATCCGATCCAAACC
This sequence comes from Lactuca sativa, assembly GCF_002870075.4. Taxonomy (NCBI): domain Eukaryota; kingdom Viridiplantae; phylum Streptophyta; class Magnoliopsida; order Asterales; family Asteraceae; genus Lactuca; species Lactuca sativa. Next base: position 2,665,012 of record NC_056623.2, on the reverse strand, counting down.
CTTAAGAATTATATGGGTTTGAAGCATAGTTTTTGATTCGTTTACCCGTTAACGACCCATACCCGTTAACCCTTTTATTAAAAGGGTCGGGTATGGATCATCACTGATCCGCTCCGTTTATAACCCGTCCCATATAAATTTTGAATTATTGGTTTATATTTTATATTGCTTAAAGTTTAATTTTAATTCCAATCAAAAATCCAACGGGAAAATGCCAAAGTCCAAACTGTTTATACATAAGAATCAAGGAGTCGACTTCTAGACTTTCAGTCTTTTACTAAGAATTATGATGTCATTTCATTTATATTTCATCAAGCAATCATCATATTTCATTCATAAATCAATAAATTCATTCATCAACTAAAAGAAAGTTTGTCATTGCTATTTTCTATCACTACAATTGACAGTAAAAAATAAATCAAAAGTTACTACAATAGTGATTTTTAATTCCAATCGGAAGTCCTCAAGTACGTAATGTGTTTTCTAAATCAACATTTGTTTTATTTAAGAAATATTATTTTATGAATTAATTAAAATGTGTTTGACAATTCAAAAAGCTTATGGGTTATGGGGCGGGTTTGGATATCCGTTGATTCGGTGGATAAGGGTATGGATTTGATTATTCAAAACCCTGCGGGTTACGGAGCGGGTTTGGATCGGATTTTGAAATTTGTTAAAAGGGTTTGGATCAAGGTCGATTCGCTCCAAACCCGCCCCATTCAGTGGCGAATCTAGAACAAAATATCACGTGGTTCCCAAATTATGTGGAGCTGATAAAAAAAATCAACAACACTTGTGAGGGGTTGGGTCGGATCGGATCGTGTACGATTTAATGAAATATAACTGAAAAAACTGATCAGGCACCACCAATTAAAATTTTAAAAAACCGATTAAAATATAATTGAAAAAACCGAACGATTTAATGAAAAACAAATTGATTATTAGTACATTGATACCTTGTTGTTTGATAAAAACTATATATTATATTTAATCCTATATATTTAACAACACAAATGCCCTATGTAACTTATTTTTTTTTCTCCTTTTAAAATGGTTTTTTAAGACATTTTAAAAAAAACAAACTCAATGTAGGTCCTTTATTTTTTCAAAGATGGTTCCTAATTTTTTTAGCATATATATTATAAATGAAATACAAATCTTAGGTAGATCTTAGGACCTACCTTCATGTTTCTTAAATACGCCCCTGGCCCATTGCCAGGTCTAATGTGGGATATAATTATTGTATTCCTGCCACTCTAACAATGTCGGAACTAAAAACTTTGTGCCAACCTACATCTCATTATGTAGGAGATAAATCAAGTACTCAATGACCAACTATAAGATTAAATGGTGTATTTTTTTTACGGATACCTACATATACTGATGTGATATCTTTACAATTTTTGTTTTTTTTTTAAAAAAAAAAGCTGGAGGGTGGTTTTATGTTTTCACCACTAACAAAAGAAAAGAGAGAGAGAGAGAGAGAGAGAGAGAGAGAGAGAGAGAGAGAGAGAGAGAGAGAGAGAGAGAGAGAGAGAGAGAGAGAGAGAGAGAGAGAGAGAGAGAGAGAGAATCATTTTTGCCTCCCATTTTTCATCAGTTGAAATGCATCGGTAGTGAACAAATAGGTCCGGCGTGGTGTACACCGCCGGTAAAACATACCACCTCAGCTTACCACCGATAACAATTATGTAGTAACTAGTTAACTAGTAACTCATTTGATAAACCTCCCACAAAATCATTGTCAAATCTCGAACCCAATGACTTGTTTTATCCCAAACTAGAGATATGTCGCCTACTCATCACCAAGTCTCGAATTCAAGTGAGCTATTTTTTCTCAAACCTCAAACAAATAGCATAAAAACTCTACTTAAACCCATGTTATACTACAAATTTAAATCATATATCTCTTACATGTTAATTCCAGAAATATGTTTTCTTCTAAAATTAACTAAAATTTGTTTTGTATACATTTTGCTATCCGAAAAACATATAAACGAATTTATTATACGTCACATAGTTCATGAGTATGCGAAGAATGATTGTGTTGTGGAGACATTCTTACAGAATAAGGCTCTACACCTTTTGCCTTGTCCCTTTCTCTTGTGTCATGTCCGTTTGACATACCAACACATTGCATTTATTATTTTATTTTCCCTTTTATTTAAAAATTAAGGTACCTTTTCACTAAAAAACAAATGAAAATTTTAGTTGTAATAGTATCCATAGTAGCATATATTTTCCAGTTTATTTTCAAATTAATATATATCTAATTAAAATTGGAAAATAATATATTTTTTTGGGTTCAACTTTTGGCCACAAATTTTTGTATATTAATAGGTTTTGTCCCTGTGCTTTTTAGATTTTAGACTTTGGCCACAACACTTTCATATATATTAGCAAGTTTGATCCCTAGAATTTCATATATTGTCGGGTTTGGTCCCTAGACTTTTTGGGTTTCACACTTCAGCCACAAGACTTTCATATAATGACTGATTTGGTCCTCACATGTTCGTATTTAGGCAAATATAATCTACACTTTCATAAATAATTAATGTCAAATAATAATTTGTATTTTGAAAAGTTTAAAATACACCTTATGGATCTTATTATTAATTTAATTAAGTGATTAATTAAAGGACAATTAATAAATCCATAAAATGGTTTAAATTTAATTAAATTAAAAGTTTAATTTTTTAAAAAGGATTAAACCCTTACAATTTTAAAATGTTTTAAAATTCACCTTATGCTTTATATATTATTAAAAGTTTAATATATATTATACGTATAAGAAAAGTGAGTCGAACCGCTAGTACGCCTCATTCACGAATCCGATCTATAAATGGAGTTTAAGGAAGTGACCTATAAAATGACCGTCATTGGAAAAAATGACCGCTCCCTTGATTGGTGGACGGTCGTTAGCTAAACGGGTTTGATAGGAAATAATCCCATTAAAAGTATAATGATATAAAGCAACTAAACTATTTTAAATCTCACTCTAAGTTACTTTAGGAAAATGTGAATTTATATGCTAATCCATGAAATTGCACATTACACTTTATAAGTCATTAGTGGAGTTTGTGTGGTTAACCGACACACTAATGTGGGACTAATAAAGTTGGTAATGAGTGTCTCTAAAATTATCGTTGATTAATGGAGCGCGTGTGGTTAATCGGCACATTAAAACGAGATGATAAATGACATCGAGAGTATCAAGCTAATTTGCATGGTTATTCACATCTCGTTAGTGATCCTCGGAATCCCAGTTACAAAAGTGAGAACATAATCAAGATTAAACATGTCATTGATTGGATTAAATGAATCTCAAAAGATTTAGGAGTTTCATGAGATTGAAATTGGTAAAAGCCTTACCTACCTAAAATAGATTCGAATTTGATTACTACATCCATCTTTAAAGTTCGAATAAAAAATATGGATCATAGCCTTAATTTAAATTTATGGGTTAATAATTAAGGATTAAAATCAACTAACTTGAATTCTTTTTTCTCCTATTATAGATGTCAAGTTCAGACAACAATGGTCTTCCTCGTTCTTTGGGAAGTGGTTTTCCTCTTCTTTCTAAGAATGATCTTCCACATGTTGATCAAGGTGAAAGAATGTTCCCTTCTTCGAGCAATGGTGGAACTCGAGATCATGCTTCTTCAACTCTTCCTTCTCCCCCTCCAGTGACTCTCCCCAAGTCATGTTTCCTTCAAGCTGAAAAATATGAAGTTACTCAAGCCCTGTTGGCATGTAAACATCAAGATGGAAAGTCTGTCTGTGTGCATGTTCTGAAAATGAAATCGTACATTGACAGATTGGGTGTTGGGTGTCGCTTTCCCAAGGGATCTCGCCATTGACTTGGTTCTACTTTCGCTTCCTGAGTCATATAGTCAGTTCATTAAAGACTATTATATGAGTGACCACGACATGACCCTAATTAATTTGACACATATATTGATTATTGTTGAAGCAGAAATGCTTAAGAGCACAAGTCATGCAAAAGTGTTTGAAGGACCTGTCTCTAAAATTTCCACGGACATTGACAATGGCGACAATGGTAGTCTGGAAAAGGTTTCTCATCCAAATGGAAAGGGATCGATCAAGGTCAAAATGTTTGATCATATGGTTAAGAGAAAGGCTAGTTCTGAGATAGTTCCATGAGCTAATCCTAAAAGGTCCACATTTTTTATTGCCAATTGGAGGGGAATTGGTTGCGAAGCTGCCCTGACTACCTGAAAGATCTTAGAGATGGTAAAGTCAAGTTGTATGACTCCACTTCAGGTACATCCATTATCTAACTCCACTTTTTAATAAGTTCCTATTCATAGATTCTTAATACATGATGTGATGATCACATTTTAATGTTTTATAGGATCTAAGAGTAAGAAGGAAGCTTCAGAAGAGTAAGATGATTCTGATCGTGAGAGATGAATTTCTATTGCATGGTTAGATGACCAGATTTTGGAAGCTACTCTTAGGAGTTGTGATAACTTAATAGATTGCTTAAGAGATGTTTAGAAACATAGTTTTCAATTTTGCATTGTAAGAACAAGTTCCAAATTTTCTTTTATTATAAAAGTTAATTTTTTTGATTTATCTAGTTCAATTTACATTTCCTTGCAATGGAAATTATGAAAAATTGTGGTTACATTTCTATTATTAGCAATGTTAATTGGTATTTGATTCTTATTGTATCACTTGTGTTATTGTCATAATTAACCAAGTGAAAAGGAATTCTCATCACCCAAGTTTCAATTTGATAGAAACTTGGAGTCATGCAATTTGAATTGCATGATGTATGAGAATCTTGATCGTTGGAAGATTATGACTAGTTCATTGATCACATGTTTATGCGAGTCAAAGTGAAGGACCAATGGATCTAGTACACATTGTTGTGGACTATTCAAATTCGCCACAAAGAATGATATATTTATTTATCATGATTTACTGATGCTTTCAGTGAATATGGTTGTGTTTATAATACTAAGCATAATTTTGATACTTTGAAATGTTCAAAGAGTAGCAGAACGAATATGAAGAATCTATTAGGCAGAAAAGATAAAAGTTTCTCCAATCTAAAAGGAAAGGAGAGTACTTTATGATCATCTTAATGATTATGGAACTATATCACGATTGATCCTCAAAGAACATCTTAGTATAATTGCGTAACTAAGAAGATGATTCAAATATTATTCAAATGTTTCAATCGAGAGATGAGTCATACTTTGTTTCCAATCAAGTTTTAGAGTCATACTCTAATTACTACACATCGTATCTTGAAGCTTACTAAGTAGGTTTATAACACCTCATGAAATGTGGAGTAATAATGTTTTCTTACTCTAGCGAAGTTATGATGTTTTGGTTAAAAATAAAGGATGAACTAAGACCGATTCATGAAGTGTTTCTTGTCAAGAATTCACACTAACTTCTGAATATTTGTTTTTGCTCGTCAATGAATGTTCCTTGAGAAAGAAACTTATATGTCAAGTGTAACAGCCCGTAATTCAGGTATAACCTTTTAGCCCTTCATCTTTTCATAAATGTCATGTTAGCCCTTTTGTGTTGAGGCGAGTACGCTGGGCGTACAAAGAGTATGCTGCGCGTACTCACGTGCTTAAATTGAATGCGTTGCCACCCGGGTACGCTGGGCGTACCTAAGGCTATGCTGGGCGTAACCGGTCCAGACCCAAAACCCTAATTTGAGTTGTTGGCTATAAAAGGAATGAGATGCCTTGGTTCCTCAGCCACCATCCTTCAGAAAGAAACCCTAAGAGAGTGTTCCTTCGTTCCTAGCCCTTTTGTGAGTGTTCTAAGCTTGGTGGTGTCATTTCAAGGTAGCAAAGGAGAAGAAGAGTCCATTGTGGAGGCTAGGAGATGGTGTTCAAGTGTAGATCCAGGCTTAGCAAAGGTTGGAGCTTCTTTCTAAGGTAAAAAGTTCGGATCTTGACTTGTAGATCTTGTGGTATGCTTTATGGACCATTTTCTAGGGTTTTGGTCCCAAAGGTGGAGACTTTATGAGCAAGTGGTATCCATTAGCTTAGATCCATCATATTTCTGGTCCATTTGAGTTGTAGATCCATAAAAATGTAATCTTGGACGTGAATGATTAGCCATGCATGAGATCTAGATCCTTGAGTTGAAATGGAAAGGTGTTAAGGAGTGTAAGAGCCTTTACAGCCATGCCAAGGCTTAATGGTTCCGACTTTATGAGTAAGGATGCTTAAATAAGGCTGGATCTAGAAGTTGAAGTAGTGGCTTAACCGATTAAGACCAAAAATGAAGTGTGTCTAGATCTGACTATTACGTTGGGCGTAACTCCCAGTGTGCGCAGCGTACTGGGTGGAGACCCCGATTATTGAGTTGGCGATGTACGCCCTGCGTACATCAGTCTGTACGCCCCGTGTACTGAAGATGTTGGTCTTTGTTGACTTTTAGGGTTTTGGTCAACTTGTGAACTTTGAGTAAAGGAAGGGTAAAATGGTCTTTTACCCCTCTGAGGAATGTTAATAAGGGGTAAAGTCTAGTGGTGGAAGTCTATATTAATTAAAATAATATTCGTTATGATTAGGAGAGGTTGAGTCTTCGTTTGGGATTCGGAGATAGAGAGCACGTGAGATTCTAGACTTTCCACGAGGTGAGTATTCTCACTATACTATACCTGGAAGGGTTTTATCGTGTGACCGGAAGGTCGGATATGTTATGAGTTGTGTGCATCGTATATGATAAGTTGACCGTTTATATGTGCTATGTATGCTATGCTGGATATGGGCCGGAAGGCATTATGTTATGGGCCGGAAGGCATCGTGATGAGGACCGTAAGGTAGGACCGGAAGGTTTACCGAGTGGGGACGGAAGTCCCCTGAGACACATGGACCGGAAGGTCAGGGCCTGGAAAGGCGTATGTGCGTAAGTAGTATTTTGGGGAACTCACTAAGCATTTATGCTTACAGTTGTTGTGTTATGTGTTTCAGGTACTAGCGAGGACCGTGGGAAGGCGCCGACGTGATCTGTACACACTGATGAAGGATTTATGATCTTGGGATTATATGATTTGTATTATGATATGATACATTGGATCTTTATGGCTTGTTCCGGATGAAAACATGTTTTTAAGAAATGAAAATTTTGTTTGAAAATTTACGTTGTTACATCAAGAAGTCAGTGGGTGTCTTAATGATCATGGAGAGTTTCAAGAGTAAATCTTTTAGTTTTCACTAGCACACGACTTGAGGTTGATAACCTGTCGTGTTAAATTGAAGCATTCTTGTTTCCGTGCATCTTCCCATTAAGTAGGCAATGCTTATGAGTTTTATAGTTCTCATTTGACTACAAAAGGTAGAGCACATTGGTCGGTGATAGTTTATTGGTCAATGGAAGTGAGCTGCTTAAACAACATGGAAGCACTGCTAGGCCCTTGTGTACCAGAAGGAAAGAAATTAAGAATAAGTAAAGTTCAATCCATGAAAGCTAAATTAGAATTTGAATTTTTCATAAAACTTGTCTTATGATTGTAGGTTGGAAATGATAGATTCACATGGATAGGAACACATATGCCATAAAATCTAGGTGGCTAGAGGTTTCACTCTAATTTATGAGAATGATTATGAGGAAACACTTTTGATAGTAGATTTTAAAGATTTGATAAATATAATTATGGTTAGTGGTTGTGATAATTGCATTCTCAAATTCGCAATATGATTACGACATCCCTTTTCATAGTTCGAATAGTGAGAAAGGGTAAGGAACTGTTTGAACGTTCAAGACTTATAGCTATAAGTTACAAAAGGGTTTAAACACACACATGTGCTATCTAATGAGGGTGTATAAGCTTGAGAAGTCTAGATGAAGACTTATCGAAGCATCACGTATCAGAAATCTACAATTTGGTAAGGAAGTCAAAAGGTATTGATTTCGAGAAGTCTAGCTGATTGGTGGCTGCTAGCTAGTAGGAGCATAATTGTTATGAGAATGGGAGCATAATTGTTATGCTAAGTGTTGCAAGTTGGAAATACTATTTACAGGAAACAAAGTTTTCAGTTTGCAAGTTGCAAAGTTTGGAAATTTTTTTACTATAGAAAGATTTGTAGGAGAGGACACTCATACTTCATTTCAATTCTAAAAGTTTAGATTGCATGGAATTTTGTCATGGACATATATGAATATCGTGTTGAAATGATTCAACATAAGAAATTTGATATATGGGAAATATTATAGCAAGATACTGATCAGATATCAGGTCTTTATGTAAGACATAATGAATCGAGTCCCATATGCTTTAGATATAGGATCTTTTTCATATGCTATAATATTCACTTGTTCTGATTTTTACAAATGATTTGGGCATTGAGAGGGAAAAAGGACTAGGACACGATGCGACTAAAGTTGTTAAACAACTGTCAAGAACAATCTAAGGTTTACTAAAGATTGGTTGCTTGTGGAGAGTTGGAAGTATAGTATTATATTAGACGGACCATATTGAGATAATTTTGGGTGGAGGTGATTCTTATCCAGAATGAATGGTCAAGTGCGGATATGGAAAGGTTTCCATAGTAGGAGTTGTTTATTAAAATCTACATGTGAGTTGGAAAATTTAATGCAAGGAAGGTGTTCAAGGAGTGTACCTTGAATTTGAGACTTCGTTGCCTTCAAATTGTTTTAAGTAACAAAGGTTCAATTGAACACTTTGTGATATCGTTGGCTGAGTCTCTGTGACTTTGAAGCCTCGACATTACAAAATTTCATTGCATGTAAGGTTAAACTCTAACACATTCTAGTAGTGATAAGAATCTTGTATTATGAAATAAGCATCATTGGAATAGTGTCCAATCAATCTATTCATAAAGGAAGGACCATAAAGAGACATAGTATGCATGTTTATAACATTGCATGACCAATGTTTAATTCAAGTGTTTAGTTTATTACTCAAAACATTATACAATGAATAAAGGCTAATTAATACGGTGATTAAATAATAAGAGTTTTATTCATATTCAATAGCTTTGAGACCATAGTTAGTTAGGTTATTATTGTGTTTCACATTGCATGTTTTACTACCCAAATAATTGGATTATTCAAACATCCACAGTCGCTCGTACTTTTAGAAGTAAGTAGTGAATCAAGATTGTCATGAATTGAATTGTAGATTGTCTATAGGGATTAGACATAACAATTGTTTGTTGCAACATTCATATGTACTTAGAAATGGGAATTTTGAGTATTAGATTAACCCACGCTCAGAGAATTACTTCATGGATTTTATCACGAGTAATTCAGAGACGATAATATCTTATATTCTTGAAATGGAGATATATGAGTTGTTGTTTACAAGTCGGTTGTGCATTGATAATACGTAAATGCATCAGTAACTTGATGTTATAAAAACGTGTTGTTGTACATGATTTGATGAGTGAATAGTGCAAGCATATAATTCAAAGTTTATTTGTCCCTTTTTCCCTAAAGGGAAAAGCGATATTTGTGGGCCCATCAATGATTTGATGATGGCATCTAAAGTGCTTGGCCAAGCCTAGACTGAATTGATGTGTTTGATTGGTAGTCTGATTCCAGTTATCATATATCAGAAATCGGGAAACAAATTTTGGAAAGAGAGATTGATTATAATCCATGTCTCATTTCTATATGATATCTTGTAGAATGGGGGAATATTTTATCACTTATCTTAGGACACGTAACTGGCTGGTTCAGAGTTCAACAACAGCTTTGAGAGCTACAATTTGTTGATCAATATAGAATTTATACTGGCAACTATAGTTATTAAACTTATCCAAGTGGGAGATTGTTGGATTAGGTGTCTAAGCCCATAACTATAATTGGTATATACTTGAATTGATAGTAACACATTCCATTTGGGTTTTCCTCAAAACTAGCAACTAGACATGATGACTTTTGGGGAGAGATGTTGAATTTATTATTTGATTAATAAATTGAAATAAATGATTTGTTAATATATTCTGAGAATAATATATTAATTAGAAATAGTAATATTTAATCAGAAACTAATTGGAATTAATTCTAGGATTGAAGGAATTAATTAATAGTGCAGGGTCAGAATTGTAATTGTTTAATAGTTGGGCAAGAGGCAATCTAGAACCCTCCATAAAGCCATGTACTGTTTATTAGGGCTTAAGGTTTCTAGAATAATCCCTAAAGGGATAATCAGGAAAGTGGATAATTACCTGATTTAAGATAATCTTGGATTTGGGCTTATCTAGGATTTCCCGACTCCACTATAAATAAGGCATAACCCGATGATTTTTGGCTAACTGATTCCCTAGAGGGTTAGGCAGAGAATTTCATCCTCTTTCATCCTTCTTCATCAACTTCCTTTGCTAGTGTTGGGTGTGAACCATTAGAGGCGCGACATTTGTGGCGCTTGCTCTCAAGGCTTCAACAACACAAGGTTTTCATTGTTATTACTACATAACAATTGAGGTATGATTTTATTATCCCTAATTGTGTATTTTGATTATATACTAGTGTATTAGGGTTTATACTTTTTTATTCAATTTGTATGTTCAATTAGAGAAAATGTAGATCAAATTATTTAGGGTTGCATGCACACATAGGATTGTTTGTTATACTCCAAACCCATCATTACTAACTCTTGTGTTTGTCTCACATCTTGTCTTTTCATAACACTTGTTTTAGGTGGCATTTCAACTTGACTAAAAGTGGTCATTTTATTTCCTATCGTATGAAGAAGATATGATTTTTTGAAGATTCACGATGTGGCAAACTAGGTTTTTGACACGTGTCACCCTCTGACTGAAGCCACGTCACCAGCCCGACAAGATGCACAACACGCATCTGTGGTGCATGACGCATACCCCTACTATAAATAGAAGTCTTTGGTTTCTTTCATTTCTCACACCACCCTCACTCCAAAATCTCTCATATCTCTCTCAAGTCCGACCCTTGGGGTATTTGCGGGAGTTCAAGGAACTCCACTTTAGTAAAGCTCTTAGGTAGTAGGCCGGGAAAATAGAAGTGCTCGGTGTCGAAGCTGTGCAGGAGATCTTCCTGGTTTTCTCTAGGATCCCTGTAAGTTGAGTTACATTTTAAATGTAACTTATATTTATATTCATAGTCGTTGTTATGGATATATAAATAAGATTTATCTATATTCCAATTATAATGTTGATTGATCTACTTATGAGAGAGGTGTCTAGAATGATCACGTTGGCTTGGTTGTTGGATTTTAGAAACAGCATATGCCGAAATGATCCTGCTTGGTTGATCCTTATTTGATAGAACTCTGAGTATTCATTGGGAATAGTGAATGATCTAGATTTCCTTATCAAATTGTCATAAGAATTGATAAGTAATAATATTAAAGGTCAATACTCGTTAGACACATTACCCACCAGTGGAATCGCTTAGAAAGTTGTTAATCTGCTGAGAAACTGTCCAGATGAGTTATCTCATTATACTATGTATTACAATACATGTCCGGGTATGTTAGGATAGAGAACTAATAGAGTAAAGCTAATAGAATAGTCTGTATGTGCTTAAGTATGAATTGGTAGATTAGAAAGTATAATTGTGCATGTACCAGTAGAATCATAATGGCGTGTAGGTCATAAGTACTTGTATTATTGGCAGGTCGTGAGCCATTATATGTGTGCATGAATATGTATTATGGTATATGGTATTTATGGGAAACTCAGTAAGCCTCGTTCTTACCTAGTTGAATAAAAATGTTTTTCAGGTATTTTAGTGATTCGTGAGAAGGGCATGGCTCGGCTGTACACACACATTCGCAACATGTTTCCAGATAATGTAATCATACTTTGATATGTTTTAATGAAAAATATGCCTTGATAATTGGGACGTTACATATCGCATCAACAGAAGGTTTTACAATTGAACTTGGATTTGATCTTCTAATATTCTCATCATATGAACATAACTTGGCATAATTGTTTATAATTGTTCCTTCAACTAGAGTGAAAACATATTTCTTGGCTCTCCTACAGTAACTGATACTCACTTCGATGCCAAATTTGTTCTTCACCTCCTCTCTAACTGTAACGCCCGTGTTCCTAGGCTAGGCATTAATATTGATGTAATAGTCTAGGTTAACCTTTGTAACTCATTTTGAAATAATAGAAATGTATTATTTTAGTATTATGTGTTTTATGCTTAATTGTGTGGTTTAAATGAATTAAGAATAAAAATAAGCATAATAATAAAATATTAGATAAGCCCAATATCTATGAAGGAAGTTGTAGTGGTCGTGAAAAGGATTCTGGATATATAAAGACTGCCGAAATCCGAGTTATAACGAAGAAGTTATGACCTGTCGAAGTTTCGCGACAGAACCAGTACGACACTACATGAAGTAAATAATGAGTTTACGATAGAGCAAGATTTAGCTTAGTGATCTAAATGAAAGTCGTAGAATACGTTAAACCGAGAGCGTACATAAATAGAACGTCTAAATCTGACTTCCTATGAGGAAGTTATGATTTTTCGAAGTTTCAACTTAGCGGTATGCAACCCAAAGTTCGAATATGAGATCGAGTGATTTCTAGCCAAAACAATCTAAATGAGAATCGAAGATCTCGTCGATAGTAATGCAACGGTAAAATGACAGACGAAAATGGACGTCAGATGAAGAAGTTATGAATTTCTAATGGAGTTTTCCTGTCTCGGCCTACTAAAAATAATATAATAAAAGCTAAAGTCAAAATTACCCAACGGATTCTAAACAAGAGTTGTAGAGCATAATCTCACCTACACGTGGATATAAAGAACATCGAAAACGAAGCTCGTATACGAAAGATATGAATTTCTGAAGTTCGGGGCACGAACTTCAACCCCTGTGTCAGAGCTCATGATGTGAGCACAGTGTTCACGACGTGAGTACAGTGTTCAGGACGTGAGCAGGTGATGGAAACCTTCCACGGCAAGTGGCCATGATGAACGCAGTGACCTATCGAGCTCACGAAGTGAGCATTAGTGGCTCACGACGTGAGCATAGTTTTTCAGCCTCCTATAAATAGAAAGCGACGCCAACCATTTAGGGTTTCAAATTTCTTTCCTCTCACTCCATACTACCTCGATTTACGTGCAAGTTATACCATCGAAGTCCCGATATCATCCCGAAACCCGAAGCAAATCCTGAATCTCCGAAGATCCCGAGAAGAAAAGAGTTTCCAAGCTGAAACTCTGCCCACGAGAAGCCCGGTGTGTATAGAGATCACAGTTTCACCGAAGAATACCACTTTAAGAGCCGTAGTGCTGTCCGAGCATCGTCTTATGAAGTGAGTGCATAGTACCTTTCATATATACAATTGTTAATACAAGTATTGTTGTATGTATTAAATATATGTTATGAGTGAGGGTATCTTCTCTTTTCTTATATGTTAGAATACATGCTATGTGTGTGTGTATATATATGTATGTGTGTGTGTGTGTGTATATATATATATATATATATATATATATATATATATATATATATATATATATATGTATGTATATATGTATATGATCTGTTTATCTGGAATGAGTATTGAAAGTATATCTTATCAAGTTTATAAGTTGAATCTGAATGAATATGCATGTTGCTATCTACAAAAATGTTGGGTAGAACGGGGTAGATAGTTGATGCGTGATAAAATGATGTGAGGCCTCGATGTTATTGTGATCCAGTCTTCTAGCGGAGTTTAGATGACAACCACAGACTTTTCTAGACAGTCTAGTGGAACGCTGGCAGGCTTGCCACCTGTAGGTATTAATGAACTTGGGTGTTCATTTGCTGTACTCCATCCCCCACATGGTTGCGTTGTTTGACATATATTGCTGAGCTGAGGAACCCCCGATGCATGTGTTATCGCCCCGATGAAAATCCTTAGACTTGGTCCGTTGTGATATTTGTTTTAGGGACGTAAAGTGAGGATAACGAGAATGGGTAATTAGGTTATTGTTGGTTGATGAAATTAATATAAATATTTATTGCGGGTTGAATACCCTATGTGCTCACCAGGCTCCCAAGCCTGACCCACTCAATTTTCTTTGTATTACAGGAAGTGGTGCGAGAGCATAAGCTGGATGACTTGTCAAGATATTTTGGATTATAGGCCTGTTGTGTATATAACTGTTGTAAGGCTTATAATGTGTCATTTATGCTTTTGGTCTATATCGGAACTTGACATCTCGAGTTTTGTTACATAATGAAAACACATTTCTTTAAGAAATGCTTTGGTAAATCTTATTTTATCATATATCGTTTTGGGAATTTGAAGGATTTCTAGACTTAAACCTAGAATGCTAAGTGAAGATTGTGAGATGGGTGTCTATCATATTTTAGACACGAGCACTAGTTTATTTTAGGAAAGTTGCCTAAAATGCTTTTATGTGCTAAATGTTATATGTTTGCCATATATGATATTATTTGTTCGGATCTATGGTTTGTTGCCAACCAGATCTGGAAACCTCATGTGTTTAGGATTCTAAGGGTATGATTACGGTATTAGAACTAGCATGTAAACGTTTCAGAGTGATTAGGATGATTTAATTATCTGTCGTGATTGAGGATCTAAATTCACCTTATTCGGTGTGTAGATAAAAATGGTAAGAACCAGAATTGGAGTTGAAAACGTGAACAAAGACAGGAATCAACTACCCATGATTGAGTGAGTACCTGTTGTAGCAGCAACACCTGAGCCAATAACAATGGTTGGTGTACAATTGATGATTCAGACGAAGTTGGATCGTCAAATGGATGAAACTAGACGTCTGCTTCGGCATAATCGTGAAGAAATTTTAATGCCGATTGAACAACCCAAGTTAAATGAAGGGCATTCAGAAGGAGGTAACTTCAGTGGGACTGTTGGTCAAGCCAACCCACCGTTAGTTAGATAAAACAACTAGGAGGGAGGAATTGATGGACATGGATGCAAGTACAAAGACTTTTTGACTTGCAAACCATCGACCTTTACTGGAAAGGAGGATCCGATCGGAGTTATGGTTTGGATCTCAGAAATGAAGCTAGCCTTCATGACGTGTGGTTGCAGAGGCAAGTTGTAGATCACGTTCGCAGTACGTCAGTTCAGAAGTGGTGTTGTTCATTGGTGGAACGCTCTGGACAGAGTTCTTGGTGAAATTCAAGCGCAAGTTCTGCTCGGCCCAAAATCTGCTGGAGTTGGAGAACAAGTTTCTGACGTTGACAAAAGGCAACATGTCAGTCGATAATTACACTAACACCTTCACTGACAAAATGGAGTTTGATTTGCGCATCGTTCCAGACGAGTTGACGGAAGTTGATCGATATGCAAAGGGACTCCTATGGGAGTACGTTGTGCCCGTACATCAAGCACCTACTCTAGAGGCAGCTACTTGGGCTGCCAAGTCTGTTGAGGACATGATCGAAGGAAGAACCGCCAGCAAGATTGTATTTTGTGATAAGAGGAAGTTTGAAGGAACTTCAGGTTCCAACAAGAAAAGCAAATTTTCGAAGTCTAATTCGAAGAAGTTTGGAGGCGAAGTAAAATGGTGTGAAAAGTGCAAGAAAAAGCACTATGGGAAGTGTAGTGAGGAGGTGACCTACTACAAATGTGGAAAAACTAGGCATTATGCCAATAAATGTCCGTCTAACAAGAGGATGTGCTTTGGATGTAATGAAGAGGGGCACATGTTGAAAGACTGTCCTAAAAAGAAGGAGGCAGCAAAACCCAATATTCCGCCAAAGTCGAAGGCGAGAGCCTTTCAGATGACACTTGAGGCTGCAAAAGATGAAACTGATGTCGCTTTAGGTACCTTTCTCGTAAACAAATTGCCTGCCTAAATTTTATTTGATTCTGGAGCCAACTACTCCTTTATTTCGCATGAATTTGGTAGAAAACTAGTTTTTCCTGTCGATAGACTGGATAATGCTTTAATAGTCGAGGTTGCTAGTGGAAATTTTATACCTGTTAGCCATCGTATGAAAAACATCTTCATTGATTTGAATGGGAATAAGTTCCACGAGGAACTTTTGCCTATTGAACTAAATGGTTTTGACAGCGTGCTGGGAATGGATTGGCTTAGCGCCAGTGATGCCAAAATATTGTGCCGAAAGAAGATAGTAAGGGTAAATCCCCCTAGGAAGGAGTCATTTATGGTGTATGTGTACAAACGCAGAGTAAGTTATGGGATTATTTCCCTAATGAAAGCCAGAAAGTGTTTGTCCAAAGGATGTACATCATATTTCGCATTCGTGATCGATGCTAAGAAGGAGAAAAAGGAGATGCAAAGCATTCCTGTGGTGTGTGATTATCCAGAAGTATTTCCGAAAGATCTTCCCGGATTACCGTCTGATAGACAAGTGGATTTCAAAATAGACTTGTTACCAGGAAGCACGCCAATAGCAAAAACACCTTATCGATTAGCACCAACGGAGATGAAGGAGCTGATGATGCAACTTTAGGAGTTGTTGGACAACGGTTTCATTAGACCTAGTTCATCACCCTGGGGAGCTCCGGTGTTATTCGTGATGAAGAAAGATGGAAGTATGAGAATGTGCATCGATTACAGAGAGCTGAACAAGGCAAAAATAAATAATAGATATTCGTTTCCGAGGATTGATGACATGTTCGATCAACTACAAGGTTTAATTTATTTTTCAAAGATCAACCTAAGGTCAGGATATCATCAGCTGAAGGTGAGAGAGCAGAATATCGAAAAGACTGCATTCAGAACACGATATGGACACTACGAGTTTTTGGTTATGTCGTTTGGAGTAACCAATGCTCCAACAGTATTCATGGATTTAATGAACAGGGTTTGTAAACCGTTCCTTGTTAAATCTGTGATAGTGTTCATAGTTGACATTTTGATTTACTCAAAAAGACAAGAGGAGCATGGCAGACACTTGCGAGAAGTGTTGAAAGTCTTGAGGAAGGAGAAGCTATATGCCAAGTTCTCCAAATGTGATTTTTGGATTCGAGAAGTCCAATTCTTGGGTCACGTAGTCAACCAAGAAGGGATAATGGTTGATCAGCAAAGATTGAAGTGGGAACAACCGAAAAGTCCCACGGAGATCCGAAGCTTTTTTGGATTAGCTGGATATCATTGAAGGTTTATCCAAGGATTTTCTTTCATCGCTATTCCTTTAACAACTTTGACCCACAAATGAGATACTTATGCTTGGAGCGATAAGCACATAGAAGCATTCGAGCTGCTAAAGAAGAAGCTATGTGAGGCACCGATTCTTTCTCTACCTGATGGAGCTGAAGACTTCACTGTCTATAGCAATGCGTCTGGGGTTGGGTTTGGTTGTGTTTTGACCCAAAGAGAAAAGGTTATAGCATATGCGTCTCGACAACTGAGGGAGCATGAAAAGAACTACCCCACTCACGCTTTGGAGCTGGCAGCGGTAGTTTTCGCTCTGAAGATATGGAGGCATTACCTCTATGGCACGAAGTGCAAACTTTTCATTGATCATAAGAGTCTCCAACATCTCTTTATTCAGAAAGAATTAAATATGAGGCAGCAAAGATGGCTAGAACTACTTAAGGAATATGACTGTGAGATACTTTACCACCCCGATAAAGCAAATGTTGTCGCTGATGCTCTCAGTCGGAAAGTCAATCTTGAAAGAAAAAGGCCAAGGGTGTTGAGAATAGAAGTTGTCTCGACAATTGTGGAGAGCATAAAGAAAGCTCAAGAAGAAGCTTTAGAGAAGAATAACTGAAAGGAGGAATGTTTGGGTAAAACGTTAGTGTCGGGTATAAACAGTCACTGACTGAAGGTGTTCCAAGATCGGATTTGGGTACATAAATCCGGAGGAATAAGAGATCTTCTGATGGAAGAAGCTCACAAAACCGTGTACTCAATTCATCCTGGCGGCACTAAAATGTATAAGGACCTAAAACCCTATTATTGGTGGCCGATGATGAAGCTTGATATTGCAAAGTGCGTGGTGGAGTGTGTGACATGTGCACGGGTCAAGGCACAAAATCAGAAACCATACGAGAGTTTAGAACCTTTACATGTGCCTATGTGTAAATGGGAAGACATTGCTATGGACTTTGTCACTAAACTGCCTAGAACAAAGAATGGTCACGACATGATTTGGGTGGTCGTTGATCGCTTCACTAAGAGTGCGCATTTCATAGAAACCATTGAGAAATGGTCTATGGATGAGCTTGTGAATTCTTACGTGAAGGAAATTGTGAGGCTTCACAATGTTCCACTAACGATTGTATCAGATCGTGATAGTCGTTTCACCTCGCGATTTTGGAGAAGTCTACAAGAGGAATTTGGTACCAAGTAGTGTTTGAGTACATCTTACCATCCACAGACTGATGGTCAGAGCGAACGAATGATACAAACGCTTGAAGATATGCTGAGAGCATGTACCTTGGAATTCCAAGGTAACTGGGATGAACATTTACCTTTGGTATAATTCTCCTACAATAATAGTTTCCACTCGAGCATAAAGATGGCACCTTATCAAACTATGTACGGACAAAAATGTCGTACGCCATCTTGTTGGCTTGAGGTTGGGGAAAAGCAATTTATGGGACCTAAGATAGCCCATCAGACTGCTGAAAAGTTGAAAGTGATTAGGGAGAGAATGTTAGTAGCTCAGGATCGTCAAAAGAACTATGCTGACAAGAACAGACGACTGATGAATTTTGAAGTTGGGATTTAGTTTTGCTTAAAGCTTCGACGTGGAAGGGACTTATAAGATTTGGTAAAAGGGGAAAGTTAAGTCCAAGGTTTATTGGACCGTTTAAAGTTCTTCATAGGATTGGAAACCAAGCTTACAAGCTCGAATTACCCGAAGAACTGAATGGAATTCATATCACTTTCCATGTGTGTTATCTAAGAAAGTTCATGAGAGAAGTTCCCGACATGATTCCACTTTCAGAATTAAGAATTGATGAAAACAAGAGGTTAGTTGAAGAACCAGAGGCAATCATTGACCGTAAGACTAAGAAGTTGCGACACAAGATGGTCGAATTAGTGCTTGTCCGTTGGAAACATACGAATGGGCCAAATCTCACCTGGGAGACGGAGAGTGACATGATGAGTTGCTACCCGCATTTTTTATTGATGTGTGATTCCGGGGACGGAATCATCCTAAGCGGTAGAGAATTGTAACGCCCGTGTTTCTAGGCTAGGCATTAATACTGATGTAATATTCTAGGTTAACCTTTGTAACTCATTTTGAAATAATAGAAATGTATTATCTGAGTATTATATGTTTCATGCTTAAATGTGTAGCTTAAATGAATTAAGAATAAAAATAAAGCGTAAGAATAAAATATTAGATAAGCCCAATATCTACGAAGAAGTTATGACTTGTCGAAGTTTCGCGACAGAACCGGTACGACACTGCATGACGTAAATAGTGAGTTTACGATAGAGAGATATTTAGCCTTAGTGATCTAAACGGAAGTCGTAGAATACGTTAAACCGAGAGCGTACATAAATAGAACGTCTAAATCTGACTCCGTATGAGCAAGTTATGATTTTTTGAAGTTTCGACTTAGCGGTATGCAGCCCAAAGTTCGAATATGAGATCGAGTGATTTCTAGCTATAACAATCTAAACGAGAATCGAAGATGTCGTCGATAGTAATGCAACGGAAAAAAGACTGATGAAAACGGACATCAGATGAAGAAGTTATGAATTTCTAACGGAGTTTACCTGTCCCGACCTACTAAAAATAATATAATAAAATTTAAATTTAAAATTAGTCGACGAAATCTAAACGAGAGTTGTAGAGCATAATCTTACCTACGCGTGGTTATAAAGAACGTCGAAAACGAAGCTTGTATGCGAAAGATATGAATTTCTGAAGTTCGGGGCACGAACTTCAACCCCTGTGTCAGAGTTCACAACGTGAGCACAGTATTCGCGACGTGAGCAGGTGATGGACACCTTCCAGGGCAAGTGGCCATGACGAACGCGGTGAATAATTGAGCTCATGACGTGAGCATTAGTGGCTCACGACGTGAGCATAGTTTTTCAGCCTCCTATAAATAGAAAGTGAGGCCAGTCGTTTAGGGTTGCAAATTTATTTCCTCTCACTCCATACTACCTCGGTTTACGTGCAAGTTATACCCCCGAAGCCCGGGTATCATCCAGAAACCCGAAACAAATCCCAAAGCTCTGAAGATCCCGAGAAGAAAAGAGTTTCCGAGCCGAAGCTCTGCCCGCGAGAAGCCCGGTGTGTGAAGAGATCACAATTTCATCGAAGAATACCACTTTAAGAGCCGTAGTGCTGTCAGAGCATCGTCTTA
The DNA here is from genome assembly GCF_002870075.4 of Lactuca sativa. Taxonomy (NCBI): domain Eukaryota; kingdom Viridiplantae; phylum Streptophyta; class Magnoliopsida; order Asterales; family Asteraceae; genus Lactuca; species Lactuca sativa. Next base: position 2,644,754 of record NC_056623.2, on the reverse strand, counting down.
TCAAGTGAGTGCATAGTCCCTTTCATATACACAATTGTTAATACAAGTATTGTTGTATGTATTAAGTGTATGTTGTGGGTGAGGGTATCTTCCCTTTTCTTATAACACATAAATATGAAGTATCTCATATTTGAATATGTTCTATGTGAGTATTGAATGTATATCTTAACAAGTTTATAAGTTCAATCTGAATGAATATGCATGTTGCTATCTACAAAAATGTTGGGTAGAAATGGGTAGAGAGTTGACGTGTGATAAACTGATGAGAGGCCTTGATGTTATTGTGATCCAGTTATCTACCGGAGTTTAGATGATGACCGCGGACTTTTCTAGACAGTCTAGTAGAACACTGGCAGGCTCGCCACCTGTAGGTGTTAATGAAATTGGGTGTTCATTTGCTGTGCTCCTTCCCCTACATGGTTGCCTTGTTTGACATATATTGATGGGGAACGCCCGAAGCATGTGTTGTCGCCCCGATGAAAATCCTGAGACTAGGTCCCATGTGATAGTTGTTTTAGGGACGTGAAGTGAGGATAATGGGAATGGGCAATTGTAACATCCCAAGTTCAAGAGTATAAGTTCAGGGGTCTTTGTGTAATTAAGGGAGTTGACTCGGCGAGTAGGTGTCTTGACTCGTCGAGTCGGAGCGGGTGTTGATCACGTGTAAAGTGACCCAACTCGCCGAGTCGGCGACTGGATTCGATGAGTTGGTGCTGGGAAGAGAAAACCCTAATTTCTAAGGTTTGCACCCTATTCAAAGGACCTTAAGTCCTTTCCCCAACCTCCTTATCACCCCTTGACGCCCATAAGCTGTTCTACTCGATTCCAAACCCGTTTTTGAGTGTGTAAAGGAAGAAAGGAGTGTTTTGAAGAAATTGTAAGACGGAGGCTTGGAGTTCTAGAAGATTTGATCAAAGAGGAGCTGGGGATTCGACTTCTTTGTACATTGACATCAATTTGAAGGTAACAAGTTGTTACCTTGACCTTGTTGCATCTAGATCTAGTCTTGGATGTTGATTTGGGGCCATTTTAGCATGATTAAGGTTCATTTCGGGTTTTGGGTCTAGCTCTGAGGTTACAACTTCAAATCTAGACTTGTCTTGGTCCATGTAGTTGGAAAGTATCAACCATTGGCTTGTTTGTGATCATTTCTAGCCTTAAACCTTTCCACTAGCTTGATTTGGGCCAATAACACCTTGCATGCACGTAAAGTTGGAAAATTTACATATAAATCTAGCCTTAGGAGTCGAGATATACAAGTTGGAAGCAATGTGATGGACTGTAATCGACAGATTGGGGATGGCACAAGTGGACTCGGCGAGTCAGTTCATGGACTCGGTGAGTCGGGTCACAAAACCCTAGCCTCTTCTGGTTATTACTCAGATTAGTGAGTTGAGTGGTGACTCGGTGAGTTGGACAGGACTAGGACTCGGAGATTGAAGGACTCGACGGGTCACGGGGTGACTCGGCGAGTCGGGCCGCGAATGGTGGGGTTTCTAAGTTTATGAACTCGACGAGTCAATAGGTTGACTTGACGGGTAGGGTCAATCAGGAAGGTTAACTTTGACCAGTTTGACTTCCAAGGGTATTTTGGTAATTTGGGCACTTATAAATATGGTTTAATTAAAGTGTTAGGTGGTGGAGTTTGTGGCTGTGATCGGAGGATTTGATCTTATCTCTTCAGCTCGGCATTTTGCAAGGTGAGTTCTCCTCACTATACTCAAGTGTCTAAGGCACCAAGGTCGGCCCTTTGGTTGTTATGTGGATTGATATTGTTGTGATATATTAGTTCGGTATCCGGGTAGATAGGATGGTTATATGTCAGTGTGATCTATTAGATCGGTATCCTGGTAGATTGGATGTGGTTATGCTTAGTGATCGATAGTTGGCCTGACTGTCTGTATGCTGGTAGGAAGTCACATGTTATATGTGCACGTGATTGTTTGGTAGTTGTGGGGTATTCCATCTCGAGGATGATAGGGCCCTAGTATGTTATCTGTATAGACTGTTATATGATTATCAGGTATAGGTGCACATGTTTGACTGGTTATGTGGGGTATTCCATCCCGAGGATGATAGGACCCTAGTATGTTGCCTTTATATATTGTTATATGATTAACGGATATAGATATACATGTTTGATTGGTTATTTGGGCATTCCAACCCGATGGTTGTGGGCGAGAGTATTTCATCCCGAGGATGATTGGACTCGTAGTATGTGGGGTATTCCAACCCAATGGTTGATTGGACCCATAGTACGTTGGCATTCCAACCCGATGGTTTAGGGGCCTGGGGTATTCCATCCGGATGGATGATTGGACCCATAGTATCTATTATGTATGTATGGTGCGTGGGTATTCTAACCCGATGGTTGATTGGACCCATAGTATGTTGGCATTCCATCCCGATGGCTGAGGGGCCTGGGGTATTCCATCCCGACGGATGATTGGGCCCATAGTATGCTATTTGTTACTGTATGTGTATTGTTGTGTGTATGGTTATTTTGGGGGTAATTCACTAAGCTTTCGGGGCTTACAGATTCAGTTTATTGTTTCAGGTGCGGCAGATGATCATGGGAAGGCGACGGCGTAACTGTACACTTCCTCGATTTATGATAATGGTTTCTAGGAAACTTTGATATGAAACCACTTTGGAAACCTTTTTGTAATAACTATTGGTACCTGGTTTGATTTTAAAAGTTTAAATTTGTCTTGAAATTTTGGGTGGTTACAAGTTTGTATCAGAGCCTTGGTTTGAGTGAATTGGAGGTACACTCGTGTGAATCCAGTCTCAAATCAACGAAGGATTTCTCTAAAATGATTTTTAAATGGCTTTTAAAATAAGTAAACGAGGATGCGAAGTTTTCGATCAGTCGGAGCCAGTAAGTAGACCCTAAAATACCATACAGTTATTAGATATTATGATATGTTAGAACAACATGCTAGTACTAGGATAGGGATCTTCAGGAATTGCATGATAGAATTGCCTGATTATATGATGACTGCTAGCCTAGGGAATTCTTTTGTATGAAATTGACATCATTAATATAGGTATTTAGTGTATGCATCACAGTTATACATAATTAAGATCTTATAGCCTGAGAATGTTTGATTTGACCTTATGTTATGTTCTTGTCTGATTGGGAGCTGAGGGTAGGATTGGATATTCGAAAGTCTATAGGGTCCAGCGTTATGTATGACTAGCATACACTAGTACTACAGGGGTTGGTGGAAGTTTCATGGATGAGTGGGTTGTGCGAGGCCGGGAGGCTAGTTATGAGATATTTAGCATTTCCTCTAGGAGTGAGGATCGAGCGTTCGCTATGTATATGTTTATTGTTAGGGTCTTATGGTGATACTTGGTACAAATATGGGTAGATGTGGAAGGTAGTATGGGCCCGTACTACTGAAAGCACATGACCCATACGCACATCAAGGAAGTCACAACCCCTAGGGTTTGGGTTGGAAGTTGGTTTCTAGGTTGTTATGAGGAGCATCTAATATTCTTTCTGGTATATATTTTCAGTATGGTGGCTACGAGGCGTTTCGGGGCTGGATCCGGATCAGGATCAGGATCAGGAGAAGGTGGCCAGGATGGATCAGTACCACCCGAGGTCATTGATCAGATGAGTATGGATGAGTTGGATGCCAGGATTCGTGAGATCCTGCACGATGAGGTTGCTGCTATATTCCGGGCTCAGTTGCCGGAGATGTTTGGGTCTATCAAGACCGCTATGGTGGAGTATTTTGATGATAGTTATGTGGCCCTTTCTGAGGTGGCTATCGCGGTAGCTACAGCAGCTGTAGCAGCGGCGGGGGTAGGAGTTGTTCGGGCTTTCCAGTATTGGGAGTTTGATAATACGAAACCCCCTACTTTCGACGGGGTTCAGGATCCGATCGTTGCTATGAGATGGTTGCCAGATGTGGAGGGGTGTTTCTTCACATGTTCATGCCCTGCTGATCAGAGGGTGAGGTGTGCTCTGAACGTTTTAAGGCTCGGGGCAAAGGATTGGTGGAGGTTGACTACGGGATCATACTATAATGCACAACAGGCTGTGGTTACTTGGGACCAGTTTTGGGATATTTTTAGTACTCATTATGTTCTGTGGCTTGAGCAGGAGAGACTAGCTCATGAGTTTTTGGAGTTGAGACAGGATTCGGAGTCGGTGACGGAGATCACCAGGATGTTTACGGAGAGGGCGATGGTTTGCCCTGAGTTTGCTTCGGAGCAGGCTCAGATGACCCGGTATCTGAGCATGCTCAAGACGGATATCAGGCAGTTCGTGTCCACGCAGAGGTGTAGTACCTTGTTGGAGTTGCAGAAGACCGCCAGGCGGCGCGAGTTAGAGATTGAGCTCCAGTTGAGGGAGCAGAGGTAGGCCCCGGTGCAGTCATAGCCTGTGTAACGCCCCAATTCTGGTATGATATTTATTATTATTATTTGTTCAGGTTGCAAGAGGGACTCGACGAGTCAGTGGCCTGACTGTCGAGTAGAATCGAGATTTCGAGCACGTTTAAGTTGGCGACTTGGCGAGTCTGCCAGTCTGGAAGAAACCTAGATCCACGAGTTTTGCACCCTATATAATCCCCCTTATGCGCCCAATCTGGCCTCCCTCACCCTCAGAACGTTTCATAGCAACACGTTAACCTATCTTGAGTGATTTTGGGCATTTTTGTGTGTAGTTTGAAGATTACAAGAGAAGAGGAAGGCTAGATCCAAAGGAGAAGAGAAGAACCAAGATCTTGCATCTATTTCAGAGTCAATTGAGCGGGGGAGATACCGGAGCAGCAGCATACAGTTTCCAGAGCAGTTCATTTACCAGCCAGCGTACGAGGTGAGTTTCCTTGTAGTAGGAACGGGTCTAAGGCCACAATGCCGGCTCGTTTAGTTAACAGTAGTTTCCGGACTTCGGTCTGATGCAGTAGTTAGTATGTTTGATGCCTTTGTGGCTCAAACAGGTTTTGTGTGTTATGTGTTTCAGGTACGGCCCGACTCAGTATGCAGTCTATGTTGTTATGCTAGTTGATACGTGTATGTTATGTTATGTTCAGAAGTTCCGGACTTCGGTCCGATGCAATCAGTTCCGGACTTCGGTCCGATGCAGTTAGTTCCGGACTTTGGTCCGATGCAGTTAGTTCCAGACTTCGGTCCGATGTAGAGGGCAAGGCCCTGGTTAGTTCCGGACTTCGGTCTGATGCAGTTTCTGGACTTCGGTTCGATGCATTGGGCGGGGCCCAGTAGTTGTTTATATGTTTGTATGGTATGTGGTAGTTTGGGGGAACTCACTAAGCTTTGTGCTTACAGTTTCAGTTTTGGTTTCAGGTACTTCCGCAAGTAAAGGGAAGAGCTCGGGATGATGGCATCGCACACACCACAGCTTCAGCTTTATTCCTGGGAGTTTTGTTCAGATACTTAGATATGATTTGATATAGTTTTTGATACGACACTTTTATTATGGCTTTTGAGTTACCCGACGTATGGTTTTTATTATATGATATTTAGTGTTATGACTTTTATTATTATTTAAAACAAAAAATTTTGGGTCGTATTTTTGGATGTTTGAAGTTGGTATCAGAGCCTTGGTTTGAGGGATTCGGGCACACTTCCGGGGGTGTCTGAACTCAAACTAAGGAAGTGGTAAAATGTTTTTCAAAAGAAAAGAGTTTTAGAAAAGTAAAAAGAATTTTTAGAAAGAAAAGAACTTTGAAAAGAGAAAAGGGTGTGGTGCATGCGATCAGCCAAGCTCAAGTAAGTACTCCCAAATTACTCATACAATAGTATGTTTTAGTTTACGTTTGAGTTCCCGCTTCAGTTTCAGTAGAACAACATGCTAGCATAGGACTAAGGATCTAGGAGGATGCCTTATGTGCCTGCTTTATGTGTTTCAGCTTTATAAGAATTGCATGCTAGTAATGAGTAGTCAGTAGTAGGATAGCCTGCTTAGGTTATGCCTGATAGCATGAGCTTAGCATTTTATGCTAGTACAGTTTTTCATTATGAGTACAGAATTGCTTGAGTAGTTTCCATGTCCGAATGCTACTTGCTTAGTGCTTTGTGGGACTTTGAGTGATGGGAGTTAGCCGTTGCGTGAATACGCCACATCACATGTGAACAGGGTTGAATAATCTCAGAGTGTTGGATTTGGCCCTGCTGCGCAACTCTTGTTTGAGTCTAATTGTTGTGGGGATGAGTTCTTTACTCGAAGGATTATCTGAGCCTTGCCACATGCGATGGTATTCAAGTAATGACTAATTGGCATCATCAGGAGGCCTTCAGCAGCTGAGGACTGGTAGGGTTGAGTCAGGGATTTCCCTAGGGCAAGCCTAGGATGAGAGTAGTAGAGATCAGCAGCAGTAGTAGTGGTTTGGTGGAGTCGAAGCAGTTCTTGAGGAAAGTACGAATAGATGTGGAAGGTAGTAGGGGCCCATACTACTGGAAGCAGAGGATCCGTACTTGAATCAAGGAAGGCTGATATGAGACCGGAAGGCCTGTAGTAGTAGTGATCCCTCGAGATATATCAGTGTTTTAGACGTTGTCTTGATGCGTTTTCAGAATGGTGGTTTTACGACCTAGGCCAGCAGCCCGCGGTTCAGGTGCCGGAGAGGGATCGGGCTCAGGAGGCTAGCAACTAGATGAGCAGACCAGGGAGTTTCTTTCTTCAGAGATTACTCGTATCATACTTGAGCAGACTCCTGTGATTTTCGGTTCGATCAAGGAGGGTATCCTAGAGCTGATGGATGAGAGGTTGGGCACCTTCCGTGCCGAGGTGGCGGCCATGATGGGGTCGCGCACGCTTACGTTTAGGGAGTTCAGGGCATGTGGAGCTCCAGATTACCGCGTGGAACGGGACCCCATAGCGAGTACCAGATGGTTGGCGGATGTGGCCAACGCATTCCGCACGAGCAGATGTCCCGAGGGGGACAAGGTCAGATTGGCGTCCTGTCTTCTGAAGGATAGGGCACGAGATTGGTGGGAGGAGGTTGGTCATGCCATCAGTGATGACGCAGCTCTGGATGCCATGACCTGGGCAGACTTTACTACCAGGTTCAGAGCTGAGTTCGCACCGGTTATTGAGGTGCATCAGTTAGCACGTGAGTTTCAGGATTTGACCTAGACTATAGAGACAGTGGCGGAAATTACCGCCAAGTTCAGGGAGAGGGCGCTTCTCGTTCCTCAGTATGTGGCTGATGAGGAAACGAAGAAGGCCCGTTATCATGAGATGCAGGAGTTGTCTACGCAGCTGCAAGAGTTGCTAGACAAGGGTTTTATAAGGCCGAGCAGTTCGCCCTGGGGTGCACCGATTTCGTTTGTAAAGAAAAAGGACAAGTCGCACCGTATGTGTACAGATTACCGGGATCTGAATAAGGTAACGGTAAAGAACCGTTACCCACTTTCGAGGATATATGATTTGTTTGATCAGCTTCAGGGAGCGTCTTGGTTCTCCAAGATCGATTTACGCTTCGGATATCATCAGATGCGGGTCAGAGGCGAGGATGCACAGAAGACTGCTTTCAGGACCGGGTATGGTCATTATGAGTTTGTGGTGATGCCGTTTGGGCTCACCAACGCTCCAGCCGCGTTCATGGACCTCATGAATCGTGTGTGCAGGCCGATGCTGGATCGGTCTGTGATAGTACTCATAGATGATATCTTGGTGTATTCCAAGACTCAGGAGCAGCATGAGGAGCACCTGAGAGAGGTGCTAGAGGTTTTGAGGAGGGAGAGATTTTTCACGAAGTTCTCCAAGTGCGAGTTCTGGTTGCGCGAGGTGCAATTCCTTGGTCACCTCGTCAACCAGAAGGGTATTTTGGTAGATCCGGCCAAGATAGAGGCCGTGATGCAGTGGGAGGTCCCGAAGTCTCCATCCGGGATTCGGAGCTTTCTAGGTTTGGCAGGGTATTACATGAGATTCATCTAGGATTTCTCCAAGATAGCAATACCGCTCACCTGACTAACTAAGAATTCGGTGGCATTTCGTTGGGGTCCTGAGCAGCAGGTAGCATTTGAGACCCTCAGGCAGAGATTGTGCGAGGCACCGATTCTTACCCTGCCAGAGGGAGTAGAGGATTTCGTAGTCTACTGTGATGGCTCGATTACAGGTATGGGAGCGGTGTTGATGCAGCGAGGCCGTGTGATAGCTTACGCCTCGAGACAGTTGAAGCGTCACGAGGCTAACTATCCTACGCATGATTTATAGCTGGGGGCAGTGGTGTTTGCCCTCAAGATTTGGAGACATTACCTCTATGGGGTCCGGTGTACCATTTACACAGATCACAGGAGCTTGAGGTACCTCATGGATCATCCTAATCTGAACACGAGTCAGAGACGATGGTTAGATGTGTTGAAAGATTATGACTGTGAGATCCTTTATCACCCAGGGAAGGCCAACGTAGTGGCCGACGCCCTGAGCCACAAGGCAGTAGCGGCCCCGATCAGAGACATTTGTTTGAGGATGATGGTGTTTACTCCATTATTGGAGCAAATCAAGGAGGCGCAGGTAGAGGGCCGAGTAGCTTCTTTTGACTATGATAGTAGAGGATTGTTGACCCTTCATGGGAGAGTTTGGGTGCCGTACTAGGGCGGAGTACAACAAGTGTTGATGGATGAGGCTCATAAGTGTCGATTTTCCATCCATCCAGGGGCAACGAAGATGTATAGAGATCTTCGACCCAACTATTGGTGGCCCTGCATGAAGCGGGATGTCGCCTGGTACGTAGAAAGATGCCTGACCTGCAAGAAGGTCAAGGCAGAGCACCAGAGGCCCCACGGCAAGATGCAGCCGCTAGACATTCCAGTGTGGAAATGGGAGGATATCACCATGAATTTCATCACTAAGCTTCCCAAGACTACGCATGGAGTGGATTCTATATGGGTTATAGTGGATCGTTTGATGAAGAGTGCTCATTTTATACCGATCCAGGAGAGTATATCGGCCGAGAAGCTAGCCGATATTTATGTGAGAGAGGTGGTGGCACGGCATGGAGTGCCTGTTTTAGTGGTGTCAGACCGAGATGTCCGTTTTACTTCCAGATTCTGGAAGCGGTTTCACGAAGAGATGGTACTCGCCTCCATTTTAGCACCGCTTTCCATCCTCAGACGGACGGGCAGAGCGAAAGAATGATTCAGACTCTCGAGGACATGTTGTGGGCGTGTGTTCTAGACTTCGGTAGCAGTTGGGATACGTATCTTTCGTTAGCAGAATTTTCGTATAAAAACAGTTACCATGCGAGTATTGATCAACCTCCTTTCGAGATGCTCTATGGGAGGAAGTGCAGGACCCCGATTTGTTGGGGCGAGGTTGGTCAGCGAGTCATTGGGAGCACCGAAGTGGTGCTCAAGATGACAGAGTTGATCCAGCAGGTTCGTAGCAGACTGCAGACTGCACAGAGTCGGCAGAAGAGTTACGCCGATAGGAGGCGTTCAGATTTGTAGTTCCTGGTGGGCGATATGGTCCTCCTGAAGGTATCACCCTGGAAGGGTGTAATCAGGTTTCGGAAGAGGGGCAAGCTGGCCCCAGGTTCATCGGTCCTTTTAGGGTTTTGGCTTGGGTGGGTCGGGTTGCTTATCGATTGGATCTTCCGGCAGAGCTCAGCCAGATCCACAACACTTTCCGTGTTTCTCAGTTGAGGAAGTGCTTGGTGGATGAGACAGCAGTAGTACCCTTGGAGGACATTCAGGTTGATAGCAACCTAAATTATATTGAGAGACCCATAGCGATCATGGATCGGAAGACGAAAACCTTGAGGAACAAGGTGGATCAATTAGTGAAGGTGTAGTGGCAACATCGGAAAAGGTCTGAGTGGACGTGGGAGGTAGAGGAGGAAATGAGGGAGCACTACCCAGAGTTGTTCGCAGATGCAGCAGCAGACTTCGAGGACGAAGTCTGAGACAAGTGGGGGAGAGTTGTAACGCCCCAATTCTGGTATGATATTAATTATTATTATTTGTTCAGGTTACAAGAGGGACTCGACGAGTCAGTGGCCTGACACATCGAGTAAAGTCGAGATTTCGAGCACGTTTAAGTTGGCAACTCGGCGAGTCCTCCAGTCTGGAAGAAACCCTAGATCCACGGGTTTTGCACCCTATATAATCCCCCTTATGCACCCAATCTGGCCTCCCTCACCCTCAGAACGTTTCATAGCAACACCTTAACCTATCTTGAGTGATTTTGGGCATTTTTGTGTGAAGTTTGAAGATTAGAAGAGAAGAGGAAGGCTAGATCTAAAGGAGAAGAGAAGAACCAAGACCTTGCATCTATTTCAGAGTCAATTGAGCCGGGGAGATACCGGAGCAGCAACTGACAGTTTCCAGAGTAGTTCATTTACCAACCAGCATACGAGGTGAGTTTCCTTCCAATAGGAACGGGTCTAAGGCCACAATGCCGGCCCGTTTAGTTAACAGTAGTTTCCGGACTTCGGTCTGATGCAGTAGTTAGTATGTTTGATGCCTTCGTGGCTCAGACAGGTTTTGTGTGTTATGTGTTTCGGGTACGGCCCGACTCAGTATACAGTCTATGTTGTTATGCTAGTTGATACGTGTATGCTATGTTATGTTCAGAAGTTCCGGACTTCGGTCCGATGTAGTCAGTTCCGGACTTCGGTCCGATGCAGTTAGTTCCGGACTTTGGTCCGATGCAGTTAGTTCCAGACTTCAGCCCGATGCAGAGGGAAAGGCCCTGGTTAATTGTAGACTTCGGTCCGATGCAGTTTCCGGACTTCGGTCCGATGCATTGGGCGGGGCCCAGTAGTTGTTTATATGTTTGTATGGTATGTGGTAGTTTGGGCGAACTCACTAAGCTTTGTGCTTACAGTTTCAGTTTTTGTTTCAGGTACTTCCGCAAGTAAAGGGAAGAGCTCGGGATGATGGCATCGCACACACCACAACTTCAGCTTTATTCTTGGGAGTTTTGTTCAGATACTTAGATATGATTTGATACAGTTTTGATACGACACTTTTATTATGGATTTTGAGTTACCCGATGTATGGCTTTTATTATATGATATTCAGTGTTATGACTTTTATTATTATTTAAAACAAAATTTTTTGGGTCGTATTTTTGGGATGTTTTAGCCTGCGTCGAAACGGTTGAGGGCCACTCAGTTCCGTCAGGGAAGTCAGAGGGGTCGCACTTGTGGGAAGTGCGGCAAGGTACACGATGGAGGTTGTTGGTCTTCTTCTAGATGCCACAAGTGTGGTAGGGAAGGTCATATCGCTAGGGACTATAGACTTCAGACTCCAGCTGTCGGAGTCCGACTTTGTTATCATTGCGAGCAGGTGGGCCACATGAAGGCCTAATGTCCCCTACTGGCTGCCAGGCCAGTGCAAGCCACAACGCCAACTACCCTGAGGATTACTGGCGGGGGTCAGGGCAGAGCAGAGCCTCCGAAGGTTCAGGGTCGTGCCTTTTAGCTTACAGCCGATGAGGTCAGGACAGTACCAGACGTGGTGACCGGTATGTATTTTCCATATCTTCTGTTTATGAATGTATTATGGGTTTCGATTTCTTTCTGCGTGAGTTGTTAGGGCATAGGAAATGCTAGGGAGAATTCTTAGTGAGGGGATCGTAGATGGTTAGGATCTGGAGGTGTATTCAGGATACGAGATAGGATAGAGAATCGCCAGTTTGGGGCGAGCAGTTGTATTTCTAGAAATTCGGAGGCCATCAGCGGGAATTCGAATACTTTTGAAGTTTGTCACTTCGTATTGGAACGGTTAAGTCGCATATCAGCTTCGCCACCAACAAACAGTGGTTAGTACTCTAAGTGGGGGAGAATTAGGAATTCTCGTATGGAACGATGGCTTTGGGAGAAGTGGTATGTCGAAGTTCGGATGATGGTTTTCAGAATGATTGGATTGAGGCAGACCAGGCATGTGGATAACTTTGTATGGGCCTTGTTAGTTATGTGATCAGGTTCTGAGTATATATGTGTTATGGGGTAGCAGTTTGTTCTACAAATGGATAGTGTAGAGTGAGGTTTCAGCAACGTGACACTTGTTGATGTGGTGAAGGTCGTTGAGTAGAATTCGTTGGATAATGAATGGGGAGGGGAAGGTACGTATCTCAAGGAAGGAGTGATGGAAAACTGAAATGAAGACAGTGGCGTTGATGGATGATCGAAAGTATTTCAGTTATGGGCAGTGGGCATTGAGATGGTGCCAGTTATGTCCCTTGTAGGAGCGTATCCGATTTGGGTGTCTGTTGAGATTGTGGAATTATTCTCGGTTGTGTTAAATCAGATGAGCTGGAAGGTGATACACGAATAGATCCTTGGATTTCAAGTATGGGTATAGTTCTGGGTCAGGTAAATATTGGTATTCCAATCTAGGGTATTCCATCATGAGGATGATCGGGCCCTATGATTTATTCGGACCTGATGTGTTTGTTATTCCAACCCGAGGGTTGATTGGGCCAAACATGTGTAAGGATACGAGGGTATTCCATCCGATGGATGACTAGACCTGTCGTAGGCATACCTGGTATTCCAGCCCGAGACTGATTGGGCCAGGTATGAGTGTTTATGCGATATAGATGGTTGTTCATGGGAGGTGCTTGGAAGCTGAAGGATGTGTTATCCTGTCAGCATGAAAATGGACTAGATTCCGGGAGGGATCAGGATGAGTTTTCAACGTTTCAAGTTACCCGGGTTGTCCCCAGTTTTGGCAGGGGAAAGATAACTTAGTGCTATGTCAGAGCCCAATGGAATATAGTAGTATTCAACTCTCATAAGTCACGAAAGTATGTACGTGTCGGAAATGTGACATTGTCTTCTGGTGATACTTAGATTGAAGTGTGCTGATATTAAGGAAAAGAGGTCGGTGGCGATCCTACACCGGAAGGTGTAATCTTTGAAAGGATGAAGTAGTAGTGTCTGAAGAGACATGGGTAGTTGGGGAAAATCAGAGGTGCAATGTAGGGGTGTTATCCGAAATCATGTGTTGCAATAGGCTTCGAGGACGAAGCCTAATTTAAGTGGGGGAGAGTTGTAACATCCCAAGTTCAAAAGTATAATTTCAGGGGTCTTTGTGTAATTAAGAGAGTCGACTCGGCGAGTAGGTGTTTTGACTCATCGAATCGGAGTGGGTGTTGATCACGTGTTAAGCGACGCAACTCGCTGAGTTGGCGGCTGGACTCGACGAGTTGGTGTTGGGAAGAGAAAACCCTAATTTCTAGGGTTTGCACCCTATTTAAAGGACCTTAATTTCTTTCCCCAGCCTCCTTATCACCCCTTGACGTCCAGAAGCTGTTCTACTCGATTCCAAACCCATATTTGATTGTGTAAAGGAAGAAAGGAGTGTTTTGAAGAAATTATAAGAAGAAGGCTTGGATTTCAAGAAGATTTTGATCAAAGAAGAGCTGGTGGATTCGACTTCTCTGCCCATTGACATCAGTTTGAAGGTATCAAGTTGTCACACCCCGAAAACCAAAGGCGGAAACGTTCCCGGGGTTGACTCCATGTTGTGTATCAAATCCAATGTACATAGTAATCACAGTAAACAACCATTACATTACATATATATGAAAGTTTACATTTGGTTCAAAAGTAAATTGTACAAAAGTTATACATATATCATATGAACAAAACGAGACGAGTCTTCGGAGCACTCCATCTTCGCCAAAAGATATCGCCGGGTACCTGTCTAACTTGGACCTGAGAATACAAGCGGTTTGAAAATCAGCATAAAGCTGGTGAGTTCATAAGCGGTTTTGTTTTGTTTTATGAAAATGTATCGATTTCCTTTAGTTTTCTGAAAAGATTTGATATCCAAGAAAATCCCATATTTTCTTATGTAAAGTAGTTAAGTTATCTTTCATTACAGTTCTATTACAGATATAAGTTAACCCTAGGAAAATCCCATATTTTCCTAATTGTAAGATTGATTGATAACACATAGTATAGTTTAATATACAAAACTATAATTTAGACGAACTGTAAATAGAAAGTATTTTGAAAACCTTGGGACTACATCCCGAACCAGTTATAAGATAATTCGATAAAAACCATGGGATCACTATCCCGAAAGTAGATATAAGATAGCTTGATAAAATCATGGGATTATCATCCCGTATAAGATTTAGTTTCAAAACCATGGGATTGCCATCCCGAACGAAATATAGACACAAGATCATGGGATTATCATCCCGAACGAGGTATAGACATAAAACCATGGGATTACCATCCCGAACGAGATATAGATTCTAAACAGATCCTAGCTGTGAATAAGTTTATATTAATACGCATTGTGAGTCGGGTAACCATACTGATACGAAAACGAGACCTCCTTGACGTTAGTCAGACGTTGAATGATATCCAGAATTTGTCACCCCAGGCGTGCCCGCCTAACTGTAGCTAGCAGTTAAGGTGTGGGATTGTCAGTCCCGAATAGATCTATTCACAAACTCTTCGCTCTCCCTCCAGGAGACTCTGGTTACACTTCCGGAGAGGATTTACTTGATCATCCATAAAGGGTAGTGACTATCTCACAAACTAGTATTAAACTATTCACAGGATTCTCATACGATAACAAACATACAAAGGCTTTAAGACATGATACAGTGAAAATAGTTACATACAATGAGACTATCTGGCAAAACATTTGAATTATACGAAGATAAACTGAATCAGACATAGTTTATCTAATAACTTAATACAGATATCAGTAAGTGATATAATGAGAAACATAGAACCCCAAATTATTCCCATAATAATTTGATTAGATTGATTATTTTCTTAACTAAAATCCATTTAGTTGTAATTGATAATCATTCCTTATGCTCAACATGATACATAAGGAGTAAAAGAATTTATAAGATTGCCAGATATTATTTGAAATACATAGATGTTATGATTTGAAAACAGTTTTGGTTTGCTTGTATTCCCCCCTGAAAACAGTTAAAAACAGTGAAAAAGGCGTAGGGGTATGAACTCACCAGACGAGAAGTATGACGATTTGGATGCTAAGAGTTGATATGGGGCTTGTAAATACACGAGGTTCCTAATTATAATGTAAAGACACACATTTGTATCTAATTAGGACTTAGATTAATTGTTGGATAGGGACAATTGCTTCAAGTCGCGAAAACACTCCGATACGAGTGTTTGGAGGGACCCGGGTGGCGTTTAAGGATGGGAAATGACGCTAGGGACTTGGGACTTGAGTTTACTCCCCATGAGTAAACTTTTAAATGAGTTTACAACCACAAAACACACACATACATGAGTTTACGGCCGTAAACTCATGTGGGTGTGGTTTTGGGTGTTTAAATGGCTTAAATGGCTTATATGGACATGGGAAATGATTCTAGGCTTTGATTTAAATGCATGGAATGGATTAAAATCACCAAAATGATTAATTTATGGGAGTTTACGGCCTAGCATAGGCTTCTGGCCGTAAACTCCTTAATCCTCATGAAAATGATGCTAAATGGTGCTAGAACAAATCACATGTGATTGGTAAAATTAATCCAAGGCCTAACATGAGTTTGCATGGGATTTTTGGGGGATTTGTGGAGTTTACGGCCCATGAAATCCCCTTCATGGCCGTAAACTCTTGTGTGTGGTGTTCCAAGGTGTTTCAAGGTCTAGAACATGCATGAAAGGACTTCTAAAATTCATCTAAGGGCCTTAGGGGTGTGTAGTTTGCATTCTAACACCAAAAATTTTGGAGTTTACGGCCCAAGAACATGTCTTGGCCGTAAAACCTTAGAAACCCCATAAATGTTGTGTTTTAGGCCCTCAAAGTATTTTTGGTTGGTCCCTTGATTTATTCCAAGGCTTTTGGTGGTGTTGGATGGCTTTCTAACACCTTAGAATGAGATTTATGCCAAGTTTTGTGGAGTTTACGGCCCAAGAACTCTCCTTGGCCGTAAACTCATCTAAGTCCCTCAAAATTAATGTTTCAAGTGTCCAAATGCAAGAATCAAAGTCCTATAATTCATATCTAAGTTGTAGGGGTGATTTGGAAGGGTTTAAAGGCATGAAAAACACCATTTTCATGAGTTTACGGCCCAAGCTTATGCCTTGGCCATAAACTCCTTCAAAGTCCACAAAATTATAGTTTTAGGTGTTCTAAGTCCATATCTTCAAGTCCCTTAGCCATATCTAAAGTCCATTTGAGTCTAGGAAGGAGTTTAAGGGCTAAAAACCCTTCAAAATGGTGTTTACGGCCTAGGCTGCCTCCTGGGCCGTAAACTCACATATATTGTCCCATTTCATGATTAAGTGTCTAATTTGGAAGCTAAACATGCTATAGATTAAGGCTAGGAAGATACCTTAAGGATTTGAAGCCTTAAATTTGAGTTTTGGACACTTAATCTTTGGATTTAGGAGAGAGGTTAGAGAGAGAGTAGAGAGAGAAGGAAAAAGCTTCAAATGAGTGCTAAAACATGTTTATATAGTCCCTAAAACTTGGACACGGTGGAATTCTACCCGATACCGGCCTTAAACGATGCTTTGGGTTGCACCCGATTGAGTTTTCGTCACCCGACGAGGATATTTCTAAAACTTATAAAATAAATGTCTTGGGCTAAATTCATGAGTTCCTAAATGATTTGGACCCTCATTGAATGAAAATAAATATATAATTTTAGATAACTAAGCCCAAAAATGATAACGGGACATTTCGATTTCCGACGAGTTATTCGGGTAGAACGGGTTTTCGGCGATGAACAACTTCGGGTTGTTACACAAGTTGTTACCTTGACCTTGTTGCATGTAGATCTAGTCTTGGATGTTGATTTGGGGCCATTTTAGCATGATTAGGGTTCATTTCGGGTTTTGGGTCTAGATCTGAGATTGCAACTTCAGATCTAGACTTGTCTTGGTCCATGTAGTTGGAAAGTATCAACCCTTGGCATGTTTGTGATAATTTCTATCCTTAAACCTTTCCTCTAGCTTGATTTGGGCCAATAACACCTTGTATACACGTAAAGTTGGAAAGTTTACGTGTAAATCTAGCCTTAGGAGTCCAGATCTATAAGTTGGAAGCAATGGGATGGACTGTAATCGATAGATTGGGGATGACACAAGTGGACTCGATGAGTCAGTTCATGCACTCGGCAAGTCGGGTCGCAAAACCCTAGCCTCTTCTGGTTATGACTCAGATCAGTGAGTTGAGTGGTGATTCAATGAGTTGAATAGGACTAGGACTCGGAGATTGAAGGACTCGACGAGTCGAGTCGCAAATGGTGGGGTTTCTAAGTTTATGAACTCGGCGAGTCAATAGGTTGACTCGGCGAGTAGGGTCAATCAGGAAGGTTGACTTTGACCAGGACTTTGACTTTGACCAGTTTGACTTCCAAGGGTATTTTGGTAATTTGGGAACTTATAAATATGGTTTAATTAAAGTGTTAGGTGGTGGAGTTTGTGGCTGTGATCGGAGGATTTGATCTTATCTCTTCAGCTCGACATTTTGCAAGATGAGTTATCCTCACTATACTCAAGGGTCTAAGGCACCAAGGCCGGCCCTTTGATTGTTATGTGGATTGATATTGTTGTGATATGTTAGTTTGGTATCCGGGTAGATAGGATGGTTATATGTCAGTATGATCTGTTAGATCGGTATCCTGGTAGATTGGAAGTGGTTATGCTTAGTGATCGATAGTTGGCCTGACTGTCTGTATGCTGGTATGAAGTCACCTGTTATATGTGCACGTGATTGTTTGGTAGTTGTAGGTTATTCCATCCCGAGGATGATAGGACCCTAGTATGTTATCTGTATAGACTATTATACGATTATCATGTATAGGTGCACATGTTTGACTGGTTATGTGGGGTATTACATCCCGAGGATGATAGGACCCTAGTATGTTGCCTTTATAGATTGTTATATGATTAAATTATATAGATATACATGTTTGATTGGTTATTTGGGCATTCCAACCCGATGGTTGTGGGCCGAGAGTATTCCATCCCGAGGATGATTGTGTTGGATAAGGTGTCTAAGTCCATAACTATTTCTGGTAAGTACTTGACCCGACCTGGCATGGTCCATTTGGGTTGCATGGCACCATGCACTTGGATAGACTAAATGAGAGAAATAACACTTGGAGATTATCAATATATTATAAGTTCTAATATATTAATAATATTATTTGATTAGTTTGATCAAGAATTAATTTAGAATTAATTAAGTGATCAAAAGATAACTAATTAAATATATGGGTTGATTATGTAAATCATCCATGTCTTGTATAGTGGACTAAGAGGCTCCATGGATTATCAAGTTGGGTTCCACCCATAGGATGCTCCATGGGAGTTACAAACCCATGGGTCATGGAAATGAAGAGTCATGACACATTATGGTTTACATGGTGTAACCTTAGACGTATCAACACTATATAAGAGTCCCATTCTCCACCAAAATCGGCTACACATATGAAACAAGAGGGCTAGGCCGATTTTAAGAAGTGTGTGTTCTCTCAAAAGTCTTTCCAAGAGAATTTGGTGTTGTGTGAAGCATTTGAGGCATCACACTTGGGGTGCTAGGCTCACAAGGTTTCAAGGAACATAAGCAACAAGAAGGTAAGTTATTCTATCTTTCATTCAAGTTAAAAATTGTTCCCCATGTATGCTAGATAGGAATATAACCTTGGATTTCAACTTTGCATGATAATTAGACAAACATAGATCCACGGTTATTAGGGTTGCATGTGCACTTAGGAAGTGTTAGAATGCTCAAAACCCATCAGTGGTATCAGAGCCTAGGCTTGTTTGTTTGTTATTTGTGCTAAATGGTTGAAAAAAGTCGATTTTGTGCAATCTGCCTGATGAACTCGCCGAGTCCATGGGGGGACTCTCCGATTTCATGTGTATCTTCAACCTACTCGCCGAGTAGGTTCATGCACTCGGCGAGTAGGAACCTCAGAATGCATATTTTTGACTTTAGTTGCTGGAAATGGACTAGAAAGATTACCCTAAACTGTTTTGGTACTTGAACACTTGTTTTAGATGGTGTAATGTTGTTGCTAATCCATTTACAACAACAAGTTATCAAAATTACAAAGTTTTAAGTGTAATTTTTGATTCATTAAAGTGTTCATGTTCATGTTCTTGATCTTATGATGTTTCGATGATCATAGGAATTGTTTGTAACCTATGTGGTAGATTAATTCTTGATCATTATGTGTTTTAATGGAGTCCATAACTTGTCCTCAAGTTATGGAAAACCAAAAGTCACTTTGCTTTAAAACCATTAAAAGAACACATGGGTTATAAAAATGAAGAGTCTTCATTTTTAATACCCTAATTAACTCATAAGTTACAAGAAATGAAAAGTTTTGAAAGTTTACAAAACTTGCCCTCAAGTTTTGGAACAAGTAAAGTCATGTTAAAACTTTAGTTCCAACCCTTAGAATTTTAAAAGTTAAAATTCTACCCTTATCCTTATAATATTATAAGTTAATAATATATATATATATATATATATATATATATATATATGTGTGTGTGTGTGTGTGTGTGTGTGTGTGTGTGTATAAGATCAAAGTCGTCTTACCGCTAGTACGCCTCAATCACGAAGCCGGTCTATAAGGTGGGTATAAGGTTGTTTCCTATAAAGTGGCAACTTAATGGGTGTCCACTCTCACCCACCGCTTGCTTGACTGGTGGAGGGTCGTTAGCCGAACGGGTAGGACAATGACTTATAAATTCTCATTAAAAGTATGATGAATATTAAAGTAACTAAATGTTTTTTTAAATTCCCAATCTTAGTTACTTTAAGAAAAATGTGAATAAGGTGCTAATCCATGAAATTACACTTTACACATTGTTTAAGTCGTTGGTGGAGCGTGTGTGGTTAACTGGCACACTAACTTGGACTTAACAAGGTAGGTAAAGGGTGAATTAAGGTTTATCATAGTATCGGTGGAGTGTGTGTGGTTTACCAGCACATCGATTGAGTGATAAACTTTAAGGCTACCAAGTGATTTGCATGGTTACTTCACACCACGTTTTGTGATCCTCGGTATCCCAATCACAAAACTTGGAGGGCACACTCGAGATTGAAACATGTCTTTGAAAAGTTCATTGAATCTCAAAAGAATCTAGGAATTTCTAAGAACCAATCAAAACCTAATATTTAATATTTCGGTTTTCGTGGTGGAAATTGGTGAATCATCATTCACCTACCTTTCAAATATGTTATAGCTTGGATTACGGCATACCTCTTCTAAGTTATAATATATTGTGATTGGATCCTAGCCTTAATATTACATTTGGGTGTTTTATTAAGGACTCTCTTAATATCTAAACTAATCTTGTCCTCTTCCTTCAGATGTCTTCAAACAATGCTGCTTCTGGCTCTAATCCTAATGGCTCCTTTACCCTTATGAACTTGTGTGGGAAAGTCACTTTTGATGGATCCAACTTCAATGAATGGATCAGAAACATCAGGATGATTACCCGCTACGAGGACAAAGAATATGTCCTCGACAAGGAGCTTAAGGAGATTGATGAGACCACTGCAACTCGCCAGGAGATCGCTAACTTCCAGGCACATGAAAGGGATGATACCAAAGTGGCATGCATCATGATGGCCACGATGACAGCGGAACTCCAAAAGTCCTATGAGGAAGAGGTCACACTCAGCAAACTTCAGGGTCTCTCAAGACCACAGAAACAGGTCTTAAGGGGAAGTCGGTTGTTAACACTCCTACTCCAAACTCCGCTCCGGTTTTGGCAATCGGGAAAAGTCGAGGGAAGAAGAGAAAGAGCTCTTCGAAGGGTACAAAGGCTAGGACCCTTGATGGCTCTTCTTCAAGTGGAACCAAGAAAGGTTTCGTCACTCCTTCTTCTGACCCCAAAGAGGCTGAATGCTTCTATTGCCATGAAAAATCACATTGGAAGCGAAACTGCCCAAAATACCAGCAAGATGTGAAGGATGGGAAAGTTAAACCCAACCATGCAGGTATTTACATTATCCTATCTAATAACTCACCCCATTCTAACTCTTGGGTCCTTGATACCGGTTGTGGTATTCATATCTGTTCTGATTTGCAGGGACTAAGAAGAAGTGAGAATGTGGAGCAAGGAAGAATAAACTTAATCATGGGGAATAGGAAAGCTTTACCTGTCACCAAGATTGGAGTTTACTCTTTATCGCTAAGTAGTGGGTTTAGTTTAGAGTTAAATAAGTGTTGCTATTTGCCAGAAATGGCAAGAAATATTATTTCCCTTCATGCATTGTACAAACAAGGTTTCGCCTTTTCAGTTGATAATGCAGTTGGTTCTATTAATGCTTTCTTTAATAATGTTCTTTATTTTAAAGCATTACCTTGTGATGGCGTGTATGAAACAGAATTTGTGGTTGATAACTTAGGAAATAATGTATTGTGTATTGATTTTGTTAATAATAACTTGGATAAAGCATCATTATGGCATTGTCGTCTTGGACATACAAGCAAGAAACGCATAGGCCAACTTCAAAAGGATGGAGTCTTGGAGTCATTTGACCTAAAGTCAGATGATAGTGTCAAATCATGCTTACTTGGAAAAATAACAAAGTCACCCTTCACAGGTTCTTGTGAGAGGGGTGAAAGTTTGTTCGATCTTGTACACACGGATGTGTGTGGGCCATTCAAACATGCCACAAGGGATGATAATTGTTATTATTTGACTTTTACCGATGATTACAGTAGATATGGATATGTCTACTTAATCAAGCATAAGTCAGAGACTTTCGAAAAGTTTAAGGAATTTAAACAGGAAGTCGAGAACCAATTGGGCAGGAACATTAAGATGCTTCGATCCGATCGAGGTGGTGAGTATCTTAGTTCAGAGTTCCTCAACTATCTTAGGGAATGTGGGAATGTCTCACAATTGACACCTCCCAGGACACCGCAGTTGAATGGTGTGGCTGAGAGGCGTAATCGAACCTTGTTGGATATGGTTCGTTCCATGATGAGTCGAGCTTCACTACCAATCTCACTCTGGGGGTATGCCTTAGAGACTGCCGCCCATATCCTTAATCTAGTCCCTACAAAGAAAGTTGCCAAAACTCCTCATGAGATGTGGACTGGTAAAGTACCCAAACTAGACCACATCAATATTTGGGGTTGCGAGGCTTTCGTGAGACGCGAGACTCATGATAAGCTCGAACCTCGAAGTGAGAGGTGTATTTTCATCGGCTACCCACAATAATCCTTTGGTTACCTCTTCTACAGACCTAGTGAAAATGTGGTCTTTGTAGCTAGGAGGGATTTCTTTAGAGAGAGAGAGTTCATAAGCCAAGGAAACAGTGGGAGGCAAGTTGATCTTGAAGAAATTCAAGAGTCAAGTGGTGAAGGAACTTCAAACCCTAGCACTCAACTTGAGGAGGAAACTCATGTTGAGCCAATTGACAACTCTATACCTTTAAGGCGTTCCACAAGGGTTAGGAATGCACCTGAGCATTACTATGGATTCCATATTACTGCAGAATGTGATACACTTATCAGTGATGAGACACTGATAGGTCTGGATGAACCTAATAGTTACGCGGAAGCCATGGCAGGCCCTGAATCATCCAAGTGGAAAGAGGCAATGGACAGCGAGATACAGTCCATGTATGACAATCAAGTTTGGAACTTGGTTGAGAATGTACCAGGTCGTAGGACAATAGGGTGCAAATGGATCTTCAAGAAGAAGACCAACATGGATGGTAAAGTACACACTTTTAAGGCACGACTGGATGCAAAGGGCTTCTCTCAAACTCCTGGAGTGGATTATGATGTGTGACATCCCCAAAATCTCGGCCAGAAAAGACCGATTTCATTTATGCTTTTTAAATATTTTCAGAGTAAATCCGTTTGATTTTAAAAGAGATGCTGAATTTGTTCCCAAAAACAAAACATGATAAAATAGATATTTATCAAAACATTTTATATAGAAATATGATTTCACTTCATAATCAAAAGTCGGGATGTCATGTTCCGATACAGATCATAAAGCATAAACGATAACATTACAAGTCATTCAACAATTATATACATATACAGACTTGTAAACAAAACAACATGATGATTCGCCCATCTTAAGCTCTTGCGCCACTTCCTGTAATACAAATGAACTGAGTGGGTCAGGCTTGGGAGCCTGGTGAGCATATAGGGTTTTCAACCCACAATAAATAATTATATTTAATTTCACCAATCCACAATAAAACCCGATTACCCATTCCCGTTATCCTCACTTTACGTCCCTAAAATAACTTCTATTATAAGGAACCTAATTCAGGATTTTCATCGGGACGGACATTACTGCAGAGGGGTTTCCTCAACAATAAGTGCCCTAAAGGCAACCATGTGGGGGATAGAATACACCGGTGAACACGTCGTTCACAACACCTACAGGTAATGAGCCTGCTAGTGTTCCACAGGACAGTCTAGAATAGTCTGTGGTCGTCATCCATACTCTGCTGAATGACTAGAATAACACCAATAACACTGAGGCCTCTCATCTGTTTATTTCACACCAATTATCTACCCATGTTCTACCCAACATATTAGTAGATAAAAATATACATTTTTATACATTATTTAAAATACCTGTATAGCATGCTTTAATAAATACATATTCCACATAACAGATGAGGCATACACACATAACACGTATTTCATAGAGAATATATCAAATCTCTGAGATAAAAGAGAATGAATATACATTCACACATATAACAGCAAAATATATACACATAGCACGTATTTTATATAGAATACTTCCCGTATTCTCAAATACATTCAACAATTACTTGTATACTATCGTGTATTGAAAAGGGACTATACACTCACTTGATCGGAAGACGATCGGGCAGCATTATGGCTTGCAGAAGTAGTGTCTCTCCGTAGATCTGGAAGATCTTCACAAAAAAAAAAACCGGGCTCCTCGCGGGCAGGGCTTCGGCTCGGGAATAACGCTCTTCGGGATCTTCGGGGCTTCGGATCTCGCTTCTGGGCTCGGGAATATTACCGGGGCTTCGGGGTACAAATGACACGCAAATCGAGGAAAACTAGAGAGAAAAGGATGAAATTTGCAAAGGAAAATCGGCTGCCTTCGCAAGCCTTTCATAGGGGTTGAACCTCGGGGTTACGCGGGGCGTACGCCTCGGATGGTAAGTGCTTGCGTCATCGGAGGTACTCGAGTGCTGACTTCGTCATCCTTCGCTGTACGCGGGGCGTTCACTAGAATGCGGGGCGTACTTCGGATAAACCGGCTGACTCCTCTTCGGATAAGATCGAAGGTTTTTAATTAAAAATAAATATTAAATATTTAATAAACTTCAAAAATTCATATCTCCTTCATACGAACTCCGTTTTCGACGTTCTTTATATCCACGCGAAGGTGAGACTACGCTCTACAACTTTCATTTAGACTCCGTCGGCTAATTTTGACTTTTATTTTTATTAATTATTTTTAGGAGGCCAGGACAGAAAATTTCGTTATAAATTCATAACTTCTTCGTCTGACATCCGTTCTCGCCTAACTTTTCATCGTTTCACTACTAACAACGATATCTTCAATTCTCGTTTAGATTGTTTCGGCTAAAAACCGCTCCATCTCAAATCGAGTATTCGGGTTGCATACTGCCCAGTCGAAACTTCAGAAAATCATAACTGCCTCATACGAAGTCAGATTTGGGCGTTCTATATATATTCGGAAACCTCGTTTCGGCCACTACAACTTTATGCAAAGATATCGGGCATATCTAATACTTTAATTTTGACGCTTATTTTATTCTTAATTCATTACATTATAATAATTAAGAAAATAAACACGTAAATCACATAATTCACATAATTCACAAATAATACATTTTTATTATTTCAAATTGGGGTTACAAAGGTTAACCTAGACTATTACATTTCTAAAAATGGCAAGCCCAGAAACACGGGCGTTACACTTCTCCCCACCTTAGAATGATTCCGTCCCCGGAATTACCCATAGGCACAGGTAATGGTTCTAAACTCCTGTGTGGTTTCTGATGTTGTGCCTTGACTCTTGCACAAGTCACACATTCGGCCACATACTTCGCAATGTCGAGCTTCATCGTCGGCCACCAATAATAGGGTTTCAAGTCCTATACATTTTTGTGCTACCGGGATGAATCGAGTACATGGTTTTGTGAGCTTCTTCCATCAAAAGATCTCTGACTCCTCCTGTCTTAGGTATCCAAATCCGATCTTGGAACACCCTCAGTCCGTGACTGTTTACACCGAACACCAACGTTTTGCCCAAACGTTCCTCCTTCCGGTCATTCTTCTCAGAAGCTTCGCTTTGAGCTTTCTTTATACTTTCCAAAATAGTCGAGACAGCTTCAATTCTCAACGCTCTTGGCCTTCTCCTTTCAAGATTGACTTTCCGACTGAGAGCATCAGCAACAACATTGGCTTTACCGGGGTGGTAAAGTATCTCACAGTCGTAGTCTTTAAGTAATTCTAGCCAGCGTCGTTGTCTCATATTCAATTCCTTTTGATTAAAGAGATATTGGAGACTCTTATGATCAGTGAAAAGTTTGCACTTCGTGCCATAGAGGTAATGCCTCCATATTTTCAGAGCGAAAACTACCGCTGCCAACTCCAAATCATGATTCGGGTAGTTCTTTTCATGCTCTTTCAGCTGTTGAGACGCATATGCTATCACCTTTTCTCTTTGGGTCAAAACACAATCCAATCCAACCCCAGACGCATCGCTACAAACAGCGAAGTCTTCAACTCCATCGGGTAGAGAAAGAATCGGTGCCTCGCATAACTTCTTCTTTAGCTTCTCGAATGCTTCTTTATGCTTATCACTCCAAGAATAAGTAGCTCCTTTGTGGGTCAAAGCTGATAATGGACTAGCGATCGAAGAAAAGCCTTGGATAAACCTTCGGTAATATCCGGCTAATCCTAAAAAGCTTCGGATCTCCGTGGGACTTTTCGGTTGTTCCCACTTCATTACAGCTTCAATCTTTGCTGGATCAACCATTATACCTTCTTGGTTGACCACGTGACCCAAGAATTGGACTTCATGAATCCAAAAATCACATTTGGAGAACTTCGCATACAACTTCTCCTTCTTCAAGACTTCCAACACTTCTCGCAAGTGTCTGCCATGCTCTTCTTGGCTTTTTGAATAAATCAGAATGTCATCTATGAACACTATCACAGATTTATCAAGGAACGGATTACAAACTCTGTTCATTAAATCCATGAATGCTGTTGGAGCATTGGTTAATCCAAACGACATAACCAAGAACTCATAGAGCAGTCTTCTCTATATCCTGCTCTCTTACTTTCAGCTGATGATATCTTGACCTCAAGTGGATCTTCGAAAAATAACTTGAACCTTGTAGTTGATCGAATAGGTCATCAATCCTCGGCAACGGATATCTATTCTTTATTGTTGCCTTATTCAGCTCTCGGTAATCAATGCACATCCTCATGCTTCCATCTTTCTTCTTTACGAATAACACCGGAGCTTCCCAGGGTGATGAACTAGGTCTAATGAAACCTTTGTCTAATAACTCCTGAAGTTGCATCATTAGCTCCTTCATCTCCGTTGGTGCTAATCGATAAGGTGCTTTTGCAATTGGCGTTGTACCGGGCAACAAGTCGATACGAAATTCTACTTGTCGATCGAGCGGTAATCCAGGAAGATCTTCGGGAAATACTTCCGGATAATCACACACAACAGGAATATTTTGCATCACATTCTTTTCCTTTTTAGCATCGATCACGAATGCTAAGTATGATGTACACCCCTTGGTCAAACATTTTCTGGCTTTCATTAGAGAAATGATTCCAGAATTTACTCTGCGTTTATCTCCGTACACCATAAACGATTCCTTCCCAGGCGGGTTCACTTTCACTATTTTCTTCTTGCATAAAATTTCGGCATCATTGGCGCTAAGCCAATCCATTCCCAAAACGATGTCGAAACCGTTAAGTTCGATAGGCAATAATTCCTCGTGGAACTTATTCCCATTCAGATCAATTAAGATGTTTTTCATATGATGGCTAACAGGTACAAACTTGCCACTAGCAACTTCGACTAATAAGGCATTATCTAGTCTATCAACAGGCAAAGCTAGTTTTCTACCAAATTCATGCAATATAAAGGAGTAGTTGGCTCCAGAATCAAATAAAATTTGGGCAGGCAATTTGTTAACGAGAAAGGTACCTGAAGCGACATCAGCTTCATCTTTAGCAGCTTCCAGTGTCATCTGGAATGCCCTCGCCTTTGGCTTTGGCGGAATGTTGGGTCTTGCTGCTTCCTTCTTTTTCGGACAATCCCTTGAGATGTGCCCCTCCTCACCACAACCATAACAAACATTCTTGGTGAAGGTGCAGTCGTTGGCATAATGCCCTGGCTTTCTATATTTGAAGCATGTGGTTTCCCCACCACACTTCCCATGATGCTTCTTCTTGCACTTGTCGCACCATTTCGCCTCTACCTTTCTTCCACTTCCCTTCGAACTAGACTTCGAGAATTTACTTTTCTTGATGGACCCTGAAAATCCATCGATTTTCCTCTTATCACCAACCTCTGACCTTTCCAGACCTTTTTCCCTGATCTGGGTCTCAACATTTCTAGCAGCCCAGATGGCGGCTTTTAATGTGGTTGCTTGCTTAACCATTGGACCATAGTCCGCTGGTAGTCCAAGGGCAAACTTGTTGACCTTAGAGAGTTCTGTAGGCACCAAATATGGGATAAACTTCATCTTTTCTGTGAAACTTGCAGCGTATTCAGTAATGCTCAATTTCCCTTTCTTCAAATTCTGAAACTCATTACTGATTTCCAGAAGGTCCTGCTCGGAGCAGTATTGCAGTTTTAGTTGTTCCACAAAGTCTTCCCAAGACATTTTGCTTGCTTCTCCCTTGGGCATAGAGTCAGCTAACAGCTTCCACCAACTCAACACACCAGATTTTAGCAGAGGGATTGCAAGAGTGGTCTTCTTCCTGTTGCTGCATTCGCAACTTTCAAACATAGTCTCCATTTCGGAGACCCAGTCCATAACTTGCACCGGCGTCGGGCTTCCGGATAGACATGGTGGTTTGGACGCCATGAAATCCTTGTACTTACACCCACGACCATCATTTCCTCCATACTGGTTATTGCGTCTAACCACTGGTTGTTCGTCTTGACCAATGATCCCACTAAAGTTTTCTCCTTCAGACTGCCCTCCATTCTCCTCGGGCTCTTCCGCTTGAATTGACGGTTCTTCACGATTCTGCCTAAGCAGGCGTCTTGTTTCTTCCATCTGACGATCCAACATCATTTGAATCATCATTTGTACACCAGCCACTGTTATCGGCTCAGGTGCAGCAGCTACAACAGGTACTTGTTGATTTACAGGTGGCTGATTCCTGTTTTCATCAGCATTTCCAACTCCGCTTCTTGTTCTCACCATTTTTGATCTACACACCGAATAATTTCACCTTATTACTCCAAACGATTACATGCTAGTTCTAATATCGTATACATACGCTTAGAATCCTAAACACATAAACCTTCAGATCCGGTTGGCAACAAACCGTAGATCCGAACAAATAATATCATATATGGCAACATATAACATTTAGCACATAAAAGCATTTTAGGCAACTCTCCTAAAATAAACTAGTGCTCGTGTCTAAATTTATCAGACACACATCTCACAATCTCCACTTAGCATCTTGAGTTTAAGTCTAGAAATCCTACCAATTCCTAGTTCGCTTAAACGAATGCTCTGATACCAACTGTGACATCCCCAAAATCCTGGCCAGAAAAGACCGATTTCATTTATGCTTTTTAAACATTTTCAGAGTAAATCCGTTTGATTTTAAAAGAGATGCGGAATTTGTTCCCAAACACAAAACATGATAAAATAGATATTTATCAAAACATTTCATATAGAAATATGATTTCATTTCATAATCAAAAGTCGGGATGTCATGTTACGATACAAATCATAAATCATAAACGATAACATTACAAGTCATTCAACAATTATATACATATACATACTTGTAAACAAAACAACTTGATGATTCGCCCATCTTAAGCTCTTGCGTCACTTCCTGTAATACAAATAAACTGAGTGGGTCAGGCTTAGGAGCCTGGTGAGCATATAGGGTTTTCAACCCACAATAAATAATTATATTTAATTTCACCAATCCACAATAAAACCCGATTACCCATTCCTGTTATCCTCACTTTACGTCCCTAAAATAACTTCTATTATAAGGAACCTAATTCAGGATTTTCATCGGGACGGACATTACTGCAGAGGGGCTTCCTCAACAATAAGTTCCCTAAAGGCAACCATGTGGGGGATAGAGTACACCGGTGAACACGTCGTTCACAACACCTACAGGTAATGAGCATGCTAGTGTTCCACAGGACAGTCTAGAATAGTCCGTGGTCATCATCCATACTCTGCTGAATGACTAGAATAACACCAATAACACCGAGTCCTCTCATCTGTTTATTTTACACCAATTATCTACCCATGTTCTACCCAACATATTAGTAGATAAAAATATACATTTTTATACATTATTAAAAAAAAACTTGTATAGCATGCTTTAATCAATACATATTCCACATAACAGATGAGGCATACACACATAACACGTATTTCATAGAGAATATATCAGATCTATGAGATAAAAGAGAATGAATATACATTCACACATATAACAGCAAAATATATACACATAGCACGTATTTTATATAGAATACTTCCCGTATTCTCAAATACATTCAACAATTACTTGTATAATATTGTGTATTGAAAAGGGACTATACACTCACTTGATCGGAAGACGATCGGGCAACACTATGGCTTGCAGAAGTAGTGTCTCTTCGTAGATCTGGAAGATCTTCACAAAAAAAAAAAACCGGGCTCCTCGCGGGCAGGGCTTCGGCTCGGGAATAACGCTCTTCGGGATCTTCGGGGCTTCGGATCTCGCTTCGGGGCTCGGGAATATTACCGGGGCTTCGGGGTACAAACGGAACGCAAATCAAGGAAAACTAGAGAGAAAATGATGAAATTTGCAAAGGAAAATCGGCTGCCTTCGCAAGCCTTTTATAGGGGCTGAACCTCGGGGTTATGCGGGGCGTACGCCTCGGATCGTAAGCGCTTGCGTCATCGGAGGTACTCGAGTGCTGACTTCGTCATCCTTCGTTGTACGCGGGGCATTCACTAGTACGCGGGGCGTACTTCGGATAGACCGGCTGACTCCTCTTCGGATAACATCGAAGGTTTTTAATTAAAAATAAATATTAAATATTTATAAAACTTCAAAAATTCATATCTCCTTTATACAAACTCCGTTTTCGACGTTCTTTATATCCACGCGAAGGTGAGACTACGCTCTACAACTTTCGTTTAGACTCCGTCGGCTAATTTTGAATTTTATTTTTATTAATTATTTTTAGGAGGTCAGGACAGAAAATTGCGTTATAAATTCATAACTTCTTCGTCTGACGTCCGTTCTCGCCTAACTTTTCATCGTTTCACTACTAACAATGAGATCTTCGATTCTTATTTAGATTGTTTCGGCTAAACACCGCTCGATCTCAAATCGAGTATTCGGGCTGCATACTGCCCAGTCGAAACTTCAGAAAATCATAACTTCCTCATACGAAGTCAGATTTGGGCGTTCTATATATATTCGGAAACCTCGTTTCGGCCACTACAACTTTATGCAAAGATATCGGGCATATCTAATACTTTAATTTTGACGCTTATTTTATTCTTAATTCATTACATTATAATAATTAAGAAAATAAACACGTAAATCACATAATTCACATAATTCACAAATAATACATTTTTATTATTTCAAGTTGGGGTTACAAAGGTTAACCTATACTATTACATTGCTAAAAATGGCAAGCCCAGAAACACGGGCGTTACATGATGAGACCTTTTCTCCAGTGGCCAAGAGTAAGTCTATTAGGGTTCTGTTAGCCATAGCTGCATTTCATGACTATGAAATATGGCAAATGGATGTCAAAACCGCTTTCCTTAATGGAAAGTTGGCTGAAGATGTTTACATGAGTCAGCCAGAAGGTTTTGTCAGCAACGAGTACCCTAATAGAGTGTGTAAGCTTGAGAAATCCATTTATGGATTAAAGGAAGCACCTCGCAAATGGAATCTTTGATTTGATGAGAAAGTAAAGGAATTTGGCTTTTCTAGGAGTGAAGATGAATCTTGTGTGTATGTCAAGGCTAGTGGGAGTATAGTTAGATTTTTGGTATTGTATGTAGATGACATACTACTCATAGGAAATGACATCCCAACTTTGTAGGAAGTTAAGTCCTGGCTTGGGAAGTGTTTCTCTATGAAGGACCTAGGAGAAGCTACCTATATTCTAGGGATAAGGATCTTGAGAGACCGGAGTAAAAGACTAATTGGACTTAGTCAGAGTACCTACTTGGATAAGGTGCTGAAGAGATTCAGCATGCAGGACTCCAAGAAAGGAGAGTTACCCATCCAGAGTAACGCTAGATTGAGTAAGACACAAAGCCCTAGCACTGAGGTTGAGATAGAAGAAATGAGTCGAATACCTTATGCTTCGGCTGTAGGATCGATCATGTATGCTATGACGTGTACTCGACCTGATGTAGCCTTTGACCTAAGCATGGTTAGCAGGTATCAGGGAAACCCTGGAAAGGCACACTGGACTGCGGTAAAGAATATCCTCAAGTACCTACGGAGGACTAAGGACTGGGTCCTTACCCTCGGTGGGAGTGATGACTTGAGAGTTTTAGGGTATAGTGATGCTAGCTTTCAGACTGATAGGGATAATTTCCGCTCACAGTCAGGCTGGGTCTTTACCCTAAACGGAGAAGCAATTTCTTGGAAGAGTTCCAAGCAAGAAACAATGGCTGATTGAACTTGTGAATCAGAGTATATTGCAGCTAGCGAGGCAGTAAAGGAGGCGATATGGCTGAAGAACTTCATTGGAGACCTTGGAGTTGTATCAGCTATTAAAGAGCCAATGGAAATTTTCTGTGATAGTGAAAGCGCTGTTGCCTTAGCCAAGGAACCAAGGGATCACGGGAGATCCAGACACATCGACAGAAAATACCATTTTATCAGACATCGAATAGAAGAAGGACTCCTCGTGGCAAAGAGGGTATCATCGGATGAGAATCCAGCAGATACCCTCACGAAGGGACTGACTCGGGTTAAGCATCTCCAGCATGCTCGGAGCATAGGGCTGAAGGATGATATTAGATTTAGTAGTTAGATAACCTCGAAATTTGTAAAGTGTAATTGACATTAGATGATGAATAAAAGGTGTTTTATTTATGATTAAAGTGTTGCTATCTCTTGTCGATCGTTTACTATATTTCTTTTGCATGTTTTGACTTCCAGAATAGTTATGTTTGGTATATCATATTATTCAAACCTCCACAGTCGGTCATATGTTGGAAGTAGGTATGAATAAAGACTGTCATGATTGGTTGCAGAGGTCTAAGGTGTTGGACATGGCTACAATAATCATGAGTGCTCATAAGTTCTGAGAATTGGACTCAACCTACGCTCACTGGAATCACTTCATGGAATTTATCTCGAGTGATTGTGAGACGGTAATATCATATAAGTCTTCAAACCTAGAGATATGATTTGTTACTTATGAGTTGGTTAATTATGCATTGATTGTACGAAAACGCATTGGTAACTCGATGTTATAAAACATGCTTTTGTCTATAATTCAATGAGTGGTAGAACAAACATATGATTCGAAGTTTATCTGTTCCTTCTTGGATTAGAAGCTGATATCTGGGCCCCTCGATGATTTTGTTTTGACCTATGTACCGGACCCGGTCAGAACTAAGTTGATGTGTTCAATTAAGTGATGGGTTTTGGTCATAAGACATCCTATGTGCTCATACAAACCCTAATGCTTGGATCTAGGTTTCTCTATTGTACATGCTTTGAATCCAAGACTATAAACCCTAATTCTAGCATATGGAAATCAAGATTAACATATAATTAGGTTTAAGATATTACCTTGATTGTTATGTAGCAATAACAATCCCAATTCCTCCTTGAATTGACTTTGGAAGGCTTAGAGTCACAAGTGTCACTCCTCTAATGGCTCACAAACACCATAAGCAAGAGGATGAAGAGGAGAGAGGATGGAGGCTGCCAAAACCGTGTAAAAACCCTAGCAATAAGCTTAGCCACGTTTTTGGTCCTTAAGGGATCTATATATATTGAGGCAATTAGGGTTATCTAACATGGAAACCCTAATTTAGTTGCTTAAGCCCTAAGCAACCCATAGAGCCCTTTCCATAAGGCCTTGGACGATTTCATATGGACTTCCCCCATAGAATTCGTCCACCTTATGATACAAGGCAATCCATGGCCCAAATTGCAATTATCTTATAATTACAATTCCAGTCCCTTAAGTTTAATTAATATATTTTAGTCACAAAACTAATTACCAATTAACTATTGACTAATATTAATTAAACAATATGATTTCTCCTTTAATATATTATTCTCATAATATATTAATAAATCATATTTAATCCTTTCTCTCCATAATTCATCCTATCAAGTTGCTTCGGTGAAGGCAACCCAAAAGGACCATGCACCATCGGGTCAAGTACATACCAAAATAGTTATGGACTTAGAGACTAATACAACATTAAGTTCTTTGTCAAGCAAATCAGGAATCGAGAAACAAACTGTTGGACAATAAGTAAGACATTGTTCCATGTAATTGTCAGGCTGATATCCAGAACAGAGGATTATATGATCACTTATCTTAAATGGCGTATCAACATCTTCTCAGTTCCAAGATACCTTGAAAGAGCTGCGATTGCCGATCGGTTCCTGAAGTATTGCAGTTATAGTTATTAGACTTATCCAAGTGGGAGACTGTTGGATAAGGTGTCTAAGTCCATAACTATTTCTGGTAAGTACTTGACCTGACCCGGTATGGTCCATTTGGGTTGCATGGCACCATGCACTTGGATAGACTAAATGAGAGAAATAACGCTTGGAGATTATTAATATATTATAAGTTCTAATATATTAATAATATTATTTGATTAGTTTGATCAAGAATTAATTTAGAA
The DNA here is from genome assembly GCF_002870075.4 of Lactuca sativa. Lineage (NCBI taxonomy): Eukaryota > Viridiplantae > Streptophyta > Magnoliopsida > Asterales > Asteraceae > Lactuca > Lactuca sativa. The sequence continues at coordinate 2,610,719 of NC_056623.2, read as the reverse complement.
TTAATTAAGTGATCAAAAGATAACTAATTAAATATATGGGTTGATTATGTAAATCATCCATGTCTTGTATAGTGGACTAAGAGGCTCCATGGATTATCAAGTTGGGTTCCACCCATAGGATGCTCCATGGGAGTTACAAACCCATGGGTCATGGAAATGAAGAGTCATGACACATTATGGTTTACATGGTGTAACCCTAGATGTATCAACACTATATAAGAGTCCCATTCTCCACCAAAATCGGCTACACATATGAAACAAGAGGGCTAGGCCGATTTTAAGAAGTGTGTGTTCTCTCAAAAGTCTTTCCAAGAGCATTTGGTGTTGTGTGAAGCATTTGAGGCATCACACTTGGGGTGCTAGGATCACAAGGTTTCAAGGAACATAAGCAACAACAAGGTAAGTTATTCTATCTTTCATTCAAGTTAAAAATTGTTCCCCATGTATGCTAGATAGGAATATAACCTTGGAATTCAACTTTGCATGATAATTAGACAAGCATAGATCCAAGGTTATTAGGGTTGCATGTACACTTAGGAAGTGTTAGAATGCTCAAAACCCATCAGATTGGACTCGTAGTATGTGGGGTATTCCAACCCGATGGTTGATTGGACCCATAATATGTTGGCATTCCAACCGGATGGTTGAGGGGCCTGGGGTATTCCATCCTGACGGATGATTGGGCCCATAGTATGCTGTTTGTTACTGTATGTGTATTGTTGTGTGTATGCGTATTTTGGGGGTAACTCAATAAGCTTTCTGGCTCACAGTTTCAGTTTATTGTTTCAGGTGCAGATGATGATCGTGGGAAGGCGAAGGTGTGACCGTACACTTCCTCGATTTATGATAATGATTTCTGGGAAACTCTGATATGAAACCATTTTGGAAACCTTTTTGTAATAAATATTGGTACTCGGGTTGATTTTAAAAGTTTAAATTTGTCTTGAATTTTTGGATGGTTACAATAATTGGTTTATTGTTGGTTGATGAAATTAATATAAATATTTATTGTGGGTTGAAAACCCTATGTGCTCACAAGGCTCCCATGCCTAACCCACTCAGTTTTCTTTGTATTACAGGAAGTGGCGCGAGAGCCTAAGTTGGATGACTTGTCAAGATATTTTGGATTATAGGCATGTTGTGTATATAACTGTTGTAAGGCTTATAATGTGCCGTTATGATTTTGGTATGTATTGGAACATGACATCCCGAGTTTTGTTATATAATGAAAATACATTTCTTTAAGAAATGCTTTGGTAAATCTTATTTTATCATATTTCGTTTTGGGAACAAATTTCGCAACTCTTTTAATCAAATGATTACTCTGAATTTTTTTTAAAAGCATAAATGAAACCGGTCTTTTCTGGCCGTGAATTTGGGGATGTCACACTAAGCAGTCGAACACTCATTTTCTGATAGTTTACAAATTCTTGAGTGAAATGGCTTCTATCCATCTATAAGTGATAGTTAAGCCAAATTTGAAATTCCTAGCATAATTATGCTCACTTATAAGAGACATGATATGGAAAGACTGGTCATCACTCATCCATGACCCCTAAATCCTAAAAGTATAGTTTCCATCACAACATTTAAATAAAAGCCTTCTACTATCATTTTTCATAAAACATAGTTGATAACCATTTGCAACTACATAATCATATAACATGTGTTTCAATTATTTAGGATTCCCAAACCTCATACCTAACACATGATGGTCCTTCCAGTGTTGCTCTTCATTGAAAATATTTGGCAAATCATCAGCTTCTTCAGATTCATTCTCAGCCATCTCATAATCTGGAGCATTACCCTTTTTGAAAAAACGAGGGTTGATATTTTCATGCCTATGCCTTATCTCACTCGTTTCAGCATCAACCTGTATATCATCAACTACTTCTTCCTGGATATTATCTACTATTTTCTCTCTTTCTTCATCCAACCACTCCTGCATGTTAGTATTACCAAAATGGTCTACATACATTGGAACTTTAGCACCACATTCATAAGCAATGGCTATAAAATCTGCATACTCAAGTTCATTCCTAATTAACCTCAAACATTTTGGAAAATCAACACCAGGAAAACAATAATAGAGTTGCTCACATTTTCCTCCTGAGAATCTTTCTATGAACGCGTAACAATTATCCTTATCCATGCTTGTGAAATAAATGTTCACCAACCTCTAATTAATACAGTCAGTGTATCGTATGGGGTACTTGGCAAAGATATCTTGGAAGTGCACACCCATAATGATGTAGAAAACCATGGTTGAGGAAAGAAAATGGTGGAAGGAAATGTATACAGTCGAAGAAGAAAGGATGAATAAAGTGTTGTCGGTATTGGTCTCATTAAAAACCTAACGAGATACAGTCACCACTTACACGTCGACAACTTAAATAAGGTGACAAAGAAGGCACCGACTTACCCATTCATTTATTCAAAAAGGAACACCTAGACCCGACAAAAACAACTTTATTCCCTCATAAAATACGCAAATAAGTTAAGGGACCGATTGAACAAATTCGAAATATTTTGCTTGGCTAATGTGTCATTTTCCTTAGATTATATATAACGATAAATTATTTTTTAAATGAAAATAAATTCAATCCTTGATAATTTTCGCTTTTAAACATTATTATAGTATATCGATGAGTTTAATTCTATGTGAACATCAAGTTTTGTTTTACAAAAATTCAAATCATGTGGTATATAACACATAAAAAAATTACGGAAAGATAGATGCTACTATATATGCCATCATATTAAAGAGAACTATATGATATATGATATTATTAGTTGTTGACCATTTAATTGTAAGTTTAGATAATTACAGGGAATGTATTTTTATAATTTATAAAAGGATATATATGGAAGAATTTTATAAATGCTTCATAAGTTTGTTGAAAATTTAATCTAAATAGCTTTTCAAAAAAATTGTTACGACTCCACTTAGGGAAATAATAACCAACTATGAAATTGTTGACAATTATTCGAAATTAACAGTTGCAGCAACTCACATTCGAGTATAAACAGGTGACCTTTAAGTGTGGGTTTGAATGGGTTACCATTTTTTTTTAAATTTCTTTTCGATTTTTAAAACGATATTTAGAATTAATAGTGATTAGAAACGAGGTGTGAGACCTATGTATTATATGAATTTATTTAAAAGAAAAATTAAATATGAAATACTAAACATTTAAGAAGTTTAGTTTATAGAAAATGAAAAAAATATTAAATTATTAAAATTAAAGTGTTTTTTTTTCTATTCTAAATTTAAATAAATAAACAAAAGAAACTAATGTGATTTTTATTTAGTGATTTTGAATTAGAAGGAAAGCCCAATAACAAAATTGATATTAATTTATTATTGCATTTAAATATTATAACTAAAAAATATATGTGACGAAATGAATGAAAATCTGACATACGATAAAAAAAAACTTTATTTATTTATTAATTAAAGTAGATGATTTAACACCTTGTACACTATTTTTAAGGAATTTTGAATTTTCAGCATGTTTTAACTTATTTCAGCCATTTCATTTGTAGTTGATTTTTTTTTCTGAAATATTCTATTGGCTCTATATAACTAAAATACAACCCAAATTAACTTTTCATACAAATGATTGAAATTGTTGTTTTTACTTTTTTACTCAAGTCCAATTTCAGTTACATTGAGATATTATTTAATAAAGTCATACTAAATTCGTGAAATACAGAAATGTACTTGCAGTCACACCTCATTTGTAGGGCTACTTCTTAGAACGTTTCAAATATTTATTCGTATTTCTCATTCTTGTCTTTTCAATCTCTATAAATATGGACCCATCATTTTTTATATATACGGATCACGGCCGGTATTGTCGAATTCAGATCTATCGAATGTGGCCCGAACTAGAAACAAGTGCTGAGGACCGATTTGTGATAAAGAAAAAACAACTAACTTTTAAATGGCATTTATAAAAGGCTAGACATTTTTTTTTGCTCAAATATTGTAGTACATAATCCTATCGTGACCAAACATGATTTTATAATATTTTTGAAATCGAGAATTAAAAATTAAAAATATTGCTTTAACTTTTACTGAAGATTATATTTCGAAAAACATACATATGATGTTAGGTAATAAGGGGGACCGGGATTCCGATACTCGCCAATGGATCCGGATCGCCGAGTGCCGAGTACGAGCATCTAAACATAAATAATCCTTACTAATAACATGATCCTAACACTATTTATTATGCACAAAATGATCGTTTTAAGGATTCTAGCATACAAAAGCTTTCCTAAATCATTTTTTGTTGTATTACTTCACAAAATCATATTGTAAACATCACATAATCTCAACTTATAACACCTCATACAATCAAATAGACCATACATAAGTATTAGAGCATGAAATTTCCCATACATGTACTTAAACCACCACAAGAAATGACTAACCACAAGTCCAAAAGAAACGAGTTAGGAACTAAGGAAGTTAGCCTAACAACAATCAAACAAAATCCTACAACAGTGCATAAAGACCCAGATCAGAAAACACATCAAATAACAAAATTGCGCAGCTCCGTTCGTCAGTCGCACCGCTCTTACGCAACAAATAACTTTCGGTATGAGCGACCTTTGGTGTTCCAGTTCAGTTTATGACCATCCATATATGGATTTTGACTAGAAAAATGCTTCTAAGAATATCTAGATATGTCTCATACATTGTGGTAATCATTTGAGTGTCCAAAACATCCCCAACATGTCAATAACATTACTTTGAGTGCATGAACATGGCCACCACCCTACCAATTCAACATGAATTCAAGATGGAAAGAAAACAATCATAGATGAGTAGATTATACCTCTAGAAAATTCAGAAATGACACCAAGAGGATTTCTAGAAGAGAAGGCTCCCAAATACACCACCAAAAAATGATCAAAATGGCTTCTTCCTTCACACTTTCTTCACTCCCACACTCCACCAAAGGCAAGCACTCTTAGGAATCACTCTCAAGTATGATTGAGGCTATATGTAGGGTTTGTTCGCTACAAATAGAGATGATTCCAGGATTTTAGGGTTAGGGTTGCTTAACACTTCATAACTTTCAAATTAGGTCCCTTAAGTGCGAGAAAATGACTCTATGACCCATGTATATGATCAAGTATCATTTTCTTGAACTTTGATCCATAAAAGTTAACTCTAACCATTCCAAAAGTAAATTAACAAGGGTAGATAACAGAAAACTAACCTCGATGACGGAATAGGAAAGTGTAGGCGGTTACAATCCTCCCTTCCTTAAGAGGATTCCATCCAGGAATTAGGAACTGAAACGAACAGACAAGGATAACAACCCCTCATATCATCTTCAAGCTCCCAAGTCATGTCACCTTCATGCTTGTTCTTTCATAAGACTTTCATGAGCTTCACCCTCTTCTTATGTAGTTGCATTTTTTCACGTTCCAAGATTGCTTCGGGTTCTTCCAACAATCTTTTTGACTCATCAATCGGCAACTCATCCAAAGTTAGAATGCTCGTCTCCTCAACTGAGCAATTTAGTAGGTAACATACATGGAACACATTATGGATTCCTTTTAGCCCTGGTGGTAACTCCAACATTTACACCAGATCACCAACATGCTCCAACACAATAAGTGGACAAATGTAACTAGGTCCTAACTTGCCTCGCTAGCTGAAATAAATGATCCCCTTCTAAGGTGAGACTTTCAGAATTACTTTTTCGCCCACCTCGAAGGTATTGGGTCGGTACTTCTGATCTGATTATTTCTCTTTCCTATCACGTACCACCTACAAGCGATCACGAGTTATCTTCGCTTTCTCCTCAGTAATTTGCACAATTTACAAACTCGCAAACTGTTTCTCCCCTAGATCTAACCAACAAGTAGGAGTGCGACATTTCCTCCCGTAGAGCATCTTGTACGGTGCCATGTCGATACTGGAATGGTAAGTGTTGTTGTTGGCGAACACCACCAAGGTTAAATGGGTATCACAACTCTCACCATATTCAATGACACAAGCTAGTAACATGTTGTCGAGCATCTCGTACGGTGTCATGTCGATACTGGAATGGTAAGTGTTGCTGCAGGCAAACTCCACCAAAGGTAAATGGGTATCACAACTACCACCATATTCGATAACACAAACTCGTAACATGTCCTCAAGAGTCTATATGGTCCTTTCACTCTTCCCATCAGTCTGAGGATGATAAGATGTGCTCAAATATACTCTTATTCCCAGATCCTCCTATAATTTCTGCCAGAATCTCGAAGCAAACAGGTTATCACGATCTGAAATGATAGATAATGGTAGACGATGTCGTGTGACGATCTTCTCCACATACATATTTGCTAATTTTTCCAACTTCTCATTCTCCCTGGTTTCCCAAAAGTGGGCACTTTTCGTCAATCGATCCACAATTACCCAAATCATTTCATTTCCCCACTATGTTTGCGGTACTTTTGTGATGAAATCTATCGTGATATTATCCAATTTCCACTCGGGGAGCTCTGGCCACTGCAACTCTCTGTAAATTCGTTGGTGACCAGCCTTGACCTGAGCATAAGTCACACACTCCGATACATATTTTTCTAGCTCCCTCTTCATAGTCGACCACCAATAATTGACTTTCAAGTCTCAATGCATCTTCGTCGTGCCTGGGTGGACTGAATACTTATATATATATATATATATATATATATATATATATATATATATATATATATATATATATATATATATATATATATATATATATATATAAGTGTCTTGTAATAGTGTGTCACGAACACCACCCACCTTAGGGACCCATAATCATCCCTGAAAGGTCCTAAGTCCCCGACTATTTTGTTGGATTAGGTATCTAAGTGTATAACTATAATTGGTATAAACTTGAATTGATAGTAGCACAGTCCTTTTGAATTGCCCTCAAACATAGCAATTGAATAGGATAACTTTTGGAGAGAAGGAATGATTTATAAATTTATTATATGATTAATAAATTAATTAGAAATCAAAATGAATGATTTGTTAATATATTATGTAATATCCTGACTCCCAGGTATAATATTTAATTAATTTGCATACATGTTGTCAGAGCAACTCGAAGAGTTGGAGGCCCTAACTCGCCGAGTAGAGGATTTAATGGCCGAGTGGTTTTTAGAGTCTACTCGACGAGTTGGAGGACCACAACTCGACGAGTAGGAGCTGAGTGTGAAAACCCTAATTTTCAGGGTTTGTGCCCTATTTAAAGGACCTTAAGCCTTCATTTCCGCCTCCCTTATCACTTTAACACCCTGAGAAAAACCCTAAATGAGTCGGTATCATCTGTGTTAGAAAGAGAGAGAGAGAGAGAGAGAGAGAGAGAGAGACTAAAAGTGTGCGATTTGGTGCATTCTTGGAAGGAGATAGAAGAGCATAAGGCTTGGAATGAGAAGAAGCCCTTGGATCCAGTGTTCTTTCAGTGCAAGCTGCTATTTGGAGGTAAAAAGTTATCACCCTGATCATTGTTTGGTTAGGTCTCTTCTTTAGGGAGTTTGTGGCCATTTCCATCATCCTTTTGAGCCTTTGAGTTATTTGATCATGCCATGAAGTTGAAACTTCAGATCTGGGCAGTATCAGTTCCCTTGGGCCTAAAGATTCAAGCTTTATCAAGCTATTTGCCAAGTTTCTGACATTAAACCCTCTATAGAGATTTGTTTTGGCATTTTGAGCCCTAGGTGACACGCATGGACGTAAAGCTTGTAGCTTTACATGGTATTTCAGCATTGGGGGGGCTAGATCTAGAGTATGGGGCTTTAGTTCTGCTTAAAATCATCTAAATGAGAAATGGACTTAAGGGACTCGACGAGTGGATGATCCAACTCGACGAGTCGGTTAGGGGTTTCCCCTATAGTCTGGACATGTGCAAACTCGACGAGTTAATGAGACAACTCGGCGAGTTGATTTGGAGTGTTCCCGAGTTTTTGAGAACAGGAGGGACTCGACGAGTCGCATAGATGCACTCGACGTGTTGGGTCAACATGGAGTGTTGACTCGATTGTTGACTTCCATTGAGTGTTAGGGTTTGGTCAAGTTACGGATCTGGAGGCTATGGAGGGGTAAAATGGTCTTTTCACCTTTTCCAAGAGTTAGTAAAGGGGTTAGCTTAATATCTTGAGAGTTATTATTACAAAGTGTTAATTAGAGATAATTATGATATGTAGGCGAAGCCTAGACCGATCTTCAAGTACGAGACCCACTTTCTTTGCTTACTAGGTGAGTCTTCTCACTATACTTACTCGAGTGGTAATACTGTGTGACCGGAGGGTCTTAATGAGTTATTGACTGGAGAGTCCTATGTGCTTATATTGAGTTGTGTGATATTATGCATTTTGTCTTTGTAATTTATGCTATATATTATTTTGTGCCTTACTGAGTTAGGACCGGAGGGTCCAAACCGAGTTGTGAGACCGGAGGGTCTTCACTGAGATACAGGATTGGAGGGTCCAACCCCAGCTATGAGATAGGCGGGTATTCACTAAGACATATGACCAGAGGGTCCACACCGAGCCATGAGATCGAATGGTCCTCACCGAGACGCATGACCGGAGGGTCCATGCTAAGCTATAGCCATCAGATGCTTATTATTTGTGTATGTGGTATTTTGGGGAACTCACTAAGCTTCTTGCTTACCGTGTTGTGTGATATGTGTTTCAGGTACCTCTTGGGATCGTGGGAAGGCGCCAACTTGATTGTACACACCAGTTAGAGAGTTTGTTTTGAGGATTCTGGGATATTATCAAACAATTGTTGACTTGTGTTTTGAAAACTTATTTAATTTGAGGTTTTTGGAAATGTGATATTGGGTTTTATGTGATTTTAAAAATGAAAAATTTATTTGAGAATTTAGAGTGTTACAAGTTGGTATCAGAGACTTGGTTTGAGGGACTCGGATGTACTCTCGAGTTTGTCTAGAATCAAACCGAGGATTTGAGAAAATTTTCAAAAAAAACAAATGATTTTTCTAAAACGAGTAAGAGCTTTTAAGAGAAAACAAGACGGAGCAGTGTGTACAATCAGCCAAAGCCCGAACGGTGATTTCCTAATATCCCTTACTTGTTTATATTTTGAGATATTTATGAGATATTAGAGTTGCGTGCTAGAGGATAGGCTAGGTATTTCAGAATTTAGAGCTAGAGTTGTCTGATTCATGATGCCTTAGCGTAGGTTATGCTATTGACTAATCTTATATGCTATTTTCTCTGTGTGTGTACTGAGTAGGGATACATAGCAGGAATCTTTAGGAGAGAGTTTTGAGTAATCTAGGAAAGATAACTAGATGAGCATTGAGGAATCTACCGAGAAAGTAGTTTGATATCCGTGAGGGATAGAGTACTCGTGAATTAGGATCCTAGGAGGAGGACTACAGGTTGGTGTGGAAGGTAGTATTGGGCCCATACTACTAAAAGCAACGGATTTTATGTGACCCAAGTAAGAACCTTAGGATACTAAAGAGCATGTAGGGGTGGGTAATAGTGTGAGTGCTTGAGCTAGTCTCTGACGATTTTCGTGTTTGTGTTTTAGAGACACCATGGTGATTACCCGCAACAACCTTGGGAGTCGTGATACCAATGGCGAGGAGATCCGCATGATCACTCATGAGGAGGTGGTCGCAGCTATCAGAGAGGCCATACCAGAGATGTTCAGGTCTATTAAGACCATGTTGATTGAGACATTCGATGAGCGATACGCTGCTGTCACGGGGGCTGCTGCTGTTGTAGCCATTGTGACTATAGCTGTTGCTAGGCCACAGGGAGGTGACTCATTGTTGTTCTGTGAGTTCAACAACACGAAGCCACTTGTAACGACCCAATTTTTAGTCCAAAAATTTCTTTTTAAATTAACTGATTCATAAAAACATTCATAAAAAATACTGTGAAATTACATCGTGTCATAAAACAATGTTTCATGACTGAAAACCCAAGTCACAAAATAGTAACATGTCAGAGTACAATCCCAGAATATCCATAGTGCGGAAAACAAAGAGTGTGTGTATGATGTGCCGCTACCGCGCCAGCTCCTTCCCCTTTGTCGAAGAGGTACCTGAATCAAAAACTGTAAACTGTAAGCATGAAGCTAAGTGAGATTCCCCCATCATACCACATACCATACAATCACATAGCATACATATTGCTAGGCAATTCTGGGGGTGCCGACCTACCCATACGGCCATTCTGGGATGCCGACCTACCCTTGCGGCCATTCTGGGGTGCTGTCCTACTCATGTCAAGCCATTCTGGGGTGCTGACCTACTCGCCAGTCCTAACAACCAACCCTCAGGGACTATTCCCCCTACTGCTACTATTACATATATCATAACATAAACATCTATCATACATATATGGGGTGTCCGAACTACCCTTCGGTCCTAACAACCGAGCTGTACCACTATCACATATAACATATCATGCCAGCATATAACATATCAGGTAGTAGCTATCCTAGATGATATCACAAAGACAATCATATAACATACAACTCCTACTGGTGGGACGACATTATGGCCGTAGACCCACCGCTACTGGAAGGTAACTCACCTCGAACAAGTAGTTGCTGATAAATCGTGTAGGAAGTCTCTATCTGCTGCTGCTCCGGAAATCCTCCGGCTACAACCCCCACAAAACACTTAGTCAGAAACTGACATCTACTCTTAGGGTAAAATGACTATTTTACCCTCAATATAGTCCAAGTCAAAGTCAACTTCAAGTTGACCCGACTCGCCGAGTTGGGCCGTCAACTCGTCGAGTCCCTAACCCTTTACACGTCCTCATCCATGACTCGACTCGTCGAGTTTGGTGATGACTCGACGGGTTCCTCTTCTATAAGAACATTGAATGATCCTTCATCCGGCTCGCCGAGTTGTATGAACAACTCGTCGAGTTCACCTTCACTCTTAAGGAGATTGCCTTGGACGCGCCGAGTCTGTTCTAGCACTCGCCGAGTCCCATGAACTCCAGGTCTAAAATTACGTCCAATGCGTTGGGTCACTCTTTCTGTCAGGCTACAACCCTTCTAACACTCAACTGAGTTCTTTTGACCCTCGATCGATACGGGACTCAAAGCCTTGGACTCGTCGAGTCCTAGGAACGGACTCGCCGAGTCGGTCACGTCCACACTCTAAATCCTTGATTTCTAATATACAAAATTTGATCAAAAGATAGATACAAGCTTCTACAATCAATCTAGCACGTAAAGTTACAAACTTTACGTGCTTGCATGGGACTTTGAGCTCAAAAAGACATAAAACAAGCTCTTATGATGCATGGGACCTTTCATGGGTGAAAAAGCAGCCCCCAACTGCCTTATGACTCCCGTAATGACTTGATTCAGAAGCCCCAACCTCCAACCATGTTGCAATCATGGTTGGTCATCAAAAACGACTTATAAAAGCCCTAAATCGCCCCAAAAAGGGATCTAACAAATGAAAGAGCAAGGTTACAACTTTTTACCTTCAATGAACTGTAGAAGGTGCACAAACTTGGGTTCCCTTGGTCTTTACTTGCTTCCTCAAGCTTTTCTCCTTCCTTCCTAAGGCCACAAGCACCAAAATCCACCAACAAGGCTTAGATTGCTTCAATAACGGCTAGGGTTTCAATGAGAGGTGTTTTGGGAGCATAAGGGACGTTGTGGCTGACATAACATTGTTTAAATAGGGTGCACGCCCTCGGATTAGGGTTTTTGTCCAGACAGGGTCTATTCGTCGAGTCCACCGCTTAAAATCCGCGTCCCATCCCGCTTCTACTCGGCGAGTTGGTCCTTCAACTCGCCGAGTCCAAGGCCCAAAATGTAAAATACTTAGATAAAATAAAAGAAATACGTACCAAGATCTAGGTGCTACAAATCTCCCCCACTTATTTTAGACTTCGTCCTCGAAGTCTGCTGCTCGTTCCTGAAACAGCTCTGGGTAATGCTCTATCATCTCGTCCACCGGCTCCCAAGTCCATTCCGAGCCATTCCGGTGCTGCCATTGCACCTTCACGAGCTCCACCCTCTTGTTCCTCAAATCCTCCGACTTCCGGTCGAGGATTGCCATAGGCCACTCGATGTAATTCAGGCTGTCATCAACCTGAATGTCCTCCAAGGGTACCACTGCTAAGTCGTCCACCAGACACTTTTACAGCTGAGAAACATGGAAAGTGTTGTGTATCTGACTGAGTTCGGCTGGCAGATCCAGCCTATACGCCACCTTGAACGGCCCAATGTACCTGGGGCCGAAGTTTCCCCGTTTCCTGAATCGGATAACGCCCTTCCATGGCGACACCTTCAGGAGAACCATATCCCCGACCTGGAATTCCAGGTCTGATCGGCGCCTATCGGCATAAGTTTTCTGCCGAATCTGAGCAGTCTGAAGCCTGCTCTGGACCTGTTGAATCCTCTCTGTCATCTTGAGCACTACTTCAGTGCTCCCCATTACCCTCTAGCTAACCTCGCCCCAACATATCGGGGTCCTGCACCTCCTCCCAAATAGCATCTCGAAGGGAGGGCGGTCAATGCTTGCATGATAACTATTGTTGTAGGAGAACTCTGCCAATGGAAGGTAGGTATCCCAACCACCTCTGAAGTCCAACACGCATGCTCGTAGCATATCCTCCAGAGTCTGGATGGTCTTCTTGCTCTGACCATCCGTCTGCGGGTGAAAGGCGGTGCTAAAGTGCAGACGAGTACCCAGCTCGTCATGAAACTTCTTCCAAAACCTGGAAGTAAACCGCACATCCCTGTCTGAAATCACAAAAAATGGCACCCCGTGCCGCGCCACCACTTCCCTGATGTAGATGTCGGCTAACTTCTCGACCGAGATGCTCTCCTGAATCGGAATAAAATGGGCGCTCTTGGTCAATCAATCAACGATGAGCCAAATCGAATCCACTCCTCACGCGGTCCTAGGAAGCTTTGTGATAAAATCCATCGTGATGTCTTCCCATTTCCACAGCGGAATATCCAAGGGCTGCATCTTGCCGTGAGGTCTTTGATGCTCGACCTTGACCTTCCTGCAGGTCAAGCACCGCTCCACGTACCATGCCACATCCCGCTTCATTCAGGGCCACCAATAGTCCAGACGAAGGTCCCTACACATCTTCGTCGCCCCGGGATGAATGGAAAATCAGGATTGGTGCATCTCCTCCATCAGAACCTGGCGCACACCCCCGTGGTATAGCACCCACACCCTACGGTGTAGTGTCAGTAATCCTCCGCTGTCATAGTCGAAGGAGGAGACTTACCCCACCATCCGCTTGCTCTTCCGATGTTCCTCCTTCTTGGCCTCCTACTGGGCCTCCCGAATCCACTCTAACAATGGAGTCACCACTGTCATCCTCAGACAGACATCCCTAATCGGCACTGCCTTACGAGTAAGCGCGTCGGCCACCACATGGACTTCCTCGGATGGTAAAGGATCTGACAATCGTAATCCTTCACCACGTCCAACCACCGACGCAGCCTCATGTTCAAATTCGGCTGGTCCATGAGGTACCTCAAACTCTTGTGGTCTGTGAAGATGGTACATTGAACCCCATAGAGGTAATGACGCCAAATCTTGAGGGCGAATACAACAGCCCCCAGCTCCAAATCATGTGTCGGGTAGTTCGCCTCGTGAGGCTTCAGCTGCCTTGAAGCATAAGCAATGACATGCCCTCTCTGCATCAATACTGTGCCCAAACCTGAGATGGACATGTCACAGTACACGACGAAATCCTCCATGCCCTCTGGCAGGGCTAAGATTGGTGCCTCGCACAATCTCTACCTCAGTGTCTCGAATGCAGCCTACTGCTCAGGCCCCCAACGAAAGACCACGACCTTCCTTGTTAGCCTGGTCAGGGGTAGGACTATCTTGGAGAAATCCTGGATGAATCTACGATAGTAGCTGGCTAATCCTAGGAAACTCCGAATCTCAGATGGAAACCTCAGAACCTCCCACCTCATCACGGCCTCCACCTTGGCCGGATCGACCAAAATCCCGTTCTGGTTGACGAGGTGCCCAAGGAACTGCACCTCGCACAACCAAAACTCACACTTGGAGAACTTAGCATACAAGTTCTCCCTCCTCAAAGTCTCCAGCACCTCCCGCAGGTGCTCCTCGTGCTCCTCCTACGTCTTGGAGTAAACCAAGATATCATCAATAAACACTATCACCGACCGGTCTAACATCGGTCTGCACACGCGATTCATGAGGTCCATGAATACGGAAAGAGCATTGGTGAGCCCGAAGGGCATCACCACAAACTCGTAATGGCCATAGCACGTCCGGAACGCAGTCTTCTGTACATCCTCCTCTCCGACCCTCATCTGATGATATCCTGAACGTAGATCAATCTTGGAGAACCAAGATGCTCCCTGTAGCTGGTCAAAGAGGTCGTCAATCCTCGGGAGTGGGTAACGGTTCTTCACTGTTACCTTGTTCAGCTCCCGATAATCTATACACATCCGATGCGACCCGTCCTTCTTCTTCACAAACAGAATTGGGGCTCCCCAAGGAGAATTACTTGGTCTAATGAATCCCTTGTCTAACAGCTCCTGAAGCCGTGTAGACAACTCCTACATCTCAGGAGGAGCCAACCGATACGATGCCTTGGCTATCGGAGCCGCACCAGGGACTTGGTTGATCCTAAACTCCACCTGCCTCTCTGGAGGTATCCCAGGAAACTCATCGGGGAATACGTCCGTAAACTCTCGCACCATGGGCACAACGCCCACTGTTGCCTTACCCGCCTCCCGGGTGTCAATGACATAAGCGACATATCCTGCGCAACCCTGATGAAGGTAACGCCTAGCTCTCGCCGCTGAACATACAGCTGGTCCTCGTTGTGGCCTCTCGCCCTGAACTAACAACTCTCCCCCACTTGGAGTCTTGATCCGCACCAGCTGTTGTATGCAATCTATCACTGCCCCATTGGGGCTCAACCAATCCATTCCTATAATCACTTTGTTCCCTCTCAATAGAATAGGAACCAGGTCTACCAGGTAGCGCTCCTCAAATAATCTCAGCACACAATCTCGGAATACCGCCAATGCTCGCACTGATTGGTCATCAGCAATCTCTACCTCTAAAGGGCAATCCAACATGCCCGAAGGCTCAGAAAACCTATTGCTGAGCGCAAGAGAAACAAAAGATCGAGTGGCACCAGAATTAAACAGCACATGCACCGGGATGTCGTTCACATGGAACGATCCTAAACATGTATACACAGGGTACATATCAGCATCAATAATATCATATACACAGATCAGGGAAAAGAATCATACCCGTCACCACATCGGGTGCGACACGTGCCTCCTCGGTAGTCAACCGGAAGGCCCGAATCCTTACCACTGGAGCCTCTGCTTTGGCCTGCCGGTCATCAGTAATCCGTAGGGTTGCTGGGGCTGGCGCCTTCACTGGCACTGCTGTTGCTATCAACTGGGGACAATTGACCTTCTTGTGGCCCCTCTGGTTGCAGTGGAAACACAGCAACTCTGATGTCTGAATAGTAGGTGCAGGGGCGGTACAATCCTGGCTGAAGTGCCGCGTCCTGCCGCACTTGTAGCAGCCCGTCGATCCCAATCTACACATCCCTTCATGTGGCCTACCGCATTTCCTGCAGCGGCCCTGTCCTGACTGGCCTTTCGGCCTACCATCTAATCCCTTGGGCTTCTTCCCCGAAGCCCTAGTCGTCTGTCCCTCCTTTATCTTCCTATTCCGGACATGATCCAGATCGATCTCCCTCTCCCTTGCCCTGGCAATCATGGAATCTAGGGTAGGGCAAGCTGAAAAACTAACATGCTCCCGAATGTCGGCTCACAACATGTCATGGTAGCGAGTCCTCCTCATATCCTCATCTCCCGCATACTGGGGCACCAACAATGCCCTCTCCCGGAACTTGGCGGAGATCTCCGCCACAGTCTCCGTAGTCTGTCTCATGTCCAGAAACTCCCTGGCCAGCTGCTGAAGCTCTACAGCTAGCGCAAACTCCGCCCTGAATGTGGTCACAAAGTCTGACCAGGTCATAGCCTCAATAGCCGAGGCTCCCAACGAGTCACCACAGACTCCCACCAGTCTCTAGCTCTGTCTCTCAAACACCCTGCTGCATATCTCACCTTCGACCCCTCGGGCAGAAGTTGGTCAGCTGTGCAAACTCAATGTCCGCAATCCATCGTCTGGCAGCAATGGGGTCCTTCTCCCCATGGAAATCTGGCACACCACTGCCCCTGAAGTCCTTAAAGGACAGCGTGCGGGACCCCGACTGGCTGGTCGCCATGTCACTCCTGAACACCCTAAGGCGATCCTCCATCAGCTCAACAATCCCTTCCTTGATCGACCCGGATATGACCGGGGCGCATCAAGGATGCCTCTGGTGATCTCAGACACGATGAACTCGTGTAGCCTCTCATCCACTGGTTCGGAGACTGAACCCGAACCCAATCCCTCTCTTGAGCTACCAACTACTGGCCTCTGTCGTAGTACCACCATTCTGGAATGCATAATGACAACTGTTGGTGATATTGATACATCTAGAGGAATCACATCCATTACAAGTTCCACGGTCTTGTCTCAATCTTCCTCAATTCGGGTACGGATCCTCTGCTTTCAGTAGTACCGACCCATACTACCTTCCACATCTATCCGTACCTTCCTCAAGGACTGCCTAGACTCCACCAAGTCCCTTTTACCACTGATGATCTCTGTTGTCCTCATCCTAGGTTCAACCTAGAGAAAATCTATGACTCCACCCGATCCGGTCCTCAGCTGCTGAAGGCCTCCTTGTAATCCCAATTAGCCATTACTTGAATACCATCGCATGTAATGAGGCTCGGATAATCCTTCGAGTAAAAGACTCATCCCTACAATGGTTAGACTCAAACGAGAGCTGCTCAATAGGGCTAAATCCAGCACTATGAGATTATTCAACCCTGATCACATGTGACGTAACGTATTCACCTAATGGCTAACCCCCATCATTCAGAGTCCCACCAAGCACAAAGCAAGCATCATTCGGACGCAGGAAAACTACTCAAGCAGATCTGTTTTCATATTGAGAAACTGTACTAGCATACAATGTTGAGCTCATACTATCGGGCATAACCTAAACAGGCTATCCTATCACTATCTACTTAATACTAGCACATAATTCTCATAAACTGAAGCACATAAAGCGACCACATAAGGCATCATTCCTATATCCTTAGTCCTATTCTAGCATGTTGTTCTACTGAAACTGATAAACATAATATAAACTAGTATGTGTACTTTGGGGAATACTTACTTAAGTTCGGCCGGTTGCGCACATCACACACTTTGATATCTCTTAAAACTCTTTTACTTAGCTTTTAGAAGAAAAATCATTTTCTTTGTAAAAATCTTTTAATCCCTTGGGTTGAGTCCAGACACCCCCGGAGGTGTGTCTGAATCCCTCAAACTAGGGCTCTGATACCAACTTGTAACGACCCAATTTTTAGTCCATAAATTTCTTTTTAAATTAACTAATTCATAAAAATATTCATAAGAAAATACTGTGAAATCACATCGTCTCATAAAAAAATGTATCATGACTGAAAACCCAAGTCACAAAATAATAACATGTCAGAGTACAATCCCAGAATATCCATAGTGCGGAAAACAAAGAGTGTGCGTATGATGTGCCGCTACTGCACCAGCTCCTTCCCCTTCGCCGAAGAGGTACCTGAAACAAAAACTGTAAACTGTAAGCATGAAGCTAAGTGAGATTCCCCCATCGTACATACCATACAATCACATAGCATACATATTGCCTGACAATTCTGGGGTGCCCTACCTACCCGGTACAGCCATTCTGGGGTGTTGTCTGTAACGCCCGGGTTTCAGGGCTAAGCATATTTGTCAATGTAATAGTCTAGGACAACTATTGTAACTCTTTTTGAAGTAATAAAGATGAAATACTTGAGTATTATGTGAATTATGTGTGTTTATGTGCTTATTATTTAATTATAAATGTATAATTAATAAAGAATAAAAATAAGCGTCAAAATTAAAGTGTGAGATAAGCCCGATATCTTTACATAAAGTTGTAATGGTCGAAACAAGGATTCTGGGGATATAAGGAACGCCGAAATCCGAGTTATAACGAAGAAGTTATGACCCGTCGAAGTTTCGCGATAGAACCGACACGATACCGGGAAGCGTAAATAGTAAATTTACGATAGAGCAAGATTTAGCCTTATCGCTCTAAAAGAAAGTCGTAGAATATGTTAAACTAACAACATCGATAAAAAGAACGCCCAAATATGACTTTGTATGAAGAAGTTATGATTTTTCGAAGTTTCGGAGTAGTAGTGTACAGCCCGAAATTCGAATATTAGATCGAGTGATTTTTAGCCGATACGACCTAAACGAGAATCGATGATCTCATTAAAATTAGCGTAACGAGAAAACGATGGGTGAAAACGGACGCTGGATGAAGAAGTTATGAGGATTTAACAGACCAATCCTGTCTCGGCCTGTTAATAATATAAAATTTAAAATCGAGCCATGTGCGAGACAGCTGGAGGCCTTATCTGAGCCATTACGCCCAGCGTAGGTCCGAGGTACGCCCAACGTACCGAGGCCTCGCATGCTATATAAAGGGCCGATGGCAGCTTCATTTTTCACAACAAATTCCATTCTCTCTCTACAACCCCAAACCCCCCTGAACCTTAGAAAAACCCCTAGCACCCTAAGGAAGCCCCAAGGCTCCCGAAGTCCCGAGAAAAAGGAGTCTTTCGGTTTCGAAACGCTGCTCCAAATAAGTTCCGGTTTTCGATAAAATTCGTTGTAAGTGTGCTACGCGTACGTAATTTTTAATATAGCTTTCAAATAATTATAGGAATGTTATTAGGTCCTTAAAATAATTATTTGGGCTATTATTATGAGTTATATTGAGTGTTATTAACACGTATATAATAATAATAATAATAGTCAGACTAATTAATTTGTCGCGGTTATCGTTAGACTAAACCCTAGTGGTATTGGTACTAGGTTTTATCGAAGGAAAATCGTTTTGAGAGTATCGAAGCGCTGTCCGAGTGCTAAGTCACCACCTTTTAGGTGAGTTCATAGTTACTTTTAGCTTACACATAGATATGAAGTATTCTATATAAATTACGTGCTATGTGTGCATATTATCCAAAAACTTGCTATCTATGCTGGATGAACATTGTTATACATGTTTTCAATGATTTAAACTGTATATCTATTTTATATCTACGAAAATGTTGGGGTAAAACATGGGTAGATGTAATAGGTGATGTGTGATAAAATGATGAGAGGCCTCGATGTTGATGTTGTTGATTCTGTCATCTAGCGGAGTATGGATGACGACCACGGACTCTTCTAGACAGTCTAGTGGAACGCTAGCAGGCTTGTAACCTGTAGGTGTTTGTGAACGATGTGTTCACCGGTGTACTCCATCCCCCACATGGTTGCCTTCAGGACATTTATTGCTGGGGAATCCCCTTAGCAGCAGTGTCCGTCCCGATGAAGATCCTTAGGCTAGGTCCCTTATGATAGGTGTTTAGGGACGTAAAGTGAGGATAACGGGAACGAGTAATTGGGTTATTGTTGATTGATGAAATTAATAAACTTATTTATTGTGGGTTGAAACCCCTATGTGCTCACCAGGCTCCCAAGCCTGACCCACTTAGTTTTATGTATTACAGGTAGTGGCGCTTGAGCATAGATATGATGTTTGGACGAGGGATTACGGATATAGTCCTGTAGATATGAAATAATGTAGTAAGGCTTATATTGTACTGTTTATGCTTTTGATTTGTACGAACATGACATCCCAAGTCTTTTAATGAAATACATTTCTATGGAAATGCTTTTGATAAATCTTTATCATATTTTGTTTTTGGACAAATTCCGCAACACTTTTATTTAAAATGTTACTCTGATTTTCAAACAAAGCATAAACAAAATCGGTCTTTTCTTGTCGTGAAAATGGGGATGTCACACCGACCTACCCGTACAGCCATTCTGGCCTGCCGACCTACCATTACGGCCATTCTGGCGTGCCGTCCTGCCCGTGTCAAGCCATTCTAGGGTGCTGACCTACCCGTCGGTCCTAACAACCGACCCTCGGGGACTATTCCACCCCTACTTCTACTATTACATATATCATAACATAAACATACTATTAGACATATCTGGGGTGTCCGAACTACCCTTCGGTCCTAACAACCGAACTCTACTACTATCACATATAACATATCATGCCAGCATATAACATATCAGGTAGTAGCAATCCTAGATGATATCACAAAGACAATCATCTAACATACAACTCCTACTGGGGTCTTGCCGAGCAGGGATTTGCTACAAATGTGGCAAAGAGAGGCATATGGCAAGGGACTACCCCAAAGGGTTTTCGGTTTGCTTTCACTGCAACCAGATGGGCCACCAGAAGGCCGAGTGTCCCTAGCTCACTCATGGATCATCTTAGGCTCCAGCTCCTACTGCTTTACGTGTTACTAATGGTCGGCTGGCAAAGGCTAAGGCTCCGAGAGCTCATGGGAGAGCATTCCAGCTGACTGCGGAGGAGGTCCGCGCAACGCCTGATGTTGTTGCTGGTATGTATTTCCTTATTTATGTTATTATGAGATTTGTTTATGCTTATTCTGTTTTGCATATAGGTACTTTTTTGTGAGTTTTATTCCTGCTTTGGTGCTATTTGACTCGGGTACGAGTCGATCTTTCGTGTCTTTATCCTTTAGTCGTCACATTAGTGTTAGACGCGAGGCGTTGAGTCGACCACTGAGGGTTTCTATAGTCAATGAGCATGCGGTTTTTGCCACTAATGTATACTGGGGATGTGTGTTAGAGATTTTTGGTGTTGAGTTTCTGATAGATCTGGTGCCGATAACGATGGGTGATGTCTGTGTCATAGTGGGCATGGATTGGTTGAGTCGGTTTGGAGCTGTGATTGATTGTGAGCGTCATATGGTGACCATACGAGACCCTAGTGGGGGAGTACTTACTGTCTATGTCAAGAGGACTATATCTGGATCAGCTTTCTGCTCTGCCGACAGGGCGAGGAAGAGTCTATAGCAGGGGTGCACGAACTTTTTAGCATATGTAATGGATACGAGAGTTGCCACTGACAGACCGAGTTCTACCTCCAATGTTCCGGTAGTGTGTGAGTTCCCGGATGTTTTCCCCAAGGAATTGTCGTGTGTGCCTCGCGAGAGGCAGGTGGAGTTCTGGATCGATTTGATTTCGGGTGCGGCGCCAATTGCCTAGGCACCTTATCGCCTTGCACCGTCCGAGATGCAGCTTCAGGAGCTACTGGGGAAGGGATTTATCAGACCGAGTAGCTCACCGTTGGGAGCAGCGATCCTTTTTTCATGAAAAAGGATGGTTCATACCGGATGTGCATCGACTACCGGGAGTTGAACAAGCTGACGGTCAAGAACCGATATCTACTACCAAGGATCGACGATTTATTCGAACAGTTGCAGGGGGCGTCTTGGTTCTCCAAGATTGATTTGAGATCTGTGTATCATCAGATGAGGGTTAGTGAGGACGATATCCACAAGACGGCCTATAGGACCCGTTATAGGCACTACGTGTTCGTGGTGATGCCTTTCGGGCTCACCAACGCACCGACAACATTCATGGACCTCATGAACCGGGTGTGCAGGATCATGTTGGATCGGTCGGTGATTGTTTTCATCGATGACATTTTGGTGTACTCGAGGTTTAGGGAACAACATGAGGAGCATCTGCGGGAGATTATTGGGGTATTGAGGATGGAGAGGCTCTATGCCAAATTCTCAAAGTGTGATTTCTAGTTACGAGAGGTCCTGTTCTTAGGACACCTCGTTAACCATAATGGGATTTTGGTCGACTCGGCCAAGATTGTGGAAGTTATGTGATGGGAGGTGCCAAGATCCCCATCCGATATCAGGAGTTTTCTGGGTCTGGCAGGCTACTATCGGAGGTTTATCCGAGATTTCTCCAAAATTGTCGTTCCTCTCACCAGATTGACTAGGAAGGGTGTTACTTTTGTTTGGGGGCCCGATCAGCAGACTTCATTCGATACTCTTCGCAAGAGATTATGCGAAGCTCTAGTGTTAACCCTTCATGAGGGAGTGGAGGTAGCTGAAGCCTCAAGAGACGAGGTATCCCACCTACGATTTGGAGTTGGGGGCGGTGGTGTTCGCCCTCAAGATTTGGCGCCACTATCTTTATGGTGTCCGGTGTACCATATACATGGGCCATAAGAGCCTGAAGTACCTTATGGATCAGTCCAACTAGAATATGAGATATAGGAGGTGGTTGGATGTAGTGAAAGACTATGACTGTGAGATTTTGTATCATCCTGGCCAGGATAATGTGGTAGCCGATTCCCTGAATCGTAGAGCGGCGAGTGCTCCGATCCGAGACGTGTGCATGAGGATGACGGTGATGACTCCAGTCTTAGATACCTTCCGAGAGGCCCAAGCGGCGGCCATGAGACCAAAGAACCGTAAGAGAGAGCGGGTAATTGAATAGATTTCTGTGTTTGAGACTGATATTCGTGGGCTTATGACCTTGCGTGGGCGGATATGGGTGCCATATACGGGTGGAGCTCGACATGTTTTGATGGAGGAGGCCCATAAGTCGAGGTTTTCAATTTACCCTGGGGCCATTAAGATGTATTTGGACTTGAGAAGCGATTATTGGTGGCCCTTTATGAAGAGAGAGATGTGGGATGGGTAGTCGAGAGATGCTTGACCTGTCGCCAGGTCAAGGCAGAGCACCAGCGTCCTCATGGAAAATCGCATCCCTTGGAAGTTACTCTATGGAAGTGGGAGAAGATTTCCATGTATTTTGTTACCAAGTTACCGAGGACTGCATGAGGTGTTGATGCGATATGAGTGATTGTAGATCGATTGACGAAGAGTGCTCACTTCCTGGCTATAAGTGAGAGCTCTTTTGCGGAGAAATTGGCCGAAATCTACGTTCGAGAGGTGGTGACACGACATGGGGTGCCAAGATCAATAGTGTCAGATCATGATGTGCATTTACTTCCAGGTTCTGGAAGAAGTTTCATGAGAAGTTGGGTACCCGGTTGAATTTCATTACCGAATATCACCCACAGATAGATGGGCAGAGCAAGTGGACGATTCAGACGCTCGATGACATGCTATGTGCATGTGTTATGGACTTGGTGGAAGTTGGGACACTCACTTGCCCTTGGATGAGTTTTCATACAAAAACAACCATCACACCAATATCTATATGCCTCCCTTTGAACTTTTATACGGGAGAAGGTGCCAGACTCCCATCTGTTGGGGAAAGGTAGGGCGGAGAGTGATGGGGAGCACTGAGATAGTGCTCAAGACGACAGAGCAAATCCAACAGGTTAGACAGAGGTTATTGATGGCCCAGAGTCGGCAAAAGAGTTACGCAGAGCGACGACGTTTAGAGTTAGAGTTTCAGGTCATAGATTTTGTCCTCCTTAAGGTATCCCCATGGAAAGGGGTGATCTGATTCAAGAAGCGGGGAAAGCTTGGACCTATATACATTGGTCCTTTCAGAGTGATTGCTCGAGTGGGTAAGGTAGCTTACCGGTTAGAGCTGCCTGTAGAGTTAAGCCAGCTTCATAACACCTTCCACGTGTCCCAGCTGAGGAAGTGTGTAGCCGATGAGACGATAGTGATCCCTTTAGAGGACATTTAGGTTGATGATCGTCTGAACTACATTTAGAAGCCGATAACGATCTTGGATAGGAAGATGAAGGTCTTGAGGAATAAAGAGGTGCCCTTGGTTCAGGTTCAGTGGCAACATCATAAGGGATCCGAGTAGACATGGGTGTCGGAGTTCGAGATGCGGGAGCAGTACTTAGAGTTGTTTCCGGAGAATGACTTCGAGGGCGAAGTCTGATTCTAGTGGGGGAGAATTGTAACATCCCGACTCCCAGGTATAATATTCAATTAATTTACATACATGTTGTCAGAGCAACTCGACGAGTTGGAGGCCCCAACTTGCTGAGTAGAGGATTTAATGGTCGTGTTATTTTTAGAGTCTACTCGACGAGTTGGAGGACCCCAACTCAACGAGTAGGAGCTGAGTGTGAAAACCCTAATTTACAGGGTTTGTGCTCTATGTCACAACTGGGAAATTTAGACCCAGCAAAGTCTAAACCCTAACCAAGTATAAATGAAACACACTGCAATCCTTGTTGCATCGTATCATCTATAGCCTTAGCGGAAAAGAGGGTATCATCGGATGAGAACCCAACAGATCCCCTCACGAAGGGACTGGGTATGGTTAAGCATCTCTAGCATGCGAGGCGCATAGGGCTGAAGGATGATATTAGTTTTAGTAGTTAGATAACGCTGAAATTTGTAAAGTGTAATTGACGTTTGATGATGAATAAAAGTTGTATTTATTTATGAGTAAAGTGTTGCTATCTTTTGTCAATCGTTTACTATCGTTTCATTTTGCATGTTTTGACTTCCAGAATATTTATGTTATGTATTACATATTATTCAAATTCTCCACAGTCGGTCATATGTTGGAAGTAGGTATGAATTAAGACTGTCATGGGTTGGCTTGTAGAGGTCTAAGATGTTGGACATAGCTACAACACTCATCAGTGCTCATAAGTTCTGAGTATTGGATTCAACCCAAGCTCACTAGTATCACTTCATGGAATTTATCTCGAGTGATCGTGAGACGGTAATATCATATAAGTCTTCAAACCTAGCGATATGACTCGTTGCCTATGAGTTGGTTAGACATTGATTGTATGAAAACGCATTGGTAACTCGATGTTATAAAACGTGCTTTTGTATGTGATTCAACAAGTAGTAGAACAGGCATATGAGTCGAAGTTTATTTGTTCCTTCTTGGATTAGAAGTGATATCTGGGCCCCTCGATGATTTTGTTTTGACCTATGTGCCAGGCCCGTTCAGAACTAAATTGATGCGTTCGATTAAGTTCTTTGTCAAACAAATCAGAAATCGAGAAAGAACTGCTAGACAATAAGTAAGACATTTTTCCATGTATTTGTCCGGCTGATATCTAGAACAGAGGATTATATGATCACTTATCTTAAATGGAGTATCATCATCATCTCAGTTTCGAGAGACCTTGAAAGAGCTACGATTGCTGATCGGTTCCTGAAGTCATACTTATAGTTATTGTTATTAGACTTATCCAAGTGGGAGACTGTTGGATAAGGTACCTATGTCCATAACTATTTCTGGTATGTACTTGACCCGGTTTGGCATGGTCCATTCGGGTTGCATGGCATCATGAATTTGGATAGACTAAAATGAGAGAAATAACACTTATGGTTTATTAATATATTATTAGTTCTAATATATTAATAATATTATTTAATTAGTATTGATCAAGAATTAATTTGGAATTAATTAAGTGATCAAAAGGATACTAATTAAATATATGGGTTGATTGTGTAAATCATCCATACTTAAATAGTGGGCTAATGCTTCATGGATTATCAAGTTGGGCCAAAACCCATAGGATGCTCCATGGTGTTTGTTAACCCATGGATCATGGAAATGAAGAGTCATGTCATATTAGGGTTTACATGGTGTAACCCTAATTGTAACACACTATATAAGCAACATAAAGCTCACCAAAATCGGCCACTAGAATGAAAGAAGAGGGCCAAGCCGATTTCAGGTAGTGTGACATTTCTCTCAAGTTTATTCCAAGTGCATTTGGTGTTGTGTGAGACATTTGAGGCATCACACTTGGGTTGCTAGGCTCACAAGGTTTTCAAGGAATCCAAACTACTACAAGGTATGTTTTCTAGCTTACTTTTATGATTAAAAATTCCCCATGTATTCTAGATAGGATTATAAACCTTGGAAAATCAATTTTGCATGTATCTTAGTCAAACATAGATCCAAGGTTTCTAGGGTTGCATGAACACCTTAGGAGTGTTAGCATGCTCAAATCCCTACAGTGGGCTTAGGGCAAAATCACCCATTCGACTGTCTGTTCGATCTCAATTATATACAACTCATATGTACTAAGTGATCATAGGAGGGTATTAACATCACATCTGGTTTATGGGGCAAACACATCTTCAGCTAGTTTTACTTCTGAATAAAACTATGTATCATCAAATTAAGTATGGCAATTATACTTGTACTTTTCGGTCTTAAGGCTACAATTCGGTTTTATGGAAAATATAGGATTTTCTAGGATAAACATCATTATTTTACAAGCAAACAGTTTACAATTCAACTTTCTGGAAACAAATACGATTACTTATATAAATTCAAAGTGCCATATTTTATTCTTTAAGAATAAGAAACATATATATTTTGGTCTTAAGGTTTAAGACTACCTTCCATTATACTAAGAAAATATAGGATTTTCTGGAGGAACAACCGAACATTTTCAAAGAACAAAGAATATACTTTCTATAACAAAAATGCTTATGAACTCACCAACTTTAATGTTGACTATTAATACTGCTATCGTGCGCGATTTAACAAATAAAAATAATAAATAAATTATCTTATTGCACTAATAGGTAGTACAGGTAAGCAGGGTCGGATCCTCAGGGACACGTCCTAATGTTTACACCTCTTTGCATATGGTGCGATCTAATTCTTGATGAATGCAATAAACATAAAAGAAAGGGGGTTTATTTCTGGAAATTAAACTAATAAAAATCAAAATTGACAAAAGCATAACTAAATTTAAAGTGGTGAAAATTCAAATATAAGAAACAATTCTAGTTTCGCGGTGACTCCCTAATCATATAATTAACCTTCAACACAATATTTGACTATGCACTTGTTTAAACTGGTACTAAGGTTCATTAACAAGCTCTAATGACCTTTATTACAAAAATCATTTAATCAAAATAAGCTCTTTGAATTGAATCTAACTTTTTACTAAATTAACCAAACAAGCTCTTGACTAATAAAGAAAAGTTGCATTAGACATAGTGTAATTCCCAGTAAAGTTCAATACCTCTCGTAAGCTCGGAGGTGTAAAAACTTGTTTGATCATTATTAGAGTTAATCGTAAACTCAGAATTAATCTAATACTTGTCACTTTTTACTAATTAATCTAGACAATTACGGATCTAAGCAATTAGATGACTAGAATGAATCACAAACAACTTAAGTGGCCAACAGAAACTGAAATCAACTTCAAACATTCAATTTAACACAAAACTGATCAAACTAAATAGTAATCATAGTTAAACATAGTGCCTAATGATTAATCATATGAAAAGGTTACGTCTTGTGAAACTGAAATCAGAGTTTTTAGCCTGACATGGCTACAAACGGATTAAAAACAGTGGAAATAGAATCTAAATGATAAATCTTACTAAACTATGGATTTGAATCGAATCGTCTCCTTTAGATCTGCATTCTTCACTTGAAAACCTATGAAAATCGCCTCCGAATCGCCACGAAATGCCAATTAGGGTTACTGGAAGAGTATGGGGCAGTATTTAAACGTCTAGCTGTCAAAACGACGTACCTGCGATCGCAAAGGGGTATACCTGCGATCGCATGTATCACCAAAAATGTGTCACGATACTCTTTAATGAAGTACGTCGTTATTTTGAGGCAATTTGACCAACCTACGATCGCAAAGGCACAACCTGCAATCGCAGGTTCTCTTTTTTTCTCATCTGATGAATTTTGTGACTCGTTGGAACCTCAATGACAACCTGCGACCCAACCTGTGATCGCAAGGTCAAACATGCGTTCGCAAAGACATAACTTGCGATCTCAAGTGAGGTTTTTTGGCTCTTTTTGTTCGTTGTTCCTCCTTCCAAGTAGTTCTCGATCATTTCCCGACATCCTTCCTTGGTCTAGACTCCAATTAAGCTCCTAAGCATCCACAAATGCAACCCGAACTTGCGCAATCATCCATGTGTTCCAAATAGCCCTAAAAAGTCATAACAAATGTGAGCAGTACGGGCATTCTACAAAATAATCATGAAACACGAAATACATAAGAATAATTGGGAATTAGTTAACTTTTTATAACGAAATACGTAGGAAATTGTGCTAAAAGATGCATATAAAATGCATCTAACATTGACATTGTATTCTTAGGAAACCAGTAGATAGATACACCCGCAAGTTTTGTGAAGGCGGAGCATAGTAGCTTCAAGACTTTGTTTTTGCTATATACTTTTGATGTTATCTAACTATGATTCAAACATAATGTAAACACTTTAATATTAATACAATGGGTGTTGTTGCTTTGATTACTATTATTTAATTGTTGTGATACTGCACCTAACGTACTCCGCCCCTGAACGTTTCCTTCGTTCCGGTTTGGGGGTGTGACACCCTATTTAAAGGACCTTAAGCCTTCATTTCCACCTCCTTTATCACTTTAACACCCTAAGAGAAACCCTAAACGAGCTGTAATGATATGTGTGTGTGTGACAGAGAGACTAAAATTGTGTGATTTGGTGCATTCTTGGAAGGAGATAAAAGAGCATAAGGATTGGAATGAGAAGAAGCCCTTAGATCCAATGTTCTTTCAGTGCTAGCTACTATTTGGAGGTAAAAAGCTATCACCTTGATCATTGTTTGGTTAGATCTCTTCTTTAGGGAGTTTGTGGCCATTTCCATCTTCCTTTTGAGCCTTTGAGTTATTTGATCATGCCATGAAGTTGAAACTTCAGATCTGGAAGTACGAGGTCCATTGGGCCTAAAGATTCAAGCTTTATCAAGCTGTTGGTCAAGTTTCAGACATTAAACCCTCTATAGAGCTTTGTTTTGGCATTTGAGCCCTAGGTGCCATGCGTGTACGTAAAGCTTGTAGCTCTAAGTGGTATTTCAGCCTTGGGAGGCTAGATCTAGAGTATGAGGCTTTAGTTCTGCTTAAAATCGTCAGAATAAGAAATGGACTTAAGGGACTCGATGAGTGGATGAGCCACCTCGACATGTCATTTACGGTTTTCCCCTATAGTCTAAACACGTGCAAACTTGACGAGTTGATGAGAGAACTCGGTGAGTTGATTTGGAGCTTTCCCGAGTTTCTAAGAACAGGAAGGACTCGACGAGTCGCATAGATGCACTCGAAGAGTTGGGTCAACATGGACTGTTGACTCGAGTGTTGACTTCCGTTGACTATTAGGGTTTGGTCAAGTTGTGGATATGGAGGCCATGGAGGGGTAAAATAGTCTTTTCACCCTTTCCAAGTGTTATTAAAGGGGTTAGCTTAATATCTTTAGAGTTGTTATTACAAAGTGTTAATTAGAGATGATTATGATTTGTAGGCGAAGCCTAGACCGATCTTCGAGTACGAGCCTTAGTTGCTTTGCTTACGAGGTGAGTCTTCTCACTATACTTACCCGAGTGGTAATACTATGTGACTGAAAGGTCTTATTGAGTTATTAATTGGAGAGTCTTATATGCTTATACTGAGTTATATGATATTATGCATTTTGTCTTTGTGATTTATGCTATATATTATTTTGTGCCTTACTGAGTTAGGACCTGAGGGTCCAAACCGGGTTATGAGACCGGAGGGTCTTCATTGAGATACAGGACTGGAGGGTCCAACCCGAGCTGTTAGACCGGAGGTTCTTCACTGAGATACATGACCGGAGGGTCCACACCGATCTGTGAGACCAGAGGGTCCTCACCGAGACGTATGACCGGAGGGTCCATGCCGAGTTATAGCTACGAGAGGCTTATTATTTGTGTATGTGGTATTTTGGGGAACTCACTAAGCTTCGTGCTTACCGTGTTGTGTGATATGTGTTTCAGGTACCTCTTGGGATCGTGAGAAGGTACTGGCTTGATTGTACACACCAGTTAGAGAGTTTGTTTTGAGGATTTTGGGATATTATCAAACAATTGTTGACTTTTGTTTTGGCAACTTATTCATTTTGAGGTTTTTGGAAATGTGATAGTGGGTTTTATGTGATTTTAAAAATGAAAATTTTATTTGAGAATTTAGAGTGTTACATATTATGAGAATAATATATTAATTTTAAATAGTAGTATTTAATTAATAATTAATCAGAAATTAATTGGAATTAATTTTGGGATTAATTAGATTAATTAAAAGTATAGGGACTGTTTTGTTATTTATTAATAGTTGAGAAAGGAATGTTCTAGAACCCTTGGAGGAGGTGGACGAAAACCTCTAGGGAATCCCGGGGAGATTTCATCCAAGGCCCCATGGACAAGGGGTTTTGGGCTGCTTGGTCATCAAGCAAAGGATCTAGGGCATATCCCTTTAACCCCTAGCTTTGGCACCAAGTTTCGTTAACTAAATAAGGAGTCCCTAGCCCCTGAATTTCGTCCATGCCTTTCTTCTAAGAGCCTTGGAAGGAATCTTGGCTCTCTTCTCCTCTCTCTATAGTTTTTCTCTTGCAAGTTTAGGTGTGATTCCATTAGAGGCACGACTCTTGTGGTGCTTGCTTCCAAGAGATCAACAAAGGTGAATTCTAGTTGTTTGCTATAACAACTAAAAGGTATGTAACACTAAACCGTTTCTTTAGTAATTTTGAAAATTACCTGGGTTTTTAGGGTTTCTTTTTTGTGTTCTTAGTTATAGCTTCAATAAATAAAACATAGATCTTCATTAGGGTTGAATGCACACTTAACATTTTAAGTTTGTTTGTTTTGTATAAAACCTCAGTGGTATCAAACCTTGACTTTTTTTTTTCTATTGAATCTGCTATAATGGTTGAATTAATCAATTTAGGGTTTATGCAATTAAACTCTCTAGGCCAAGAATTTCGAAATTAGGGTCTATTGGACCCTAAGTTTCAAAAATTGGGTGAGGTTTGAAAGCCTTACCTTGCCTCCCAAGTACTCAATTTTAGGGCAAGGTTTCTTGACCCCAAAGTTTTTTTATTTTAAGATAAGGATTGAAATCCTTACCTCCCTCCCCAAGCAAGCAAATTTTCAAAAATGGTATATGCGATTAGGGTTTCCTTATTTTGGTAATTATCTTAATTTGTAAGTCCCCAAAATGCTCGTGTATTAGTCAGATCCGTTTGATGGTGCGGAATCCCAATCAAACGGATGATGTCAGATCAAATAGAAGAGAAGGAGAAGAAGAAGAATATGAATCTCAATGTATTGATGAATAGAATGATGATCCCTTACATGAGATTCACACACACTAACATATACTTGTTCTTCTCTCTAGTTTCTCTCTCTAGAACACCTTAGAATACACAAACATAAGCTACTCTAGACCGTACACTCTCTCTCACCCCTCACCCTATATATAGTTGGGAAACATGGACCGTAAATAGGTTTATGGCCGTAAACCTGTTTACGGTCCTAGAC
Organism: Lactuca sativa; assembly: GCF_002870075.4. Classification (NCBI taxonomy): domain Eukaryota; kingdom Viridiplantae; phylum Streptophyta; class Magnoliopsida; order Asterales; family Asteraceae; genus Lactuca; species Lactuca sativa. The sequence continues at coordinate 2,579,433 of NC_056623.2, read as the reverse complement.
ATAAAAATACATTTTCCTAGAAAAGCAAAGTATAAACCATATTTTTGACCCAAAAATCTCCCCCTTGGTTTATAGCTTTCTTTTCTTAATTCACCCAACACGCTCCCCCTAAAAAGGTAGTTGGCTTTTCTTCAAAAATTTGACTTTGAACACACATTGGGTGAGGAGGCTTGATGTACTGATTCTTGAAAGATAGCGCTTTCAGCTTGAGAATCTTCAGAGAGAACATCAGAGAGAACAAATCTTCTGGATCACTTTAGCAGGTTCAACGATAGCAGCAGACTAATTGAGGAGGCTTCAATGCAATCCGTCACATAATCTTCAATTTCTGCTTCATCTTGCTTTTGGATTTGGGGTTGAAGGATTGAATGTTGAAAGAATAATCCTCATTTCTTGCTCCTTTGAATGAGAATTCTTCGATGAACACGGATGAAGCCTTGGCTCAGAAAATCTTCGATACAATCTCCATGAGTCTCATCTACACCTAAATTCACTTTTCAAGACAAAACAAAACTAAAAGAAAACTTAGCACAAAATATTTTTGAATTTTTTTAATTCTCCCCCTAAATTTGTGCATAGAGGAAAACTATGAACAAATTTAACAAAAACAAAAAAAATTGGGATCAAATTTGCCAGGCAATCCAATATCGTTTATCAGCACACACCTGCAAGTCTAGATCTGGTCAATCACCAGTGTTGTGGTCCATTTAAACACAAAGGATGTTGACAATTTGGACAAATTATAAGTGACAAGTCATTATGAAATATATTCTTAAATGGACATTTAGCTGACAATGACCAAGGATATTGTCATCCACTTAAATTAAGTAGCAAGATCTACAGACAACCTATTAAATGGTTCAATTTTAGATGTACTAGAACGTGTTTCCCACTTCCCGATATACCCCGGTAATCAAGAACTTCCAAAGAACTCTTTACTTTAGGTGAGTATTCAATCATTAAGAAAGAATTCAGATATAGAAGTGCATATGTTGTATCTGATGAGTTTTGAGCATTCTAACACTTCCTAAGTGTACATGCAACCCTAATAAACCTTGGATCTATGTTTGTCTAAATACATGCAAAATTTGGTTTCCAAGGTTCATAATCCTATCTAGCATACATGGGGAACTTTATCCTAGAAGGATGGCTAGTATTACATACCTTGTAGTAGATTTGATTCCTTGAAAACCTTGAGAGCCTAGCACCCCAAGTGTGATGCCTGAAATGCTTCACGCAACACCAAATGCCGTTGGAATGACTTTTGAGAGAATACAAACATTCTAAAAATCGGCCTAGCCCTCTTATCTCTTTGTGTAGCCGATTTTGGTGGAGAACATGTTCCTTATATAGTGTGACACATCTAGGGTTACACCATGTAAACCCTAATCTGTCATGACTCTTCATTTCCATGACCCATGGGTTTATAACTCCCATGGGGCATCCATGGAGCATCCTATGTGTTTAACCCAACTTGATAATCCATGCAACCTCTTAGCCCACTATACAAGTTATGGATGATTTACATAATCAACCCATATATTTAATTAGTTATCTTTTGATCACTTAATTAATTCCAAATTAATTCTTGATCAATACTAATTAAATAATACTATTAATATATTAGAACTTATAATATATTAACAAACCACAAGTGTTATTTCTCTCATTTAATCTATCCAAATGCATGATGCCATGCAACCCAAATGGACCATGCCGGGTCGGGTCAAGTACATACCAGAAATAGTTATGGACTTAGACACCTTATCCAACAGTATCCTAGGTCGGATGTCTTCCAATCACACAGAGGGAACAACATATGACTAACATAGATACGGGTTGAGAGGTAGAATGTTGCATATGTTGTGTCCCAGTTCGGATCTTCCGATCACACAGAAAGGACAACATATGGCTAACAGATAGAAAGAATTTCATAGATAAGGAGGTGCGTAGAAATAGAGTTGCTATGTTGCATTCCAGGTCAGATATGTTCCAATCACGCAAAGGAAGCAACATATGACTGACAGATAGAAAGCAAGAAAATAATTTCCTACAAACCTATTTTATCAGAATCCCCCAGTCGTCCCATCAATACTGAAATTAAGGACATGAGTCCATACATCAAGGAAATGTTGAGCCACAGTTCTAGATAATTAACTTTTAGTGTATCTCGCAGGCTCCCATGTTTATCTCATTGCTTAATCTATCGGAGCGTCGTATTGTCAGTCCAAATGAAACTATCTAAGTCTATATTTTCTAGTCCTTTCATGGTTAATCAATGTCAACTCCTATTGAATTCTTTGTGCCTACCAGCACATCGAACTCAGAGCTTAGACAATTCGGCTTTAGTGCATTACACGCATCATAAGTTGCCCTTTAGCACTATACTTCATATCACTTCCCAATAATAACTACTAACGAAAAACTATTAAGAAAATGAAAAATTGTCTTTAAAACGAATCAGGGTAAGATAAACTCAAGAGTACAGAGAAGAAAACGTAAACCGTAATTCACCGATTGAATTTGCATCCAGAAGGTCTGAGAACAGCACGCATAATCTCAGAACAGATCCAAAAATTCTTCATGTCATTAAGCACTAACCCCATTTGTGATCTCTTCCATTCCTCCTTTCCCGCAAAAGGACACATACTCTCAAACAAAGTTCTGGATTTTGTACAGTTTAGAGATGTCCCCTATCATGTGTCTGGAACAGCCACTACCAACAAACCGAATTCTGATGATATGCCTCCATAGCTGCTCCAACACAGAGCGGGATCAGTTGGTCTTTGGAACCCAATCCATTTTGAAACTGGGTTGACCTTTTTCATCCTTTCATGGTACTCTCTCCCATGACATATCCTGTTTATCACAAATAGAAGATGTTGAAATATTAGAATCGTTAGAAGATTTGGGAGATTGAGCCTTCGGAACCCATTTGTAGTTGGGTTTAAGCCATTTCTTTTTCGATCTGATGGGTGGCTCAGTAATTGCTTTTGATCTTGATGTCGGCCGTTGAGATGACTTTGATTTTGGCTTCACGAGAGCATCTCTTGGATTTGGCTTCTTGGCCGACATTCCCTTCTTGCCTTTGGAATTCGGATTCTTGGCCTTCTGCGCGTTCCACTTGTCTGAACGTGACCTTGAGGGGTTTCTTTTGGAAAAACTCCATCTTTGTGCGTTCTGCCAGCCTTGTGCATAGAAGGGAACGTATGCGCGATTAGGACAATTTTTGGCAATGTGTCTAGGTGTTACATAGTGAAAACAAGTCTTTTTCTTTACTGTGAAGTTATTTTTTCCTGCCCCTGGTGACGTATCCTTGCCTTGTCTCTTATTGTTCCCACAAGCACAATTACAACAGACACTCTATTTCACTGGAATTGGTGGCCTGTTTTTCTTAATAGCAGGTTGATCAGAAGCAGCTGAGTTCGAAGCAACATATTCAAATCTCATGGAGATGTTGATTTGTTCAATGGTTTTCTCCTTGTTCTGATCTTCTGCTACTTTACCTACACATAAAGTAGAAACATTAGAATCTTCAACCTGAATACCTCCTGACACAAATCCAGATGGTTTGCCATATTGAAGATGTGCCTCTTTGTCAATTTCTTCCTGTGTCATAGGGGTGGATGTGTAGTTATGATGGAAAGGTGGAGGAACACTATCATACCCTAGACCTTCTGGCTGGTTATTTTTAAATTGCAGACAGTAGTCTATCATGTTTGCAACTACTTCGCTTGACACATCAAACTTTTTAAAATCAAAATCTACAGTTTCAAATTTGCTTTTTAATGTGTCAAGCTCAGCAGTTAACTCAGCAAGTTGTCTCTTAACATAGTCATAATTTTCACATTTGTTGCTATAATCTTCTTGAAGCCTCTTAAAGTCTTTGGTTTTAGCTTCTAATTCAGCCTTTAGGGGTTTCTGTCCTTTCGTGAGTTGATATCCTTCATATCTCAGGTCCTTAACTTCTTTTTTTAATAAATCAATTTGTTCATGAAGAAGTTTAATCGTAGCTTCACATGATTGAGAGCATGAAACTTCATTGACCGGGATGTCTGCAGAACTCATTGTTTTTCCACACTTCAAAGCGTCAAGTTCTTCAATTATAGTAGCAAGACTAAGATGATTGAGATCTTTTGTCTTCTTGATGACAGCCATGTTCATATCCCACGATTTCGGAAGTGAATTCAGTAGCTTTTTGTTTATCTCCGACTTGGTTAAGAAGACCCTAGATATATTCATCTCAGTAGTGAGAGTGGTGAATCGCTGCAGCTGAGCCTCCAGGGTTTCTTCGGGAATGTAGTTGAACATGTTGAAATTTTGTTGTAACATATCCTCACGATTCTCTTTCATGTCTTCATTTCCCTTGTTGACCTCAAAAGCCATTAAAAACACAATTAGAAGCCAAAATCAAACTTAAATTTAAAAATTTCCTTTGACTATAAACCTCAAAAGTCAACCAGAAAAGTCAAACTTCAAAAGTCAAACTTGAAAAGTCAAACCAAAAAGCTAAATTTGAAAAGTTAAAAGTTAAACGAGAAAGTCAAAGTTTAAGGTCAAAGGTCAAACTTTAAAAGTCAAAGTTAAAATTTTAAATAAAAGTCAAAAATAAAAGTTAAAATTTAAAAACTAAAATTTTTGGTTGAAAATGGAATTTTAAAATAAAAGAAATTGAATTTTTGGGCTAAAGGTGTCAATTTGCGAAATTAGGAACCGAAGGGGAGTCTTTTTTGTATTAAAAACGGAACGTTTGGAACAAGGAGCTTGGTAGATCAACTGGTAAGGCGTTGCTCGAGTATGGAGGAGACCCGGGTTTGAATCTGATACCCCTACTTCCGATTTCCTTATTTTTAATGCGAAGCTGATGCGAGGACGAAGCTTTTGTTTGTGAGGACGAGGCCGGCGACGTGATGCGAGGACTCACACTAGAAAATGTGTTGGACCGTACACGTGTGAGCCGTAAACTCGGAGGGTCGTAATCTCGGACCGCAAACTCTGGAAACCCTAATTGCTGGCCGTAAACGTCGCCAACCCCTCGTTGGTTACGACCAAAAACAACAATTTTTGCCCCTTTTTGCTCCAAAACTCGATCAAAAACCCGTTTTTATGGAAAACGCAAAGAACAAACCCCCCCTAATTTTCAGAGATCTATCCAAAAACGCAAAAATCTTTCGAAATTAAAGATCAAATAATCTCCAGATCTGACAAAGTTGACTGATATAATCCAAGCTCTGATACCACTTGTAAGTCCCCAAAATGCTTGTGTATCAATCAGATCCGTTTGATGGTGCAGAATCCCAATCAAACGGATAATGTCAGATCAAATAGAAGAGAAGGAGAAGAAGAATTATATGAATCTCAATGTATTGATGAATAGAATGATGATCCTTTACATGAGATTCACACACACTTGTTCTTCTCTTTAGTTTCTCTCTCTAGAACACCTTAGAATACACACAAATAAGCTCCTCTAGACCGTACACACTCTATCACCCCTCACCCTATATATAGTTGGGAAACATGTTTCCCAACTATATATAGGGTGAGGGGTGATAGAGAGTGTACGGTCTAGAGGAGCTTATGTGTGTGTGTATTCTAAGGTGTTCTAGAGAGAAAAACTAGAGAGAAGAACAAGTGTGTGTTAGTGTGTGTGAATCTATATATAGGGTGAGGGGTGATAGAGAGTGTACGGTCTAGAGGAGCTTATGTGTGTGTATTCTAAGGTGTTCTAGAGAGAGAAACTAGAGAGAAGAACAAGTGTGTGTTAGTGTGTGTGAATCTCATGTAAAGGATCATCATTCTATGCATCAATACATTGAGATTCATATTATTCTTATTTTCGTTCCCTTCTATTTGATCTGACATCATCCGTTTGATTGGGATTCCGCACCATCAAACAGATCAGATTGATACACAAGCATTTTGGGGACTTACATAATTAAAATTAGATAGATCCTACACCCATTTTTTCGAAATTTTGGGGTAGTGATTAAATTAAATTATTTGATTAACTTAATTAGATAATCCTTTCATGATTAATTAAAAGTTTAATGAATAGATAATCATTTGGTTTATTTTTAAATTTAAATTAATTGTTTAATTTCGAAATTTAAAATATAATACCTAGTATTTTGAAATGGTTTTAAAATACACCTTATACTATATGTATAATTAAAAGTTTAATAATTACTATATGTATAATACTAAGTCGGTCGAACCGCTATTACGCCTCATTCACGAAGCTAGTCTATAAAGGGGTATAAAAAAACTGCCGATAAAATGGTAGTTGAATGGGTGTCCACTCTCACCCACCGCTTCCTTGATTACTGGAGGGTCGTTAGCCGAACGGGTTTTGTTAGGACAATTAATTCTCATTAAATGTATAATGATATTAAAAAGTACTAGAACCTTCTTTTATTAAAATCCCAAATCTACTTACTTTAGGAAAAATATGAAAAGTATGCTAATCCGTGAAAACACACATCATGTTTTATATGTTGTTAGTGGAGCGTGTGTGGTTAACCGACACACTAATAGGGACTATAAGGAGATATGATGGGCATCTCGAGAATTATCATTGTTGATGGAGCGTGTGTGGTTAACCGACACATCAATTTGAGATGAAAAATTACATCAATGTTGCCAAGCGGGTTGGCATGGTTATTCAAATCTCGTTTGTGAGCCTCAACATCCCGATCACAAAAGTAAGAACACAATATGAGATTAAACATGTCATTAATAAGAATTAATGAATCTCAAAAGATCTAGGAGTTTCATCAAATTGGAATTGGTAAAAGCCTTACCTACCTAAAATAGAGTTGAATTTGATTACAACATCCCTCTTCAAAGTTCGAATCGAAAATATGGATCCTAGCCTTAATTTAAATTTATGGGTTAATAATTAAGGATTAAAATCAAATAACTTGAATTCTCTTTTCTACCATTATAAATGTCGAGTCAAGACAACAATGGTCTTCCTTTTTCTTTTGGAAATGGTTTTCCTCTTTCTTCTGAAGATGATCTTCCACTTTCTAATCAAGGTGAAAATGTTTTATCTTCTTTGGGAAATGGTGGAACTGGACATCATGCTTCTTCAACTCTTCCATCACCTCCTACGGTAACTCTCCCAACTTCGTGTTTTCCACGAACTGAAAGATACGAAACTACTCAAGCCCTATTGGCATGTAGACATCAAGATGGAAATTTTGTGTGTGTGCATGCTCTGGAAATGAAATTGTACATTGACAATTTGGATAGAATATGTGTTGTTTTCCCAAGGGAGAAAGCCATTGATTTGGTCCTTCTTTCACTTCCTAAGTCATATGGTCAGTTCGTTGAGAACTTTCATATTAAGAATATCGACATGACCCTTGTTGATCTGACCCAAATGTTGATTGTTGCTGAAGCAGAATGCTTAAAAGTACATCTAAAGCAGAAGTGCTTAAAGGGTCTAATTCCAAAGTTTCCATTAACATTGACAATGGTGGTCCAAAACAGATTTCTCTTCTCAATGGAAAGGGATCGGCGAAGAACAAACTATTTGATCGTATGGTAAATAGTAAGGCTAGTTCTGAGATAGTTACATGTGTTAGACCAAAAGAGTTCATATGTTTCTATTGCCAATTGAAGGGACATTGGTTGCGAATCTGCCCAAAGTACTCGAAAGATCTCAAAGATAGTGAAGTCAAGTTATGTGACTCTACTTTAGGTATATCCATTATCTTAACAAGTTCATTTTCATAGATTCTTAATACATGATATGATGTTCATATTTCGATGTTATTGCAGGATCTAATAGAAAGAAGGAAACTTAAGAAAAGTGTGCTAAATTTGATCAAGGAAATGGAATTCAGTCACATGGTTTGATGGTTGGATTTTGTACCTACTAATAAGGAGTTAGGAGAATATAATAGATTGCTTAGGAAATGTCTAGAAACATAGTTTACAATTTTATGCATTGTAAGGACATGTTCCAATTTTTTTTATTATCAATAAAAGTGAAATTTTGGTTTATCTAGTTGTCTTACTTTATGTTTCCTTACAATGGTATTTATGAAAGTGTTGGTTACATTTCTATTTTTAGTAATGTTAATTGGGATTTGATTCTTATTATATCGCTTGTGGTAATGTCATAATTAACTAAGTGATAAAAAATTCTCATCACCCAAGTTTCAATTGGATAGAAACTTGGAGTCATGCAATTTCAATTGCGTGATGTATGAGAATCATGACTGTTGGAAGAATATAACTAATTTATCGATCACATGTTTATCTGAGTCAAGTGAAGGATTAATAGATCTAGTACATGTTGATATGGACTATTCAGATCCAACACAAAGGAAGATGGATCTATTCTTCATGATTTACTGATGTTTCGGTAAATATGGTTGTGTTTATAAAATTAAGCATAATTTTGATACTTTGAAAAAGATTGAATGAGTAGCAAAACAAATAAGAAGAATCTGTCAGACAGAAAGATAAAAGTTTCTCCAATCTGAAATGAAAGGATAGTACTTTAGTATCATGTTTTTTAATCATCTTAATGATTGTGGAACTATATCACAATTGACTCCTCGAAGAACATCTTAGTACAATTGTATGACTAAGAAGAGGAGTCAGAATTTGTTGAAATAGTTAAATCAAGAGATGAATCATACTTCATTTCCAATCAAGTGTTAGAGTGATACTCTAGTTCCTACAAATCGTATCATGAACCTCATTTCTAACTAAGAAGATTGAAAATAACTTGGTATATGTGGAGTAAAGATGTTTCCTTACTCTATCACATATAGAATTGGAGTTGTGATGTTTTCATTAAGCAAGAAACAAAGGATAAACCGAGACCTATTCCGTGAAGTGTTTTCTTGTCGAGAATCCACACGAAATTTTGAATATTTGTTTTAGTCATCAAGGAATGTTCCTTGAGAAACAACTCATATGTCAAGAGGTCAGTGGAAGTCTTATTGATCTTGAGAGTGTCAGAAGTCAGTCGACAATAAACCTTTTGGTTATTACTAGCACACAACTTGAGGTTGATAACCTATCATGTTCAGTTGACACATTGTTGTTTCTATGCACCTTCCAGTTGAGTTGGCAGTGCTTATGAGTTCTATGGTTCTCACTTAACTGCAAAAAGCAAAGCACGTTGGTCATTGAAAATACATTAATCAATATGGGTGAGCTGCTTAACAACATGGAAGCACTGGTAGGCACTTGTGCTGCCAGAGGGCAAGAAATTTAGTATAATGAAGTTCAATCCGTGAAGGAAAGCTAAATTTGAATTTGGTTTTGTCCCTAACCTTGTTATATGACTGTTGGTTGGAAATGTCAGATTCACATGGATGGGAACGTATACACCATAAAATCTAGGTGGCTAAATGTTTCGCTCTAATTTATGAGAATAATTATGAGAAAACACTTTCCCTGGTAGATTTTAAAGACATAATAAAAATCAACATGGTTAGTGCTTATGTTAATTGCGTTCTCAAATTCATAATATGATTATGGAATCCCTCTTTATTTTTTGAATTGTGAGAAGTGGAAAGGAGTTGTTTGAACTTTCAAGACATATATCTATAAGTTTTGAAAGGGTTTAAGCACACATGTAAGCTATAAAATGAAGGTGTATAAGCTTAAGAATTTTAGTTAGAGACTTATTGAAGCATCAAGTATCAGAAATCTACACTTTAGTAAGAAAGTCAAAAGTATTGATTTATAGAAGTCCAGTTAATTAATGGGTAATTGTTAAGCTAGTGGGAGCATAATTGTTGTGCTAGTATTGTCTGTGTTGGCAATACCATTTGTATGGAAAAAAAGTTTTAAATTTTCAAATTGCAAAGTTTTGGGAATTGTTTCTATATGATAGACTTAAAGGAGAGGGAACTCATACTTTGTTTCAAATCTAAAGGTTTAGATTGAAGGGTTTAATAGAACTTAGTCTTGGACATATATAAATATCATGTTGAAATGATTCAACATAGGAAATTCAATATATGGAAATATTATAGCAAGAGATACAAGGTCCATATGTAACATATAATGAAGCGAGTCCCATATGAGAATAATATATTAATTAGAAATAATTATATTTAATTAAGAATTAATCATTGTTAATTTTGGGATTAATTGGATTAATTAAAAGTACATGGGTTAAAGTGTAATTGTTCAGTAGTTGAACAAGAGGCACTCCAGAACCTTCCTAGAGCATTGGACGGTTTTAGGAGGAGTTTTAAGGTTCTAGAATTATCCTTGGAGGATAATCAAGAAACTGGATAATTACCAATTCAAGATAATATTGTTATATTGGGTTTAGGGTTATCTAGGATTTCCAGGTTGCACTATATAAGGACACCTAAGCCTTTCATTTTCGGCCACTCATAATTTTAAAGAGATAGCCGAAATTCTACTCTTCTCTCTCTCCTCTCTATATAGTCTTCCTTCTTGCTAGCTTGGGTGTGAACCATTAGAAGCACGACAAATGTGGTGCTTGCTTCCAAAAGATCTACAGGTAAAGGATTTTTGTTATTTACTATAATCACAACAAGGTATGTAAACCTAAACCCTTTTATGATTTTCGAAATATACTTAGGGTTTCTTATTTGATGTTCTTAGTTATAGGTTCAATAGTGAAAACATAGATCCTTAGGTTGCATGTGAACTTAAGGGTTTTAAGTTTTTTTTACCTATATCCTATCACCAACATCACTCTAGTCCCCGTACACCAAGTGCACTAGAACCAGGTTTTGAAATGGTTACCTAGAAAACCACCCAAAATCGAATTAGCTTAAGCTCTTTTCCTCTACCAATATCCTTCCACCGTGACATCTAATAGGGCAAGCACCTAAGTAGGTTTCTACCTTTTTACCCCCACTATGTGTATTCCCCTTTATTTTAATTAATTTTATAATTAATAAACTCACTCACATGGGTCATACACAAAAATCACCATTGTCATTATGTAATCATGCTTGTATTTTATTTGTTATTTCAATACATACTACATCACATGTTATACTTCAAAGGTATATACTCAAAATTGTCATATAACATCATATTAAAGCATGTAAAGAGATACACCTTTTAGCAACAAACTTTCTATCATACATTTCTTAGTTTGATTTAAACATGAAAAAACAGAAACATAGCATGCATAACATCATATTTTAATAACATAAGTAATCCTCACCACAAGCATGATCCTAACACTCTTTATTATGCACAAAATGATCGTTTTAAGGATTCTGGCATACAAAAGCTTTCCTAAATCGTTTGTTTTTATACTACTTCACAAAATCAGATTGTAAACATCACATAATCTCATATTATAACACCTCATACAATCAAATAGACCATACATAAGTATTAGAGCATGAAATTTCTCATACATGTACTTAAACCACTACAATAAATGATTCACCTCTAGTCTAAGAGAAATGAGTTAGGAGCTGAGGAAGTCAGCCTAAAAGTAATCAAACAGAATCCTACAATAGAGCATGAAGACCCAAATCAGAAAATACGTCAAACTAAAAAATTGCACAACTCAATTCATTAGGCACGCCGCACCATATGAAGAGTGTGTCGCGCTTACATGAAAGATAACTTCTGGGATGTGCGACCTTTGGTTTTTAACCATCCATATAAGGATTTCGATTGGAAAGATCCTTTTACCAACATCTAGATGGGTCTCATACATTGTGGTAATCATTTGGGTGTCCAAAACATCCCCAACATGTCTAAAAAATACGATAAACATGGGGTTTTGATCAAGAGCTCTTAGGATCTGCATGTACTTGTGTGTTCTTGATGAACAAGGGAACAAGGAGGAAGAAGACAATGGGGTTTATCAATTTTCAGTGTATGTGTGTATATATTTTCTTTTTTTAGTTACCATTTTGTACAAGATCTATGAGTTCAATCCTTTTAGAAGAAGACAATGGAGTTTATCAATTTTCAGAGTGTTTTATTTTTTAAGGGTGCATGTTTATCAGTTTTCATTGTGTTAGTGTAATGATGTAATTTTCAAAAAAAAAATCATTTTTCAACAACCAAATGTTTCATATATAAAATATTCTCAAAAGTATTCCACGATAGTTATCAAATCAAAACATTTCCCAAGATCACAAATCAAATCTTCTATTTGTGTGTACGGGTCACGCCGGCGCCTTACCACGGTCCTCGCTAGTACCTGAAACACATAACACAACAACTGTAAGCATAAATGTTTAGTGGGTCCCCCGAATACCATTTACACACATACGCCTTTCCAGGACATACTCTACACGACCTTCCGGTCCATGTGTCTCAGGGGACTTCCGTCCCAGTCCCAGCAGACCTTCCGGTCCTACTCATACCGACCTTCCGGTCCACGACTCCCTAACCTTCCGGTCCATGTCATAATGCCTTCTGGCCCATATCATACATAGCATACATATCATATACATAACGCATACAGATCATGAAATGCATAGCATACAATACATGCATCTTATAGCATACAAGACCTTCCGGTCACACATAGGTACCTTTCCGGGTACAGTATAGTGAGAAGACTCGCCTCAGGTAACTCGGTAACTCGGAAATCTGGGACTCTGTGAGATAGGATCTAGCCTCCGTCTAATCATAACAAACACTTCTCATTAATACATTTCCCAAGGCTAGACTCTTTCCTTTCCTATCATTCTCAGAAGGGTAAAAGACCATTTTACCCCTCTCATGGCTCAAATACCCTAAAGTTTACCAAACCCTAAAAGTCAACCCTCCGGGTTATGCTGCGCGTACCAAACATGTACGCTGGGCGTACCCAGTGTTTTCACAGAATCGGGGTGCGCCACCCCCTACATTGTGCGTACTGGGATTACCCCCATCGTAAATCCCAGTTAAGCCATTTTGAGTATCTTGGTCTTAAACGGTTAAGACAAGAACTCATATTCCAGATCTGACTTCCCTAAGGGTCCTTACTCCATAAAGTCAAAGCCTTTAAGCCTTGCATGGCTGAAAAGATCATCTATCACTCAAAACACATTTCCTCTTTCCACATTAAGACCCTAACTCATGCATGACTCAATATCCACGACCAAGATTGGATTTTTATGAATCCTCAACACATATTACACTGGGAAAGGCCAGATCTAAGCTCACGGAGAGTCTTAGCACACAAAGTCTCCACCTTTGAAACAAAAAACCTAAAATGGGTCCAAAAAGCAAAACTCTTGAAGGACAAGGAAAGCTTATAGCTTTTTACCTCAAATAGGATCTCCAACCACTGAAGAACTCAGATCCAACAATGGCTTCCTCTTCTCCTTCTTCACCTCAAAATGGTACCTTCAAGCTCAAGAACACACACACACACACACACCAGCTAAAACACAGATTTTTGCACTCTAAGGGCTCACTCAAAGGGGTATGGTGGCTGGGGTAAAGGACTTAACGTTCCTTTTATAGTACACAAGCCAATATTTAGGGTTTGCATCTGAGCACATTACGCCCAGCGTAACCCTGGGTACGGCCAGCGTACCCAAGCGAGTCCGCGTAAAAAATAAGCATGCAAGTACGCGTAGCGTACGCCTCATTACGCCAAGCGTACTCATAAGTCCAATATACAACTTAAGGGACTTATCTTGACAACTTGCAGAAATAAAAGGGTTATAATGCTTACCTGAGTTTCGGGATGTTACAGTTATATTTTCACATGAGTAATTAGAGAAGAAGACAATGGTGTGGGTGAGGTTGGTGATGTTTTTTAGAGAGAGGGAGAGGGAGAGAGAGAGAGAGAGAGATGGTGCGTCCGGTGAGGAAACCAAAGGGACTAATTAATGCATTGCCCTAACCCTTATTGTTTTAACAGAGTCAAACATAGGGACCATTGATGTGTTAAGTTGTGTCGAAAAAGACCATTGGTGTGCTAAGTTTTGTCGAAATTAACCATTCATGCTAAAAAAGTTTCATAAGGATTGTTTTGTGGATACTTTAAAACCATAAGGATAATTTGTGTAATTTTGTCTGCAATTTATTAGAGTACCCGTTGGAGGGACTAAATCTGAAACCTAAACTTGCAATAGGGGCCATTTCTGGAAAAAAAATCACAGAACTATTACTAAAACTACATAATTATATCACTATATGGACAACTTATGTAATTTACTTTTTGATTTAAAATACGATAAATTATTAAATAAAAAACAGTAAAGATATACATTTTAAATTTTAATATGAATATAAAATAAAAACATTATTAAATAATAAGGTTAATTGTGGAAAATACGAATACCCAAAAAGCTTATTAGCGAATACTAAGTTGGAGCACGAAAAAGATCACCCAACCCAATAATTACTAGGTTGGTTGATATTTTCAGACCGATAATATAACAAATTTTGTATATGAGGGAAATGTCATTGTAGCACATTAAACTTTAGTCATTTGTTCGCTTTGATCACTAAACTTATTTTTTTGCGCAATAGACCATTAAACACATTTTTGACCTATCAATTAAACCATTATTCTCGGATTTGGAAGGTTTCCCGGTAACAATGCTTATGTGTAATTAATAATAAGTCTCTCTTTATTTCTTGGTAGCCACATCTGTTAATCCATGTCAGCTTTGTTAATTCATATAATTATATTTTAGTAACCTTATCATGTTAATTCATGTCATCTTTGACTTTATTTTTTGGGATGCACCTCCCACCTCCGTGTAACGACCCAAAAATCAAGGGTAAAAATTTCATTTTTCATTATAGTCAAACACAAATATTACTTCATTCAATCATTCAAAACATTACTTAATTAAAACGTTTATCATAGATATGTCCCAAAATCATATAATGCGGAAAAACACGGGTGAGTACGTTGTGATCAAGTTTAGCCCTTCCTTTCCAAAACAATGATAACTAAAACCATAAACAAAAATGTAAGCACGAAGCTTAGTGAGTTTCCCAGAGCATACCCCACATAACCACATAATCCATACTAGCTATAACAACTACATAAACCAAATCAATAACATAAGTCATGCATATAAACATATAGGGATTGCCATGGGCTCCCCTACATGGTCTGATATCCAACTGCCACGGGCTCCCCCCGGGGTCTTCCATGCAAGTATCACAAAGACAATTAGCATATCACATACTGTCATAGACAACTATCGTACCACATGTCACATAATCAACTAGCATATACAGGCCAAGAATATAAACATATAAGGATGTCATGGGCTCTCCCCAAGGTCTTACTCTAGGATGTCGTGGGCTCCCCCCATGGTCATTACCTAGAGAGCCATGGGCTCCCCCACATGGTCTGACATCCAAGTGTCATGGGCTCCCCCTATCGTCTTTACCTGAAAATTCATGCGCTCCTCCACATGGTCTTAAATCGAAGTGTCATGGGCTCCCCCCACCCCCATGGTCTTTACCTGAAAAGCCATGGGCTCCCCCACATGGTCTTACATCCAAATACCATGGGCTCCGCCATGGTCTTTCATGTAAATATCACATAAACAAATAGCATAGCACATAACATACAACCAACTAGCATACCACATATCACTACGTCAACTAGTGTACCACATATCACAAAATGAGCTGGCCTTGGTGCCTTCGACCCATTGGTATGGTGAGGAGACTCACCTCGCACTGGTGAAGTCCCGCGGATAAATCCCTGACAGCTGGTTGACAGGTTCCCAAACTGTCAACATCAAAACGACATTCAATTAATAACTGGGTTCCAATACGTAACCATAAGTCCATGCTTGGGGTAAAAAGACTACTTTACCCCTAAATTAGCTTTATTCAGTCCAAGGCCCAATCCAAAGGCTTAAAAGTCAAACTATGGACCAAAGCCCAACACATGGCCTAATTTTCCAAATTGGGCCCAAATCTCTACATGGGCTTACCTTAAGGCCCAACCATTTAGATCAGTCCAACCACTTGGTATTCCAATGGTCCAAACTCTCATAATCCTCAAGGCCCAGTTATGACCCATCCATGGCCTAATTTTTCAAATTAGGCCCACATCCTCACATGGACGTTACCCTAAGGCCCATCCATATAATCTTAGTCCATATGATTATTCTTGGATGGCCCATGAATAGCTTAATCACCAAAACCCAATAGAAAGGCCCAACTTAAGTCACAAGCAAGATTAGGTTTTTCACATAAAATGATGATTAGGGTTAAGTGTTTCTTACTTAACTCATTAAGGACTTAATCCATTAAGTCCATCAATCTATTTTGGTCAATCATATAATGTGGTCGGGCTTAATACATAATTCCAATCCAGTCATCTAAAAGTGCGGGTCCTGACAGTCCAAAGCCCATATATCTAAAATTAGGGTTTTCTAAACCCTAATTAGGGTTTACAATCCATCACAACCCAATTAGGCCCAATAGATAAGTATTTGGATCAGTTAGGGTTTCATTAGGTCTACTAGGGTTTCATAAGTCGGGCACCTCCCACTACCACCTCGGGTAGTGGTGGTCAAAGGCGGCTCACGGTGGTGGTTACGGTTCTAGTCCATTTTTTGTCCAAGCATCCCAAAAGCAACTATACATAAGCAAAAGCACATTGCCACCCAACGCGGCGGCTGGTGGCGGCAGGAGGCGGTAGCCACCACCTCACAATGATGGTTATGAGTTTTCTTTTTATTATTCTGACACCGATTACAATTTTACAATACAAATCCCAAATAACACACACACCCTTAGGTAAACACACACACAACCACCCTTGTGGTGGACGGTGGTGGTACATGGTGGCAGCTAGCACCTCACGGTGGTGGTGGCTTTCTTGGTTTTCCGACTACACAAAACACCACATACATGAAATAACACACACCACACGAACTTGAAGTAGCAGCACACTCATAATCACATGAAAAATAAACACGGCAGCCCTTTGGGGTGGTACACGCTGACCGGAGCAGCAAGGGAATTGCACAGGCGGTGGCGGCGGGTTGTGGCTGGAATGTAGCAACATGGGAATGGGCAGTAGCAGCGGCTAACAATGGCAAAAGATGGCGGTGGAACTGCCGTTGAAGTGGTAGCGGCGATGCAACAGAAAAGGGAAGTGAAGAAGGTGTGCAACGCCTACCGGAAACGACCGTAATGATAACGAACAGAAGGAGGAGGATGAGTGAGTGAATACGGCGAGGGAGGTGGTGGTTATCCACCATCCGAAACAACATCAAAGGTCATGCTACCTCTATCCTCCACTACCCATAGAGGGACGTCGGCTTCGACTATCTTGGCTTCACCAGCGGCAACTGCGGTGGCATTGGACCATCGTTTAGTGTCCTCAACGGTGGGAGTGGCGGAGCCGACCGAAAGGAAGAAACGAGTTGGCGGCTGGAAGAAGATAACCAACTAGGGTTAGGGTTTATCACTTATATATGGAGGCACTTGGAGGGTTACGGATTGTGCCCATAAATTTCAAACCTTAGCCCACATTTACACATCCAGCCCCTCCTTCCAAATTCTTTTCAAATTAAATCCACTATTTACCGAATAACCCACATCAATAATAATTCCTTACAATTCAAGTCCCAGAAGTTACCATTTAACCCTAAACCTTCCAAAATCCTTTCCATGAAAGTCCAATAATTACCAAACACCCCCTCACTTCTGAAAATCTTTGCAAATTAAACCCCGCAATCATACTTTAACCCTCGAGTAATCCAAATTATAACATTTAGCTCCAAAAAACCAACACCCCACTAAATAAGATGGATTTAGGGCGATTATTCGTTTATGAATTTTATCTATTTATTTATTTAACAAATGAGATGTTACAACTCTCCCCAACTTAAATTAGATTTCGTCCTCGAAATCATTCCTTACCATCCCGTACATGCCCGACAACTTAAACGACATGGCCACAGTCCCGTGCATAATCCCAGCCTTTCCAAGGAAACCAGAACCAACCCCGCAGGGTTCTAAAACCCGAAGATAAACGAATTCCCTGCAACATGATCACCTTTACTCAATCTGAAATCTAGAGTCTCGAGATGGTCTGTCTCCATGACAGACCGCCCACAACGAATCATTTCCGAGTTTACTATACTTATCTCCTAACTGGCTATTCAAATTTTCACATTATTTAGGCCCAACTTAGTATATGCTTCGAATGACAGACAACTCCACACACGGATCCCAAGTCACTGAACCCACTTCGACTCTTCTTGCTACCACTTGCTGCTTTTTGAAAGCAGCCGAGACCTCTCTGATCTCACCTTATCCGTCAACTAATCGAAACATCGGACACATAACCGATTGCTGGGCCAAAAACACACGCAGGAGTCCCATGCGACCTCCGAAGGATACATCGTCTCACAATAACTGCCCTATCTATACAGCCACTCATGGATCCTTCAATCCATTTGATCAATCCGATCATGATAAGTTGACAACCTGTCGCCACTGAATCTGACACAAAAAGGTGAATGCTACCAGAATAACTGTAGTCTTACATCATACCCGATCTCCTTTGACCTACCATTCCCTGATTCCAATTATGCTGTGACCTACTCACAACCTTGCAAACTGGCCCACACTGGCCTAATTCATCCGAACGAATCTGTAAATGCCATTGCTACCCTGCAGTCTTTCTACACTTCCAATACTATCTGACTGCTTGTGAATGCTACAGCTCCCCTGCGGTCTTACAACACTCTCCATACTATCTGACTACTATTGAATGTTATGGCTAATCATACAACACTTTCATTGTACTGACCATGAGTGAATGCTATGGCTCCACTGTAGTCTTACATCACTTTCATCCTAACTGACCATTAGTGAATGCTACAACTCCCCCGCAGTCTTACAACACTTTCACCCCACAACTAACCATTATTGAATGCTACAGCCCCCTCGTAGTCTTACAACACTTTCATCCTAACACAACCGCATCCCAATTCCTTACCCCTAATCTATCAATTCAAAATGCATACATAGTGGAGCACGTACTCGACCGAACACCCAAACTGAACTCAATTCATAACTGGAACCCTAACCTGCTTTCCAAAATTTTGTTATCAACCCCCCAAGAAGACGCAATTCATATGACGAGGAATTTTACTGAACTCCAAACTCACACAACCCCCCAACCAAATAGCCACTTTGGCCGCCATTTTCCTCGATGGGGATGAGAAACCCATCCCGGTCTCATACCTGCCCATGTCCTGAATACCTGCGTGATTCTTTCCTACTTATATTTGACTAAGTCTTCGCAATACATGAGATTTGAAGGATTCCCAATCCTTTTTACTCTATTATAACCAAACTGTTGACAACATGCTGCTTACCCGTGCTAGTGTTCTATTACTGGCCCAAACCCAAAAGACCACACAACTCCTAAAGATCATACAAATACTTCCTAAATCCTAGTGAAACAAATAATCTCAGACACCTTGAAATGATGTCACACTTATATCTTGAAGTTAAAATAATTGATGACCAGACCAAAGTCTCAACAGTAGACCACTTCCCCTGGCACTTCCAAAAGCCAACCCAAGCATAATGGTTAAGTCACCAATCCTGATCGTTGTCCTTCTGCATCACATCTCTGAACCGATCTCGACCATAGAGCTAGAAAACATTGAACGCTCCAAACTAGCAAAGAGGGAAACGACTTTTCACTAACCACCCCGTAACTCACGGTATGCAAATGGCATATGACAATATTTGAAGGTATAACCCAAACACAAACAGGAAAAAAAACTCAGAGATACACTTACTAAAACCCTTGAAATGAACAACTCCCTCGTGCAGTTTCCCGCAAGAACTGCACTCAATCCAACCCTGTTGGCCTCTTAAAAGTTGACCCGAACTCTTGGGTCTCTTTCCGGACCCTCCAATACAGGCACCCAATGTGGTCCCCTCTTCCCAATGTGCTACACGAGCTCTAGGAATCATATCATTCAGGGTCTCACACCCTGGCACACTCACCAGCTCAGTCATTCATGGTTGAACTGTTGTAGCTGAAGCAACCTCTGCCTTATACCGGCTACTAACTACCCCCAAGACCTAGTCTCTAATCCCGAAAGTGCAATTGATCGAACAATCATTCATTGCCACCTGATACAAGAGATCCAAGGCGAACTCAAAACCATGGCAGTCCTTCCACTAACTGGCTCACCACCATAGTTGGGACCAAACCATGTTCCTTTTCATTGCATGCTCATCCGCATTCTGCACATCAGCTATCCCCACAGTCCAATCATAACCAAGAATTCTCCTTCATAGGCTTCTTATATTCTCCACGACTTTCAATGATTCGAGTATGGATCCTGTGCTTTCAGTAGTACGGGCCCATACCACCTATCCATACTTTACTCACCAATCCTCCCGAATCCTCTAAGTCACCTACTCCACTGGCACACCAAATATCCATTAAATAAGAACACAATACCTACCAAAGTAACTCCTAAGCTCCCCTAGGTTCCCAACCTCACCAAACTGCCCCACTAACTCACTGGAGCATATCCTAGGCTCCCAACCTCTCCCTGCCATCAGCTGCTGAAGAACACCTCATGATGCAAGCCATCCACCTCCTGAATATCGTCATATTCACTTAATAGCTGACTCCCATCATTCAAGAGTTCCACAAAGCACAAAGCAAGCAACATTCGTGCAGTAGCACTCTGATCCAAAGAACTGCCATAGAACATTCAGCCCACATACCACAAATCGTGTTATCCACATCCATCCATCCTCACTGCCAGCTGCCTTATGCATGCAAATTACACATAGAACAGGATCTAATAGACTGTCGAATAATAGACTCTACCATAGGAATACAACCAGACAAGGAACAAGAAATAAGGCCAAATCAATTATTCTAAGGCTATAAGATCCTAACTGTATACAATTTTCAAAGCATACACTTAGCAGTTACTATTACTAATAATCATTCTCATTCTAGCATGGCATCTAATATTCTCAAGGCTATAAGCACCATATATCAGGCCAATCTATTGCTAACTACTCGGCAATAGCAAGCAAGTCTACCGGCTCATACATCATATAAAGGCATCTCCTCTATCACTAATTAGCATGCGATTCACAGATTCATAAATCAAGCCATAACAGTTAACATATATAGGTATTCTGGGGAAACTTAATTGAGCTCGGCCGATTGCATGAACCACACCCCTTTATTTGTTTTAGAAAACTCTTTCCTTGAAAACATTTTTCTTTTGAAAACATTACAGATTCTCAATTTGAGTTCAGATACATCCGAAAGTATGTCCGAATCCCTCAAACCAAGGTTCTGATACCAACTTATAATGACCCAAAAATCAAGGGTAAAAGTTTCATTTTTCATTATGGTCAAACACAAATGTTACATCATTCAATCATTCAAAACATTACTTAATTAAAACGTTTATTAGAGTTATGTCCGAAAATCACATAATGCGAAAAAAACACGGGTGCGTGCGCTACGATCAAGCTGATCCATTCCTTTCCAAAACAATGATACATGAAACCATAAACAATATTGTATGCACGAAGCTTAGTGAGTTCCCCAGAGCATACCCCACATAATCCACATAACCACATAATCCATACTAGCTATAACAGCTACATAAACCATATCAATCACATGATTCATGCATATAAACAAATAGGGATTGCCATGGGCTCCCCCACATGGTCTGTTATCCAACTGCCACGGGCTCCCCCGAGGTCTTCCATGCAAGTATCACAAAGACAACTAGCATATCACATACTATCATAGACAACTATTGTACCACATGTCAAATAATCAACGAACGTATACAAGTCAAGCATATAAACATATATGGATGTCGTGGGCTCCCACGGGGTCTTACTTTAGGATTTCGTGGGCTCCCCCAAGGTCTTACACCTATGTGTCATGGGCTCCCCTCATGGTCTATACCTGGAAAGCTATGGGCTCCCCCACATAGTCTGACATCCAAGTGTCATGGGCTCCCCCCATGGTCTTTACCTGAAAAGCCATGGGCTCCTCCACATAGTCTTACATCCAAGTGTCATGGGCTTCCCCCATGGTCTTTACCTTAAAAGTCATGGGCTCCCCCACATGCTCTTACATCCAAGTGTCATGGGCTCCCCACATGGTCTTTCATGAAAATATCACATAAACAAATAGCATAGCGCATAACATATAATCAACTAGCATACCACATATCACTACATCAACTAGTGTACCATATATCACAAAATGGTCCAACCTTGGTGCCTTCGACCCATTGGTATGATGAGGAGACTCACCTCGCACTGCTGAAGTCCCGTAGATAAATCCCTAACTGCTGGTTGACAGGTTCCCGAACTGTCAACATCAAAACGACACCCAATTAATAATTGGGTTCCAATACGTAACCATAAGTCCATGTTTGGAGTATAAATACTACTTTACCACTAAATTAGCTTTATTCAGTCAAAGGCCCAAAAGTCAAACTATGGACTAAAGCCCAACACATGGCCCAATTTTCCAAATTAGGCCCAAACCTCTACATGGGCTTACCTTAAGGCCCAACCATTTAGTCCAGTCCAACCACTTGGTATTCCAATGGTCCAATCTCTCATAATCCTCAAGGCCCAGTAGTGACCCATCTATGGCCTAATTTTCCAAATTGGGCCCAACCCTCACATGGGCCTTACCCTAAGGCCCGTCCATATATTCTTAGTCCATATGATCCCATCTGATGGGTTTTGAGCATTCTAACACTTCCTAAGTGTACATGCAACCCTAATAAACCTTGGATCTATGTTTTTCTAAATACATGCAAAATTTGGTTTCCAATGTTCATAATCCTGTCTAGCATACATGGGGAACTTTAATCCTAAAAGGATGGCTAGAATTACATACCTTGTAGTTGATTTTGATTCCTTGAAACCTTGTGAGCCTAACACCCCAAGTGTGATGCCTCAAATGCTTCACACAACACCAAATACTTTTAGAATGACTTTTGAGAGAATACACACACTCTAAAAATAGGCCTAGCCCTCACTTCTCTTTGTGTAGCCGATTTTGGTGGAGAACATGTTCCTTATATAGTGTGACACATCTAGGGTTACACAATGTAAACCCTAATGTGTCATGGCTCTTCATTTCCATGACCCATGGGTTTGTAACTCCCACGGAGCATCCTATGGGTTTAACCCAACTTGATAATCCATGGAGCCTCTTAGCCCACTATACAAGTTATGGATGATTTACATAATCAACCCATATATTTAATTAGTTATCCTTTGATCACTTAATTAATTCCAAATTAATTGTTGATCAATACTAATTAAATAATACTATTAATATATCAGCGCTTATAATATATTAATAAACCACAAGTGTTATTTCTCTCATTTAGTCTATCCAAATGCATGATGCCATGCAACCCAAATGGACCATGCCGGGTGGGTCAAGTACATACCAGAAACAGTTATGGACTTAGACACCTTATCCAACACCATCAATAGCCCAATCACCAAAACCCAATAGAAAGGCCCAACTTAAGGACCAAGCAAGATTAGGGTTTTCACATAAAATGACGATTAAGGTTAAGTGTTTCTTACTTAACCCATTAAGGACTTAATACATTAAGTCCATCAATATATTTTGGTCAATCATATAATGTGGTCGGGCTTAATACATAATTCCAATCCAGTCATCTAAAAATGCGGGTCCTGACAGTCCAAAGCCCGTATATCTAAAGTTAGGGTTTTCTAAACCCTAATTAGGGTTTACAACCCATCACAACCCAATGAGGCCCAATAGATAAGTCTTTGGATCAGTTAGGGTTTCATTAGGTCCACTAGGGTTTCATAAGTCGAGCACCTCCCACTATCACCTCGAGTAGTGGTGGTTAAAGGTGGCTCACGACGGTGGCCACCACCTCACGGTGGTGGTTAAGGTTCTAGTCCATTTTTTGTCCAAGCATCCCAAAAGCAACTATACACCAGCAAAAGCACACCACCACCCAACACGGCGGCTGGTGGCAGCAGGAGGCGGAAACCACCACCTCACGGTGGTGGTTATGAGTTTTCTTTTTATTATTATGACACCGATTACAATTTTACAATGCAAATCCCAAATAACACACACACCCCAAGATAAACACACACATACAGCCACCCTTGTGGCAGCCGACGGCGGTACATGATGGCAGCTTCTGAAGGGTTTTAGTATACTACAACATCCTATGGTGCACATACAACCCTAAATACCTTGAATCTATGTTTTCACTATTATACATGCAAACTTGAACTTTCCAAGGTATTATCCTGACTAGCATACAATCATTGATACTTATGTAATATAAACAAGTTAGAAAACATACCTGTAGGGTTTCAAAGCACTCCATGGATGATGACAATGGGCCCCTTTGATGAATTCTAGGTTAAAAGCCCAAGACTTGTATTTTCCTTATAAATAGTCACGTATTATTCATAATTAGGGTTAAGAGTGAGGCAAAATGTAGCCGCCACGAGAGGTTTCTTATGTAGTGTTAGATTCTTTAGTCTATGCTTTAAGTGTAATTTATTCCTCTTGTTTGAATAAATCGAGTGATCATTCGACATAATCTTCATATTTGTTTTTGTTCTTATTTTCCGCATCTTGTTCATCAAATCTCAATTAAGAGTTTTAATCCCAACAAGTGGTATCAGAGCGGGTCTTTGAAGATCTATTGATTTTTGAAGTATCGGTTCTTGATTTGATGATTTTCTACACAAGATTTTGAAGATTATTAGTGGTTTGGCATCTTGGAATCAAGACTTCTGTTCAAGCAACTGTTCATGGAAAATTATGTGTTCTGTACTGTTCATCTGGTATTTTCTTTGCTCCGATCTGTGTTCCTATTCGTAGTCATGATTGGATCTGTTTGTTAATTCAGTCCAAGATCAATAATTGTTCTATTGTTTTAATCTGGCCCAAATAATGGATCCTTTACTATTCATGATCCATCATTCTTTTTTTGTCCTATTTGTTTTCTATTTGTGTCTCTGGAACGTGCGTATGTCGTTTTCTTTGTACATCATTCCTTCATCTAGTCGATGTCTCATTATCTTGATCAAAATCGATGACTATTGGTTATTGGTTGTTATCGTGAAGTTCATCAATCGATTCTTTCAGTTTTAATCCAAGGTCAATTTTTTTAATCGATTTTTCCATTCCTATTCATATAATCGATTTGATTTTCGGAAATAATTTGATTTATGTTGAAATTGGAAAATTTCTGATGATATTGTTCTAACTATGAGTAAAATCGATTAGAAGTTTGATTAAATGCATGTCTTGATGTGTGATGATGAATGGATGAACAACGTTGTTTCTTGATTTAGATGGTCAACATAGAAAAGTCAAAATTGGAATTACTGATATGTGAACGATGCTATCATCTATGAGTGCAATTGAATGCGTAGACTGAATCGATTTGCTGTGATTGTCGGATTCTCGGTTATTTATCGTGATTGTATTGATCCGAGGATGTCAATTTTGGCATTTGTCAATAATCAATCTTAATGTTCCAAGAAACAAAAGTCAAAATCGACTCATATAAACGAAGAACAGTGGGTTGTTGATCTGAAATCAAATTGGAATCAGGTTCTAAATCGCCAAATGGGTTTTACATTCGGGGCTTAATACAATCAGAACAAACGAATGAAAGTCAGATTGTCGTGAAAATCATTACCTGCGAACGATCAAAGCTCATTTTTTTTACTCGCACTCATATTGTTCGTCGATAGTGATTCGTATTGGGTTTGTGATCGTTGGAGTCGGAGCGAGAGATCACGGTTTCGGGGGTTTCAGGGTTGCCTTGATTCGCAACTTAAAAATGGTCCCTGTATTCGTTTGATTCAGAAGCGAACCTGTGATTGAGCTCGGTTGGTAGCTCTTGGAATGAAATAATGGAGATTCGCCTTGGGGTAATGCTGATGAATTAGGACCGAACCTGGAACAACGACCTTGGGTTCGCTTGTTAATGGTTGGAGCGAAAAGAGGATGAACCGAAAGCGAACCTGTGCTCGGACCGAACATGGTTTCGTTCAATGAACCTGGACCGAACTTGGTTTCGGTTGCTTGTACTTGGAACGAAAGTATGATTCGCGGGTATTAATTTTGGGGTCTTGCATTTATTCCAGTCGCTGCATCCCCTCTATCAGGCGTCTAAATGGGGAAGACGATGCTTTAATGTTTCATATTTGGTCCCTATAACTCCAGTGAATTGGCACTTTTGGTCCCTGTTGTTTTCACAGTTTGATATTTTTGGACCAATTCCAGATTTTGTTGCAATGAAAGGGGTATATTGATGCAAAATTACCATTCCAGCCCCTGTCTTTCAGCAAGTGACAGTTTTTGCCCTATATTCAGAAAATTTTACAAATTTCAGGGCTGGTGAACAGTTTTGAATTCTTTAATGCATATATTTTTTAGTGAACAGAAAATTATGGATTCCATCAAGTCTTGGCGGTTCGGAAAGTCGTTTTTCGTGATAACGACAAATTTTCACGACTTTTTCGGATTTTATACTTCATTGTATATATCATTTTGTCGCGGGGGAGCACAATAATTTTTATTCATTCAAGATCATTCTCATGACCATAAGAAGGATTTATAATCATGTTTTCGATTATAAATTGGGGGAGAATTTGGTATGGCCATTCGAAATTGGATTTGTGACTTCTCAAAGTTGAAGATTTTTGATAAAGCTTGTGGTAGAATTATGAAGGTAGCTTTTACAGTGGAAGTTCTTCATCGAGCTCTGCTAAAGCTTTTACAGAGAAGTATCCTTTACAGCGGAAGTTCTTTATCGAGCTCTACTAAGGACTTGTTATATCTCCGACTTCTAGTATTTTCTCGATCAAGTGGCATTACGAATCTTAAAGTTTGGGTTGTTAAATGATATGTTTTGATGGCTTATATCATTAGCTTATTTGAAGATCATTGTGACTTGGAGGGGGAGCTCTTCAAAGACAAGAAGTGATTCGGTTTCTTTGTTCTGAAATAGGTTTTTATGGCGGGTTTGGTTTTCATGAAGATTCTTTGGGATTACATTCGAAAATGAAGTTTAAAGACATTACTTCAGTGCTTGATTTATATATCCTAGAGCTCGTGTTTGAAGACTATTGAAGAATCAAGATTCGTGGATTGCTTCATATATTCCTCGTTGCAGATCTTTTTATTTACTAGATGCTTGTTTTGGAAGTTAAAACATTGTCATCCATTCCATACTTTGAGGGGGAGATTGTAGGGTTTCAAAGCACTCCATGGATGATGACAATGGGCCCCTTTGATGAATTATAGGTTAAAAGCCCAAGACTTGTATTTTCCCTATAAATAGTCATGTATTATTCATAATTAGGGTTAAGAGTGAGGCAAAATGTAGCCGCCACGTGAGGTTTCTTATGTAGTGTTAGATTCTTTAGTCTATGCTTTAAGTGTAATTTATTCCTCTTGTTTAAATAAATCAAGTGATCATTCGACATAATCTTCATATTTGTGTTTGTTCTTATTTTCCACATCTTGTTCATCAAATCTCAATTAAGAGTTTTAATCCCAACAATACCTTTCATGTAGATTGATTCCATGGAGCTTAAGATCCTAGTGCCTCAAATGTGACACCTCAAAATTGTTCAAACAACATCACCAACATCTTGAAATAACTTGAGAGAAAAGGTTCCTATGCTCAAATATGCTACCCCTCATGTGTACACACACTAGTGCCAATTTCTTGAGCCATGGGGTCCTTATATATTGTGGCTATTAGGGTTACACCATGTAACTCATGTCTTTCCATATTCTTCATGCTCCATGGGTTAAAACCTCCATGGAGTATCCATGGGTTACTCCATGGGGTTAGCC
Organism: Lactuca sativa; assembly: GCF_002870075.4. Taxonomy (NCBI): domain Eukaryota; kingdom Viridiplantae; phylum Streptophyta; class Magnoliopsida; order Asterales; family Asteraceae; genus Lactuca; species Lactuca sativa. The sequence continues at coordinate 2,551,595 of NC_056623.2, read as the reverse complement.
CAACATGAAGAACTATGGATCATAAGCCCACATATATAAGAAAGAATGATTTACACAATCAATCCACATATATTTAATTAGTCTCCTTTTGATCACAAAATTAATTCCAAATTAATTCTTGATCAATACTAATTAAATAATATGATTTCATATTAATATATTAGAACTTATAATATATTAACAAATCATAATTATCCTTTTCTCACAAAAGTCTATTCAAATTGTTCCGATGCCATGCAACCCAAATGGACCATGTCAATCAGGTAAAGTACATACCAATTATAGTTATGGACTTAGACACTAATCCAACAGTCTCCCATTTGGATAAAACTATTATTGCGTATGACTCCAAAACCCGACTAGCAATCGTAGCTCTTAAAAGCTGTTGTCGAACTCTGAACAAATCAATGACGCGTCCATTAGATAAGGGATCATATATTCCTCCATTCTAGATATCATTTGGACTGAGACATGGATTAACATCATTCTCTGTGTCCATTTTTTATTTCCTGATTTCCGATTTATGACGACCGACTAATCGAACAAATCAAATCAGTCCAGGCATGGCCAAGGACTTTGGGGTGTCATCACTAAATCATAGAGGGGCCCACATATATCGCTTTTATCCCTTCAAGGGTAAAAGGAATGGATAAACTTCAACTCATATGCTTGTTCTACTACTTTTTGAATCATACACAAAGGCACATTTTATAACATCGAGTTACCAATGTGTTTTCGTACAATCAATGTATAACCAACTCATAGGCAATAACTCATATCTCTAGGTTTGAAGAATATAAGATATTATTATCTCATGATCACTCGTGATAAAATCCATGAAGTGAGTCAAATGAGCGTGGGTTTAATCCAATACTCAGAACTTATGAGCACTCATGAATGTTTCAGCAACTCTTGCTATGTCCCATACCTTTGACATCTACAATCTAGCTTCATGCCTTAATACCTACTTCTAACATATTATCGACTGTGGATGGTTTGAACAACTTAGTCATTCAAGAAGAACGACCTAGTTATTCTGGAAGTCAAAACATGCAAAGTGAAACACAAGAATAATCGAATCCACTATGGTCTTAGAACTTATGAATATAAATAGAACACCTTTTATTTATCACCATATTGATTACACATTATTCATTGAATACTGTTTCAAATTATCAACTTTATACTTGAATTAAAACAATAGTTGTCCCATGCTCCAAGCATGTACATTATTTTTTTCTAAACACTAGTCATGCCATACACCAAGTATGCACACTATGTTTTTCCAAACATTAGTTATGCCATACACCTAGTATGCACACTAAGTTTTTCTATGATCTTTACTTTGTGAAATAGATCGACTGAACATAATTCCAATGATTCTCATTTCACAATCCCAAATCCTTACTGCAAATGCAAGAATTCTAAATTCCTGCCATTTACCGAAGTTTGTTAGATTTTAAACTTATATGCACTGATCCTCTGTAATGATTATGCACAAAGTCACAAAGACTTGTCAACAGACATTACAGAGTATTCCAATGGAGATCAACTCCATGGAAACGAAGTCTCATATTCAAAGTACATTGATTTGAACATCCTTCTTGCATTAAGTTTCCTAATCCTACACATATTTAATGAATAACTTCCACCTGTGGGAACATTTCCATATTCCCATTTTGACTATCATTCTTGAACAAGAGTTACCTCTTTTCAAAATATGTCAATATGGTCATCTCCAAAAATTTACACCATACTTAATCAAATTAGTCATATCCAGTTCTAGTACTTTTTCCCTCTTAATTCTCAAGGCATTTGGAAAAAATTTAGAACAGATGAATATTATAGCACATGCAATCGATCCTATATCTAAAGCATATGGGACACGATTCATGATGTCTCACATAAAGACATGTACTAGACCAGTCTTTTTGCTATAATATGTCTATTTCTATTTGCCAAGTTCTCATAATTCAGATTATGAAAAGGGATGTCGTAATCATAATCGAATTTTAGAATGCAAATAATGGACCCATATATAGAGTTTCCTTATGTTGAGCCATTCCAACAAGAAATTCATATATATATATATATATATATATATATATATATATATATATATATATATATATATATATATATATATATATATCCTTGACTAAAGATGATTAAAACCTCAATCTAAGCTTTTAGAACTGAAATGAAGTAGAATTCCCTCTCCCTTAATTATAGCAAAACATTTTTTTCCCAATTGAAACCTTTTGTTTTTCTATAATTAACATTACTAACTTGCAACACTTATCATAATTATCATGCTCCCACTAACATGATGATTATTAGCATAACACTTATGCTCCCACTAGCTTTGATATGTACTCAGAAATCAGTTGGACTTCTAGAAATTAATACTTTATTGACTTTCTTACCAAAGTTCAGACTTCTGATACGAGATGCTTTGATAAAACTTTATCAAAATCTTACACCTTTCCTTAGATATCACACATGTGTGTCTAAACGATTTCAGAACTATGAAAAGGGATGTCGTAATCATAGTCTCAATTGTTTAGACCTTTTCCATTCCTCACAAGTCCATGTTAGTGTTCCGGTTAACCACACATGCTCCACTAACAACTTTGAGAATGAAAATATCAAAATTGCTATCTACTTAAAATCTACTTAGTGAAAGCGTTTCCTCACCATCATTTTCATGAATCGGAGAGAAACCTTATGACACTTAGATTTTATGGTGTATGTGTTCCTATCCATGTGAATTTGTCAAAACCATCATCACAAGACAAGGTTAGTGACAAATCCAAACTCATATGGATTGAACTTGTGCAGTCTTTACTTCTTGCAACCTGGCAGCATAAGGGCCTACCATTGGTTCCAAATTGTTATGCAACCAATTGAGAACTCTCAGAACTCATATGCAAAGCCAACTTTAACCGGAATGGGGACAAAAATAGGAATATGTCAACACGAGAGGTTATTAACCTCACATCGTGTGCTAGTGATAAATTACAGGTTTTTATTCTTGATTAGATCTTGAAGCTTTTTCAAGATCTTTAAGACTCCCACTGTCCTCTTGACATATAAGACTCTCTTGCCAAATATTTAAGACATAGTGCGGATTCTTTATCAAGACAAACACTTCACACAATTGGCCTTAGTTGGTCTTTGTTTTATCCAAAACATCACAACTTACCAATTTCAAATGTACAAGAGTAGAACACATTTTATTCTTACATTTGACAAGTGTTAATAAACTTTCTTTAAGATGTGTCACTCAAATTACAATCTTAGAGTATGACTCTAAGACTTGTTTTGGAACAAATTATGTATCACCTTCTTGATTTAACCATTTCAATAATTCATGACTCCACTTCTTAGCCATAAGAATACACTAAGCTGTCCTTAGAGGATGAATTGTGATATGGTCTCACAATCATTAAGATGATCATAAAACATGATACTAGAGTACTCTCCCATCTTTTCAGATTTGAGAAACTTTTATCTTTTCTGCCAAATTTGATTCTTCTCATTCATTCTGCCATATATTGAAACTTTTCAAATGTTTCAGAATTATACTTAAACTTGTAAGTATAACCATATTTACTAAACTTTAGTAAATCATGACAAATAGTCTTACCGATCTTTTGTGGTGGACTTGACCAGTGCACAAGAATGTGTACTTGATCCCTTAGTCCTTCACTTGACTCACATATATATGTGAATAAGAAATTAGTCTTAATTTTCCAAAGATGAAGATTTTCATTCATCATACTATACAACTTGCATGATTCCAAGTTTCGGTCCAATTGAAACTTGGGTGATGAAAATCTTTCCTTATTTGGTAAATTTAGAAACTACCACAAATGAAAGAATCAAATTCATATTTCCATTATTGCTAGAAACATACAAATATCAATTTTTCATAAATGCTATTGCAAGGAGATATAATAAAATAAAATAAAATTTTATTTATTTATAAAATGCGGAAAAACCTTTTCCTTACAATGCAACTTAAATGAAAACTATGCTATTACATATTTTCTAGCAATATATCATAACTCTCTAAGTAGTAGCTCAAGAATCCGATCTTCGAACCATGCGATTGAAATCTATCTTCACGATCAGATTCAACATACTCTTTCTTTAAGTTTCCTTCCCTTTGGTTGATCCTGCCAAACATCAAAATGTAACCTAGTCACATTTTGTATTAAGAATCATAAATAAGGGACTTAACAGAGTTAGATAGTGGACTTACCTGAAGCAGAGTCAAACTTTTTGACTTGACCTTTTCTCAGATCTTTCAGGTAGTTAGGGCAGATTCGCAACCAATGCCCCTTCATTTGACAATAGAAACATATGGACCCTTTAGGAATGGTACACGGGACTATCTCAGACTTAGCCTTTCTCTATACCATTTGGTCAACCGAGTTGACTATGGCCGATCCCTTTCCATTGGGAAGAGAAAGTTTTTCTTGATATCCAATGTTACCATTGTCAATGCTCATGGTAGTTTGGGAAGTTGATCTTCTAATCAAATTTGCTTTACTAATGCTCCAAATCATTGCTGATTCAGCAGCACCAAGCAAATATATAAGATCATTAAGAGTTATGTCATAGTCTTTTACATAGTATTCCTTAAAGAACTCACTATGTGACTTAGGAAGTGATTGATGAACTTAGTCAACATCCAACTTCCTCAAGACTTTGACACCCAACTCTCCCGACTTGTCAATATGTGACTTCATCTCCAAGATGTGAGCACACATAGACCTTGCTTGCCAATAGGCCTTGAGTGACCTTGAACTTGTGGGTTAGGAAGAATAATTGGAGGAGGTGGAGGAAGTGAAGAATGATTTTCGGGACATCATCTTCATTAGGAAATCTTGTTCCAAGGGATTTGGGATGATCATAGATGTCTAAACTAGACATCTAATATGGGAGATATTCAAGTCAGTTGATTTAAGTCCTTAATATAACACCCAATATGAAATATTAAGGCTAGGATCCAACACAATATTTTATAACTTGTAAAAGGGATGTCGTAATCCAAGCTATATAATATTTGAAGGTAGGCGAATGACGATTCACCAATTTCCACCATGAAAAACGAAATAATTTGTTAGGTTTTAATTGGATTTCAAACTCCTAGATCTTTTGAGATTCATTGAACTTTTCAATGGCATGTTTCAATCTCGATTGTGCCCTCTCAAGTTTTGTGACTGGGATGCCGAGGATCACAAAATAAGGTGTGAATAACCATGCAAATATACTTGTTACCCTTAATATTTTCCACTCAATCGATGTGTCGGTTAACCACACGCGCTCCACCGATACTATGATAAACATTAAGTTATCGTTTGCCTACCTTGTTAAATCAAGTTAGTGTGCCGGTTAACCACACGCGCTCCACTAACCGACTTCAGCAAAGTGCAAAGTGTAATTTCATGGGTTAGCACCAAATTCACAATTTCCTAAAGTAACTAAGATTGGGAATTTATAAAAGCTTTAGTTACTTTATCATTATACTTATAATGAGGGAGAATTATAGTCCTTGTCCTACCCGTGCTACTAACGACCATCCACCAGTCAAGGAAGCGGTGGGTGAGACTGGACACCCATTAAACTGCCATTTTATAGGCAGTAACCTTATACCCCCCTTATATACCGGCTTTGTGAATGAGGCCTACTAACGGTAAGACTGACTTGATCTTATACATACATACATATATATATATATATATATATATATATATATATATATATATATTATTAACTTATAATACTATAAAGTATAAGGGTTGAATTTTAACTTTTAAAACTCTATGGTTTAGAATTAAAGTGTGTGTGAAACTTTACAAATTCCAAAACTTGAGGGCAAGTTTTTAACTATTCAAAAACTTTTCAATTCCATAACTTATGTGTTTAAAGCAGTTTTAATGAAAAACTCTTCAAGTTCCATAACTTGAGGACAAGTTATGGAAGACTTTAAAACATTTAAAAAATGAGACTCTCCATTTTTCATAACTTATGGAAATCTTATAAGTTTTAATAATCATAAATATGACTTTTCATATAACTTGAGGACAAGTTACAAAAACACATATTATGAACAACTTTTAGATTAATTAGGATTGAAAACATATTATCACATAACTTTTCTATTAATCTACATCAACTCATAAAAACAAGATAATTCAAATCAAACACTTTTCATGTAATTAGCCTAACCATTAAACTAATACAAAACATGAATCTATTGACAATTATCTATGAAATTGGATTAGCATGAATATTACCACATCAAAAATAGGTTTACAAGTTCAGAAACAGCATGGGGTAATGTTCCTAGTCCAATTCCAGCCAAAAACCTCGAAAATACGATGTCTAGGGGTCCAACTCGTCGAGTTCATGAACCAACTCGACGAGTTGGATGATTTTATGCATCGACTTGGCAAGTCCATTAGTGGACTCGGCGAGTCCACTATCCAGAATAGCAGAAAATCAAATTTTAAGCATTTTTCAGCAATTTGCATCAAGTATAAAAGAAAAAAAACAAGCTCTGATACCACTTAAGGGTTTTAGTATACCACAACATCCTATGGTGCACATACAACCCTAAATACCTTGGATCTATGTTTTCACTATTATACATGCAAACTTGAACTTTCCAAGGTATTACCATAACTAGCATACAATCATTGATATTTGGGTAATATAAACAAGTTAGAAGACATACCTTTCATGTAGCTTGATTCCATGGAGCTAAAGAGTCTAGTGCCTCAAATGTGACACCTCAAATGGTTCACACAACATCACCAACATCTTGGAATAACTTGAGAGAAAAGGTTCCTATGCTCAAATCCGCTAGCCCTCATGTGTACACACACTAGTACCAATTTCTTGAGCCATGGGGTCCTTATATATTGTGGCTATTAGGGTTACACCATGTAACTCATGTCTTTCCATATTCTTCATGCTCCATGAGTTAAAACCTCTATGGAGTATCCATGGGTTACTCCATGGGTTTAGCCCGACATGAAGAACTATGGATCATAAGCCCACATATATAAGAATGAATGATTTACATAATCAATCCTCATATATTTAATTAGTCTCCTGTTGCTCACAAAACTAATTCCAAATTAATTTTTTATCAGTACTAATTAAATAATATGATTTCATATTAATATATTAGAACTTAAAATATATTAACAAATCATAATTATCCTTTTCTCACAAAAGTCTATCCAAATTGTTCCGATGCCATGCAACCCAAATGGACCATGCCAATCGGGTTAAGTACATACCAATTCTAGTTATGGACTTAGACACTAATCCAACAACTTGTATCTCACGGTGATGGTGGTGGATTTCTTGGTTTTTCTGCCACACAAAACACCACATACACGAAATAACACACACACACCACACGAACTTGAAGCAGCAGCACACTTGTACTCACGTGAAACACGAACACGACTAGGGATGAGAATTTGGCCCGAAAACCCGAACAGAACCGAAAACCGAATCGAACCGAACCGAATTAGACCCGAATAAGCAATTCAATTCGGTTTTCGGGTATCTATATAAGGCTTATTCGGTTTTCGGGTGATTCGGTCCGGGTTACCCGAATAAGGGCTTATTTGGTCCAAAAGGACCGAACCGAATAAGAAAAGTCACATTTTTTTCCACTTGCACGATTGCTTATTCGGTCTTGCGTTCTATTGATCAATACCCAAAATACCCAAGTGATGTTTAATGTTTAACTTATATACTTATAGATAGATTTTTGGGTGTTTTAGATATTAGTGTTTAATATATTGCTTAATAACTATATCTTAAGAATGTGGTGGTTGGATTTTACATTTTATATATCAAGAATAGTTAATCTGTGTTATTTGTGTTATTTGTGTTTATCATAAGCTAAAAAAGTCATACAAAATACACTATTTATAATCACATTGTAAATGTTATTTGGGTTATTTGGGTTATTCGGGTTATTCGGCTCCTTAATCATTTTGTACATGTTATTTGGGTTATTCGGGCAGGAACCGAACCTAATCGAATAATACCCAAACTAAACCGAATCCGTATTGCTTATTTGGTTCAGTTTTCGGTTCATATAAGTACCCTTATTCGGTTTTCGGTTTATTCGGGTTTGGGTCGGTTCGGTTCGGTTCCGACCCGAATAACATCCCTAAACACGACAACCCTTTGGGGTGGTAAACGGTGACGAGAGCAACAAGGGAATTGCACAGGCGGCAGCTATAACGCTCATGTTTTAGGGCTAAGCATTTTTGACAATATAATAGTCTAGGTCAACTATTGTAACTCTTTTTGAAGTAATAAAATATTTGAGTATTATGTGAATTGTGTGAATTTTTATGCTTATTATGTATTTATAAATATTTAATTAATAAAAGATAAAAATAAGCATCAAAATTAAAGTGTGAGATAAGCCCGATATCTTTACATAAAGTTTTAGCGGTCGAAACAAGGATTTCGGGGATATAAAAAATGCCGAAATCTGAGTTATAACGAAGAAGTTATGGCCCGTCGAAGTTTTACGGCAAAACCGGTATGGCACCGGGAGACGTAAATAGTGAATTTACGATGGAGGACTTTTTAGCCTTAGTGATCTAAACCAAAGTTGTAGTATATGTTAAACCGAGAACATCCATAAAAAGAACGCCCAAATCTGACTTCGTATGAGGAAGTTATGATTTTTCTAAGATTCGACTTAGCAGTGCACGGCCCAAATCCAAACAGAAACCAACCCCTAGTGATTGAGCAAATACTGGTTGTGGAAGTCGTTGCTGAGCCAATAACGATGGCCGGAGTGCAAGCGATGATCCTGGCGATGTTGGATCGTCAAATGGAGGAAACCAGACGTTTGCTCCAACAAAATCGAGAGGAAGCAACCATACAGATCGAACAGCCCGAGTTAAACGAAGGGCAGACTGAGGAGGGGAACTACAGTGGAACCGTTGGTCAAGTCAACCCACCAATAGTTCGACAAAACATCCAAGATGACGGAGTCGAGAGGAATGGATGCAAGTACAAGGATTTTCTAACTTGCAAGC